>NC_068934.1:10019342-10322372 GCF_023091745.1 Budorcas taxicolor | reverse complement strand
TCTCATTGACTTTTAAAATTAAAGTGTAGTTGATTTACAATGTTGTATGTATCTTTCCTGTACAGTGAACTGTAATATAGTATATATATATGTATATGTATGTATACACACAGAAGATATTAAGAAGAGGTGGCAAGAATACACAGAAGAACTGTACAAAAAAGATCTTCATGACCCGGATAATCATGATGGTGTGATCAATCATCTAGAGCCAGACATCCTGGAATGTGAAGTCAAGTGGGCCTTAGAAAGCATCACTACAAACAAAGCTAGTGGAGGTGATGGAATTTCAGTTGAGCTGTTTCAAATCCTGAAAGATGCTGCTGTGAAAGTGCTGCACTCAATATGCCAGCAAATGTGGAAAACTCAGTAGTGGCCACAGGACTGGAAAAGGTCAATTTTCATTCCAATCCCAAAGAAAGGCAATGCCAAAGAATGCTCAAACTACTGCACAATTGCACTCATCTCACATGCTAGTAAAGTAACGCTCAAAATTCTCCAAGCCAGGCTTCAGCAATACGTGAACCATGAACTCCCTGATGTTCGAGCTGGTTTTAGAAAAGGCAGAGGAACCAGAGATCAAATTGCCAACATCCGCTGGATCATCAAAAAAGCAAGAGAGTTCCAGAAAAACATCTACTTCTGCTTGATTGACTATGCCAAAGCCTTTGACTGTGTGGATCACAATAAACTGTGGAAAATTCTTCAAGAGATGGGAATACCAGACCACCTGACCTGCCTCTTGAGAAATCTGTATGCAGGTCAGGAAGCAACAGTTAGAACTGGACATGGAACAACAGACTGGTTCCAAATAGGAAAAGGAGTATGTCAAGGCTGTATATTGGCACCCTGCTTTTTTAACTTCTATGCAGAGTACATCATGAGAAACGCTGGACTGGAAGAAACACAAGCTGGAATCAAGATTGCAGGGAGAAATATCAAGAACCTCAGATATGCAGATGACACCATTCAGAAAACGAAGATCATGGCATCCGGTCCCATCACTCCATGGGAAATAGATGGGGAAACAGTAGAAACAGTGTCACATTTTATTTTTTGGGGCTCCAAAATCACTGCAGATGGTGAGTGCAGCCATGAAATTAAAAGATGCTGACTCCTTGGAAGAAACGCTATGACCAACCTAGACAGTATATTCAAAAGCAGAGACATTACTTTGCTGACTAAGGTCCATCTAGTCAAGGCTATGGTATTTCCATTGGTCATGTATGGATGTGAGAGTTGGACTGTGAAGAAAGCTGAATGCCAAAGAATTGATGCTTTTGAACTGTGGTGTTGGAGAAGACTCTTGAGAGTCCCTTGGACTGCAAGGAGATGCAACCAGTCCATTCTGAAGGAGATCAGCCCCGGGATTTCTTTGGAAGGAATGATGCTAAAGCTGAAACTCCAGTACTTTGGCCACCTCATGCAAACAGTTGACTCATTGGAAAAGACTCTGATGCTGGGAGGGATTGTGGGCAGGAGGAGAAGGGGACGACTGAGGAAGAGATGGCTGGATGGCATCACTGACTCGATGGACATGAGTCTGAGTGAAGTCTGGGAGATGGTGATGGACAGGGAGGCCTGGCGTGCTGCGATTCATGGGGTCGCAAAGAGTCGGACACGACTGAGCGACTGAACTGAACTGAATGTATACACACACACACACACACACACACATATATTCTCTCTTATATTCTTGGCCACTCCAGTTTATCCCAGGAGATTGGATACACTTCCCTGTGCTGTACAGTAGGACCTCAGTCTTCATTGATTCTAAATGTAGCTGTTTGCATTTACCAACCCCAAAGTCCCAGTCCATCCCTCCCCGCCGCCAGCTCCCTCTTGGCGACTGCAAGTCTGAGTTCCACGTCTGTGAGTCTGTTTCTGTTTTGTAGATAGGTTCATCTGTGCCCTATTTTAGATTCCACGTGTAAGTTACATCATATGGTGTTTGCCTTTCTCTTTCTGACTTACTTCACTTAGTATGATAGTCTCTAGTTGCATCCAGGTTGCTGCAAATGCCATTATTTTCTTTTTGTGGCTGAGTAATATTCCATTGTACATACATGTATTATGTCTTCTTCATCCATTTCTCTGTTGATAGACATCTAAATTACTTCCCTGTCTTGGCTGTTGTGAACAGTGCTGCTTTGAACATAAGGATGCATGTATCTTTTTGAGTTATAGTTATGTCTGGATTTCTGCCCAGGAATGGGATTGCTGGATCATATTTTAGTTTTCTGAGGAACCTCCATACTATTCTCCATAGTGGCTGCACCAATTTACATTCCCATGAACAGCATAGGAGGGTTCCCTTTTCTCTACAGTCTCTCCAGCATTTATTATTTGTAGACTTTTTAATGATGGTCATTCTGACCTGTATGAAGTAAATTTGACTATAGTTTTGATTGGCATTTCTCCAGTAATCAGTGATGTTGAACATCTTTTCATGTGCCTACTGGTCATCCATATGTCTTCTTTGGAGAAATGTCTATTATGGTCTTCTGCCCATTTTTTAATTGGGTTGTTTTCTTGTTTTTTAGTTGTATGAGCTCTTTGTATATTTTGGAAATTGAGCCCTTGTCAGTCACATCATTTGCAAATATTTTCTCCCATTCTGTAAGCTATTTTTTGAGTTTGTTTTTTTTTTAATAGTTTCCTTGGCTGTGCAAAAGCTTGTAAGTTTGATTAGGTCCCTTTTTTTGTTTGTTTCTGTTTTTAAGGAAAAGTAGATTTTTAAACAATTTCTGCAGAAACTTCTTCTATCCTTCTGTTTCCAAAATAATTCCAGAGACTGATTGGTAAGATTTTCAATGAAAATTTTTATCATGAAAAGTTCCTGAGAATCATGATAATGAACAAATCATGAAAGTCTGACTTGTTCCAGAAGAATTAAGAGAGTAAAACTCTGAAAGTTGAATTTTTGAGGACTGTCAGAGTCCATGGGAGCACAACAACGCCCACACCTGGACTTGCAGTTTGACTTTTTCCCCCAAAGAAGCCATATACTGAGAGCCATAGGCCACCGAAGTCCAAGAATCAACAAAGGTAATTTTCATTCACCTATTTCTTAGTAGAACGTAAGTAGTACAATGCGCTGTGGTCTGTTGCTCAGTCGTGTCCTACTCTTTGCGACCCCACGGACTATAGTCCACCAGGTTCCTTTGTCCATGGGATGGATTCTCCAGGCAAGAATACTGGCATGGGTTGCCACTTCCTCCTCCAGGGGATCTTCCCGACCCAGGGACTGAACTTACATCTCCTGCATTGGCAGGCAGGTTCTTTCCCACTCAGCCACCCAGAAATCCTCAAATAGTACAATGCCTAACTCACAAAGTACTTGTTGAATGAGTGCAAAATAAAAGAACAAAATATCCCCAAGAAAGGAGTGACAGTGACTCCAACGTCATACTCTTCCTGAGGCTGGACCCAACCATGCTACATAAATAGCGTAGGAAAAAATCTTGTTCGTAGCAGTTTTATTTATAATAGCCAGAAACTAGAAATAATCTCGATGCCCTTCAAAAGGTGAAAAGTTAAACTGAAGTATTTCCATACCTCATGATACTAAACAATAAAAAGAAACAAACTATAAATACACACAACTTGGATGAATCTCAAGGGAATTATACTGATTGTAAAAAAGCCAGTCCCAAAGGTTATATACTCCCTAGTTTCATCTATATGACAGTCCTGAAATGGCAAAAATATAGAAATGGAAAGCAGAACAAAGGTTGCCAAGGGTTGGGAATGGGGCCAGAGGAGGAGAGGGAGATAAAGGAGAGGTGGTTGTGGGGCAGGAACAGAACAGTGTCTCAGTAGCGGTAGACGTATGTGATAAAACTGTACAGAACTTAAGACATCCAGGTGTGTACAAGATTGCACACACACATGCACTGTAGTCTTAGTCCCTCAGTCGTGTCCAACTCTTTGCAACCCCATGGACTGTAGCCCACCAGGCTCCTCTGTCCATGGGATTCTGCATGCAAGAATACTGGAGTGGGCTGCCATTTCATGTAAAATTGGGGAAATCTGAATTGTATGGATGTCATTATCCTAGGTGTGATTATTATACTACAACTGTGCAAGATGTTACCACTGAGTGAAACAGGGTAAATGGTACACGGATCTCTCTGTATTATTTCTCATAATACATGAGAATCTATAATTATCAGGTAAAGTTTTTTAAAAAATCTTAAGCAATCTTCCTCTCCCACCATCAACACCACCACCTGAGACTGTGTGTGTTTAATACATGAAATCTTTTCTATCCACCTACATAGATCTCGCCCATCTCTAAGCACACCAACGGTTTTAACCACATAGTCTAACTCCTCTTCTTACATCGAGGACAGGTATTTCAGGACTCTTATCTTCCTAGAGGATAAAAGCTCCTGAGACAGGGCCCATGTCTATTTTACACCCTCTTGGTGCCTAGCACAATGTTGAACAAAGAGTAGAAACTGAATAAAAAGGTTCTTAATAGATGAGCAAGTGAAGGAAGGAATGTATACATTCTCTACTCCTCACAGTAGAGCTGGATAAACTGGTAATTCACAATCCTTTTGTTCCAATTTTCTCAACTCTGAAAGGCCTGTAAATGCTGTGCCCCAACTTCTCCTCCCTTACGGTCTACAGTGAGATGAAAGATCACCTCCCACTAAGCCTGCAGTAGTAGCTGCATTGATTATTTGCTGTGTGATATGCCAGCTAATTTCTCTGAACCTCAGTTTCCCCATTTGTAAAATGGGGGAAACTACTTATTTTTGCAAGTTTGCTAGGTGAATGAGGTATGGTGTACATGAACAGCCTTGCTCAATACCAACTTAAGAAGATGCTCAATAAATGTTTTTAGCCTTCCATAGATACTTCCAGGCACTAATGCCCACTTTGTAGTTCAAGTGAAGTGAAGTGAAAGTCGCTCAGTCGTGTCCAGCTCTTTGTGACCTCATGGACTGTACAGTCCATGGAAATCTCCAGGCCAGAATACTGGACTGGGTAGCCTTTTCCTTCTCCAGGGGATCTTTCCAACCCAGGGATCAAACCCAGGTCTCCCTCATTGCAGGCAGATTCTTTACCAGCTGAGCCACAAGGGAAGCCCTTGTAGTTCAAAATGGTGGCCAAATTGGGAGATTGGGATTGATATATACACACTATTATATATAGAATGTTGTTTAGTCGCTAAATCGTGTCCAGCTCTTTGCAAACCCATGGACTGTAGCCTGCCAGGCTCCATTGTCTATGGGATTTCCTAGGCTAGAATACTGGAGTGGGGTGCCATTTCCTTCTCCAACGGATCTCCCAAACCCAGGGGCTGAACCTGAGTTTCCTGCATTGGCAGGCAGATTCTTTCCACTGAGCCATCAAAGAAGCCCCACTGTATACAGGATAGGTAATAAGAGCCTACTGTATAGTGCAGGGACCTCTACTCAATATTCTGTAATAGCCTATATGGGGAAGAACCTAAAAGAGAGTGGATATATGTATTGCATAAATGATTCACTTGCTGTACACATGAAACTAATACAATGTGGTCAATCAACTATACTCCAAAAAAAATTTTTAATGTAAAAAAAAAATGCTAGCTAATTCTTAGTAAGTTTATGTCTCTTCAATAAATAGTGTTTTATTCATATAGCACCTTCTCTAAAGATCAAACTTTAGCTCCATTTACAATGGGAAAAGTAACGTGGACAAGGTAAATGGAGACGGAGGATGGAGAGATGGAAGACCAGTTCAACTGGAAGATGACAAGGGAACTTACGGTAGTTGTTAGGACAGGATCAGTCCCCCTCCCTGAAAATCTCTCTGCACAAGAAGGTTTCTCTCGGGCATGTCCTCCTCCCCTTGGTTTCATGCCTTAGTCCTGTCCAAAGACAACACAGACAGTAGGGCAAGATATCCCGAAAGCCTATAGTCCCTAAGAATACTGGGCTGGTGGTACTGAGGAGAAAGAGAAAGGGCTTCTTTCCTTTTTCTCCAAAGAGAAGTGTTTGTTTTCAGGGTAAGTCTCCTGCTTCCTTCTCAGGACTGGGAGTGCCTTAGTCCATTCTTACCCAGAGGGTGATAACTTCTCCCCTAAATACGCAGTTGTCTGAAAACATATTTGCTCTGGATGTGTCACTGGGCCATGAAGAGTTCTATGAGAAATACTTTACACATGGGTGTCTCCAAGCCCGAGCAGTGGAGATATTTGCTGACCCATAAGGCAGAGACAGCAAACAAAGGTTATGGTCCCAGGGTCCAGGTTTCAAAAGAATATACTGGGGTCACAAAGAGTCAGGCCTGACTCAGCAACTGAACACACACACATGCACGCACACACTTGGGTCAGTTGGTCAGTCATTTTGAGCCCTGACTATACACTTGTCCTTGGCTAGACACTGAGGTCATTCATCACCTTGACAGAAGAGGTCCCTCCCGAAATGGAGCTCTTGATCTAGTTCTGCGTATTCACACGTTTGCCTGACTTCCGCCCTGATGATCTTGTGTGGCAGGACAGCATGTTTGTCAAAGCCAAGGACTTAAAAATAGAACATCTTTCCAAGCATACTCTCTGTAACCAGCAAAGCATATGCAATAAAGTGAACATCAAGATATGTTAATGTGAGACCACAAACGTGTGGCATATCCCCTAGATTTCAGAGGGAAAAAAAAAAAAGAATGTGTGGTCTAGAAGGATTATAAATCTTTAAAACTTTATGAGTTCTATTCTCTTCCTTATTAATTCAATGAATAACAGTATTTACTCATTAAGTAATTACTATATGCCAGGCAGTATACTGGGGCTCCCCCGGTGGCGCAGTGCAGGAGAGGCAGGAGACCCGAGTTTGATACCTGGGTTGGGAAGATCCCCTGAAGAGGGGCATGGCAATCCACGTCAGTATTCTTGCCTGGAGAATCCCATGGGCAGAGGAGCCTGGCAGCCATAGTCCATAGGTCACAGTCAGACACAACTGAGCGATTTAACACACACACACACACACAGGCAGTACACTAAGCCTTTCAAAGAATCATCTCATTTAATCTCAAAAACAATCTCAAGAGTGATGCACATAATATTTTTTCTATTTGAGAGATGAGGAAACGTCAGCTTAGAAAGATGAAGGATATACAATCAGGCTCATCTGCTGAGAAGCAGTATTCTTGACCTTCACACTAAGCTACACTGCTCCAGGCTTGCTTGTTTTACAGAGAAGGCCAAGGTTGTTATTACTATTATTGACTGAGAGAGAAAAGTACACAGTACTGATCCTTCTAACATATTAGGTTGTACCACACAAAACTGCCAATATGCAAATGTTCTGATCCACAGAAATTACGACTTCTCTTGGTTCAACGTAATATAAGAACAAGACCGAGAAGGACACGTCTTTCAATGCTTGGCCCTGCACAGTCCCTAACTAGCTGTGAGACTTTAGGCAAATCACTAGTTTTCACTTGTCCCACCCCATAAAATGAAAAGATGGAGCTGAATTTGTTTCCAAGTTCCCTTCCAGCTCTATAATTACCAGTGAGGGAAGAAAAACACCGTAATTCATTTGTTCAACAATTATTTCTTAAGTGACTACTACATGTCAGACACCGACCTTTCCTTTCATTCTAAATTTATCTGCATTTTAAGGACAGCCTCCCAGTAGCTTCCTCTGATCCCTGGGCTCTCACACATTAGAGATGAAAACCCAGCTTGAGGATCCTTGCTTGCCTGCTATTTAGGGAAACTGGCCTGCGCCCTAGGGCAGGGGCCTCCAAGCTCTAGGATCTAATGCTTGATGATCTGAGGTGAAGATAATATAATAACAATAGAAATAAAGTGCACAAGCAATGTAATGCCGTTGAGTCATCCAGAAACCATCCCCTCTCCCCACTGGTCTGTGGAAAAACTGACTTCCATGAATCCAGTCCCTGGAGCCAGAAAGGTTTCAGGCCACTGCCCGAGGGTGCTGGCAGCTCCTGCCCCACCACAATTCTACAGCAGAAGAGAAAACCAAAGGACCGAGAAACTACTTCAGGGTGAAGAGATGAAGTATGGTGTGGCAGAAGAAATGATAAGTGTGTGCAAATGTGTATCTTCCAAAACAAAGAACTCTCAGTAAGTATTCTGGCTCACAGCAATTTCCAGAAAATATTCTACTTCTTTCTGGACCTTACTTGCACACACCTCCCCCACAATGGGAGATAATCATCTTTTATACTTAAAAAAAAATCCAGAAGGAAGAGCGCTTGAGCTGAAGAGAGTAATTGAGCATTGAGTCACAGCGTTTGCAATGATTAAGGACTGGTAATTCAGGATTACAGGAAAACACCATAGGGCAAGCCTCAAGACATTGATTCAACTCTGACTGTGCTACTCACTAGCTTTGTGAGCCTGGATTCATCATTCAACCTGCCTCTGCCTCAGTTTCCTCATCTGTAGGACACAGACTGGAATACACAACCTCTAAATTCCTTTCCTACCCTAAAGGTTGACCAGCCCCTTATCATCTAAGTTGTTTCCATCTAATCTGCCACCTGTTCCCTTGTGCACCATCCACTGTGGACACAGCAAACAGCTGTTTTCCAACACACCTACAACAGCTCTTCAAATACATACTTCAAGACTCTTATGTGAGCCCACTCCAATCCCTTGCTTCAGGCTTAAATCAGAAGTCCTAGAGGAAGTCATGTGGTTAGCAAGATGTTGGGAGTAACTCCTATGGGGTCATAGATCTAAACTTTGAGCTCGTAAATGAGGGAATACATGTGACAAACAGCAGTTGGCTTCCCCAATTTCTTGAAACTGAGAAAGACTCATAACTCCCAACCTTGTTCCCGAGGAATCCTACCAGCTGTTACAGGAATACAAAAGCTGCAGGAAAAGAGGATTAATAACCATGCTGACAGTCTGGCTGGGATGGAACCTACACACAGGGTCACTGGTGAATTCTACAGGAACGATTACCATGTGCTAAATTTGGGTATGTACCAGTAAGAATCAAAGGAGACCAGATGAACAAGGTCCAATGGCGGGGACAATCTGCTCCAGTGAAAGCCTGTTGTTCTGTACATTAGACTCTGAATCACTGAAAAAGACCAGACTCACATGGAAAAACAAGACACCAACTGAGCCTCTAGCCTCTTCAAATCAGAGGTAACCTTCGGCCCTACCTACTGTTTAGTCGTTAAGTCGTGTCCGACTCTTGCAACTCTATGGACTGTAGCCCGCCAGGCTCCTCCGTCCATGGGACCCTGCAGGCAAGAATACTGGGGTGGGTAGCCAATCCCTTCTCCAGGGGATCTTCCCCAACCAGAGATCAAACCCGAGTCTCCTGCATTGGCAGGCAGACTCTTTACCACTGAGCCACCAGGGAAGCCAGGGCTCTACCAGTAGAGCCCCCCAAACCCTTCTGGGACAGATTAGAAAGGGTTATCAGACATGGCAGCAGAGGCCAAAGCCACGTATCCTTTGCCCTTTCCTGTTCTATTCCCAGTCAGGGCTCATTTCTCTCTTAATCTGCAGCTTAACTTTCTAATGCAAACCATCTCTAAATGGGGCTCCCATAAAATGTGTCAGTTTAAGTGCCTCAAAGTCTCCAGGAGGACTTTTCCTTCTCCTCAAACAAATACCTTTTCGAAACAATAAACCAAAGAATCAAAATGATTTCACGGGAGAAGTAATCACAAAAGTTAATTGTTAATGAACAGCTTTCCACCTGCACAGATTCTTAGTATCAGAACTTTTATTACATCTGTTTTTCATTACAAAACATGAATATTTATAAGGAAGAAAGCAACTTGAGAACTGTTATTAGTCAAATTCTATGTTTTGGAGATGAGCAGTTTTCTATTTTCTCTTCAGGGGTTTTGAATTATAAACCTTCTCCAAGAGACAGACGTGGAGAAGTTTCAGCCACATCAAATTTTCAAAACATCCATGAAATGTAAGCTGATATATCTCATAACTGATGTTTTATAAACCTGTCCCTAAAAATCAAGGGCATGCTCTCAACACTTTCTGTCATGGAAATTGTTCCAACGGGCAAATAAAGAGACATTTCCATGGTTAGGGCCTCACAGTTGTCATATTGTTTAGTTCTGCACAAATGAAAACTCCTATTACCAAAAAAAGGCTGGAGAATCTGTGGCTGGAATCTGGCAAGCAATGGCATTTCCACATTGTTTTAGTCAGCACGCTCTCTCAATGCAAATATGAACCCCACAAAATAGTCAATTAAAAATAACCATGTGGTCTGAAAAACAAGTGCAGCACAGCTGGAAACATGTCCAAATGGGAAGTTTATGCTTTGCCATCTTTGATTAATGATGCTGTGAAAGTCATTGGAGAAAAGAGCTCACAGTTCCTCAACTCCCATGCTCCAATGGCTTGAAAACGCATGTTCAACTCTAAAAGACAACAAAACAAGCAATAAAATCTCCCATTTCCTCAGGGTCACAGAATAGACTTTCATATCACAAAATTCAGAAGAATCCAGATTCTCAACTGGGGGGTCATGTCTCCCCATGACCTGGTCCCCCAGTGAGGGAACTTGAGTTTATGAAGTCTTTCCTGCTTGTTTGAGCTTGATTTCTACTATCTGCCTGGTATTTGTGGGAAGAATAACATTATGTTAGGCAGGAAAGTATAAAAAGACTCAAACATGAATTTTCATTTCTTTCAAATAGTTGTTAAGGTTTATATAGACCTAAAAGAAAAAGCAGAATTTCTAGAAATTGCTCCAGGAATTCATGGAAAGAAATGCCTTTCACCTGTACTTTTCTTTTAATAAAAAAGCAAAGAAACAATAAGCACTAGATGGCCTCTCAAAATGTCTAGGACTCCTCGAATGACTTGTGACAAGGGTACCAGGACATTCAATGGAAAAAGGACAGTCTTTTCAACAAATAATGCAGGGAAAACTGCATACCCACACGCAAAATAATGAAGTTGGGCCCTTACCTAACACCACATACAAAAATTAACTCAAAATGGTTAAGAGACCTAAATGTAAGGCCTACTACATATACTTCTTGGAAGAAAACACTGAACAAAAGCTTCAGGACATTGCATCTGGCAGTGACTTCTCAACTGTGACATCACAGGCACAGGCAACAAAAGAAAAAAGTAGACAAGTCGAAATTCATGAAAATTTCAAAGTTTTGTTCATCAAAACACTATCAACAGAGTAAAAAGGCACCCCACAGAATGGGAAAAAATCTGAAAATCATGCATCTGATAAGGAATTAATATCCAAAATTTACAAGAGAACTCCTAAAACTCAACAACAAAAAAACCATATCAATGAAAAATGGGCAAATGACTAGACATTTCTCCGAAGAAGATACATAAATGGCCAGTAAGCACATGAAAAGATACCTGATGTCACTAATCACTAGGGAAATGAAATTAAACCTGCAATGAGACACTACCTCACATCCATTAGAATGGCTACTATCAAGGAAAAAAAAAATAGAAAATAACAAGTGGTGGCAAGGATGTGGAGAAGTTAAACCCTTGTCCAGAGCTGGCGGGAGTGCAAAATGGTATAGCTTCTGTGAAAAGCAGTATGGCAGTTCCTCAAAAAATGAAAAGTAGAATTACCATATGATCCAGCAATTCCGCTTCTGGGTCTATACCCAAAAGAACTGAAAGCAACGTCTTGAAGAGATATTTATATACCTGTGTTCACAGCAGCATTTTTCTTTTTTTTTTTTTAATTTAAATTTTATTTTTTTTACTTTACAATACTGTATTGCTTTTGCCATACATTGACATGAATCTACCACAGGTGTACATGAGTTCCCAACCCTGAACCCCCCTCCCACCACCCTCCCCATATCATCTCTCTGGGTCATCCCAGTGCACCAGCCCCAAGCATCCTGTACCCTGTATCGAACCTAGATTAGCGATTTGTTTCTTACATGATAGTATACATGTTTCAATGCCATTCTCCCAAATCATCCCACCCTCTCCCTCTCCCACAGAGTCCAAAAGTCTGTTCTTTACATCTGTGTCTCTTTTGCACAGCAGCATTTTTCACAACTGCTAGAGTAGAAGCAACCCAAGTATCCACTGATGGATAAACAAAATGTGGTAAGTTACAATTTTTCCGCAAAATGTGGTAAATCTGTGTACAGAATATAATGGAATATTACTGAGTCTTTAAAAGGAAGGGAATTTCAACATATGCTACAATATGGGAGATCTTTGAGGATATTACGCTAAGTGAAATAAACCAGTCACAAAGAGAGAAACACTGTGTGATGCCACTTACATGAGGTGCTCAGGGTAATCAAACCACAGAAGTAGAAAGCGGAATGTAGTTGCCAGGGGTAAGAATACGGCGGGGCGTCCCTGGCAGCTCAGTGGTAAAGAATCTGCCTGCCAGTGCAGGAGACAAGGGTTTGATCCCTGGGTCAGAAAGATCACCTGCAGGAGGAAATGGCAACTCACTCCAGTGTTCTTGGTTGGAGAATCCCACAGACAGAGGAGCCTGGTGGGCTACAGTCCATAGGGGTGCAAAGAGTCGGACACGACTGAGTGGCAGAGCACACACGCACAGGAGTGGGGTGAAATGAGGAACTGTTGTTGAATGGGTCTAGAATTTCAGTTTTATAAGATGAAAAGAGCCATGGAGATGGACGGTGGTCATGGTTGCACAACACTGTCAATGTGTTTGAGGCCACTGAACACTTAGAAAAAGTTAACATGATAAATTTTTGTGAATTTTACCCCAATAAAAAAATTGGGGAAAAATATTTAGGTTCCTATTCCTTTATAATATGACTGAAGAGAGGTTAGCGACTGCTCTCTGGTATCCACATTTACATTTCAGAATTACCACTTACATGTGACCTTGGGCAAGTTACATAGCCTCTCTGCATTTTAGCTTCCTCACTGATAAAATATCTACTTTGGATTAGACGGGTCTGTATGTGTAAAGCATTTAGTCTTGCATAATAAATACTAAGTACTAGCTGCTATTATTTGGAGAAGGCAATGGCACCCCACTCCAGTACTCTTGCCTGGAAAATCCCACGGACGGAGGAGCCTGGTGGGCTGCAGTCCGTGGGGTCGCTAAGAGTAGGGCACGACTGAGCGACTTCACTTTCACTTTTCACTTTCATGCATTGGAGAAGGAAATGGCAACCCACTCCAGTGTTCTTGCCTGGAGAATCCCAGGGATGGGGGAGCCTGGTGGGCTGCTGTCTATGGGGTCGCACAGAGTCGGACACAACTGAAGTGACTTAGCAGCAGCAGCAGTAGCTGCTGCTCCTATTATTATTACCTCTACCACTAAATCTATGCTCAGCATCACAAATAAAATCTCATCCCGCCAAGAAGAAGCCATTTGCATTTCATTCTCTAAAATGATGATGGCCTGGCCCTAGGTTCAACATCGGATCTAAAAAAAGAGAATCTTCCCTTCCTCAGCAGAAGCACATGAATGGGACCTGTGGCCCAAGTCACTCCATCCTTTGGACAGCAAAAGAGGTAAGACACTTGCCCCCAGTTGTATTTACTCAACAAATGTTAATTGTGTACCTTGTCTGTGCTCACACTCAGTGCTTTGTACTGTCCTGTGGAGTCCAAGGCCTTGTTTCCTTATTGAAGTATGCTAATCATCTAAAAGCAATGTTACATAAAAAACATTTCCCAAGATGAAACTAACAAGACTAGGGCACCCCAGATTACTCCATTTCTCTTTAAAAATTCATTTTGCTCTAGTTTCTTTACAACGTCTAGCTTCTCCTGTACATCAAAGTGACTCGGCTATATGCATACACAGATCCCCTCTTTTTTGGATTTCCTTCCCATTTAGGTCACCACAGAGCACTGAGTAGAGTTTCCTGTGCTGCTCAGTAGATTCTCTCATTGGTTCTCTGTTTTACATGGAGTATCAATAGTGTATGTATGTCAGTCCCAATCTCCCAATTCATCCTACCCTTAGTGTCCATACATTTGTTCTTTACGTCTATTTCTGCTTCGCAAATAAGATCTATACCGTTTTTCTAGATTCCATATACACATGTTAATACGCTGATATTTGTTTTTCTCTTTCTGAATTACTTCATCTATATGACTATTTCTAGGTCCATCCATGTCTCTACAAAGGACCCAATTTCATTCATTTTTATGGCTGAGTAATATTGCATCGTGTATTTAAAATCACCCATTTCTATTTTCCTACTTATAATTCTATTCCTTTAAAAAAGAAAAAAAGCTCTCACTTAAAGAATTAACTTATGGTTGCCGAGGGGAAGGGGAGAAGGGATAGTTAGGGAGTTTGGGATGGAAGGGTAACCAATAAGGTCCTACTGTATAGGACAGGGAACTCTGCTCAGTGTTATGTGGCAGCCCGGATGGGAGGGGAGTTTAGAGAAGGACAGATACATGTCCATGTACAGCTGAATCCCTTTGCTGTCCACCTGAAACTATCATAACATTGTTAATCAGCTATACTCCAATACAAAACAAAAGTTTAAAAAAAAAACCCTCTCCATTTACTTTCAAGTTTAATAAAGCAGAATGTTCCCAGATATGTTTTTGAGCAAAACTGTCGGGAAGAAAGACTTTAGTCACACCTGCTCTGAAACTGACAAAACAGCAGAGCAGGCTATGTCTGCCCACCACCCATTCATGGACTGCAGCACACACCCGGGCCACGTGAACACAGTCAGGACAGTTCCCCTGCTGCAGGCCCCGCACGACCCTGGAAAGGCAGTTCAAAGCCTAGGGCATGCACAGAAGCCATCATCACCAGGGAGATTTCCTCCTTCTCCAAATCTTCCAGCCAGGCACCAGAAGATAAAACTTCTCAAAACACTGACTGAGGTCCAGGTAAGATTTAGCCACTTAGGGACTCTAATGGTTAAGGATCTGCCTTGCAATGTAGGGAATGTGGGTTCAATCCCTGGTGAGGGAACTAAGATATCACACGACTCAGAGCAACTAAGCCCATGTATGACGCATGGAAGATCCTGCGTGCTGCAACTAAGACCAAATAATAAATATTTTAGAAAGAAATATTTAGCCACTTGTAAATGAGCTGATATAATGATTATTATTCTTGAAGTCCCACCATTGTGTTCAGGCAGCACAATGGAAAAAGCAAAAGAGCATATAGGCTTGAATTCCAGGGTTACATGGACTGTGTGACTCTGGTTTCATTTCCGTTTTCATTAACTATATTGTATAGCTTAAAATTACTACCTTTGAGAAAATGATTCATGTTAAGCATCTAGCTGATGTCCCACACCATAGCATCTCAGTATTATGGATGCCCTGTTCACCCCTTATTTTCAGGCAGGAAAAATGTTCAAGGCATTCAACTCCTGATTTAGAAGAATCATAAGAATGGGTGGATCCCAGGCTAATACTGCCGCTAGTTTTTCTAAAAGCCTAGTTCTGATAAATAACATTTTTATGACAGTACTTGAGATGTTATGAAAAAAAAATCAAACCTCCTCCAATACTTCTTTCTCACCCAAATTTTACAGAGACAACCAAGAAGGCTTCAGCTTTACCCTGCAGAGAGCCATGTACCTGCAATATGCAAGCAGTCCTAAGAATTGGGTTCCCCTCTTATGTAAGAAGCTGAAACCTCTCTGAAACTTTAATAACTCTGAAGTTTCAGCCAAAAAACCAAAGGATTGGCTCTGCATTTGTGGCATTTCATGGTGTGTTGAGGGGATTCCCAAGACCAGCCCCAGGTTTTTGATGGTTCAGTGGGAGGACTCACAGAGCAGCATACACGTCATCCCCACGGCCATGGTTTATTACAATGAAAGGGTACAAAGCAAGATCAGCAAAGACTAAAGCGAGCTGAGGTGAAGACTGGTAAAAACCAGCCATGGGCTTCCCAGAGGCCTATTTCAGCTGAGTCATACACACAAGTTGTGACAACATGTGTGAAATGTTAACCAGGGAAGCTCATTAGAGAGTCAGTGCCCAGGGGCTTTTATTGGGGACTGGTCAACATGGATACCCTCTGGCTAGCGTGTACCCAAATTCCAGACTCCCAGAAAGAAAGCAGGTCCTCGGCATACACTGCACTGTTTGCACAGTTTAGGTACAGTGAGCGCTGGGGAAAGAGTAAGTGGTGGGAACCCTTCTGAGATCCAGGTTCCCAGATACCAGTCAAGGACCAGCCTTACAAGCAGGCATTTCTAAGGACAAGCAGTCTCAGGCTCGCTATGTTAATCGTTTCCTGCAGTCACAAACCAAAACCCCAGATATCTAACTCATAACTACCCTCTGACCACTAAATTCCTATAGCCAACTGACATACTGAAATTCTTTTAAAAAAGTGAATATAACTTAGGGTTTCAAAATATATTCCTTCAGTATATTTGGACTGTGTCAGCCTGCTGGGTTCCAGGCTTTAAGGAAATACCAGCAAGTCCCAGCCCTCTAAGAAACTTCAGACCAATAGGGAAGATAAGATGAATACACAAAGAATGCTAACACAAGGTGGTGCGTGATGATGATCATAAAAGAGGCGGAAGCCAAACACTAAACCAGCCAGAGAAAGGAGAAAAAACTTCCTGCTGTGACGAACCAGGAAGATTTGGGTAAGAATTACCATAGGGCTGCAGTTTTCAGGACAGGTAAGATTTGAGAGTAAGCGGCAGGGTTGGGAAGAGCTCAAGAAGGGAAATAAAAGTATCATTTCGGGCACAGACAGGAAGCTATGTGAACAAGGCACAGAGGCTGCTGTAGGGAAAGGGGAATATGGTCTGACTGGAAGATTAGGTTCATAGAAGAGGACAGTGAAAGATAAGACTCTAAACAGAAGTCAGAAAAACAAATATTGCATATTAACACGTATACATGGGATCTAGTAAAATGGTACAGAGGAACTAATTTGCAAGGCAGAAACAGAGACAGACATAGAGAATAAATGAATGGATACCAAGGTGGGAAGAGAGGGTGGAATGAACTGGGAGATTGGAATTGACATATATCCACTACTATAGCACAGCGAGCCTCCTCAGTGATCTGTGGTGATCTAAACAGGAAGGAAACCGAAGGAAGAGTGGATGGATGCATAGCTGATTCACTTTGATTATAGCAGAAACTAACACAACATTGTAAAGGAACTGTGTGTGTGTGTGTGTGTGTGTGTGTGTGTGTGCACGCGCGCGCACGTGTGCTCACTCAGTCATGTCTGACTCTTTGCAACCCCATGGGCTATAGCCTACCAGGTTCTTCTGTCCATGGAATTCTCCAGGCAATAACACAGGAGTGGGTTGCTATCTTCTACTCCAGGGGATCTTCCCAACCCAGGGATAGAATCTGCATCTCCTGCATTCGCAGGCACATACCCCACTAAAAACCAGAAGAATCTAAAACATGGGTCTCAAATGTAGAATGAAGGAGATTGTCTTTTATGCTGTGGGGAGTCTGTGTGTGAGTTTCTTCTTTTTTTTACTTTTTTAAACATGTTACATTAGTATGCTTGAAGGAGAGGACTGACTGTAATCGAAAGGGCTAAGGCTTTTGCAGTAGATCTCCCAAAACTCAGAGCGCTGGGAGGTACAGAGAGGTGAAACATAAATGTCATTTGGGAGCAACATCGAGAAGGAAGCAGTAACAACGCTCCTCAGAAGATGCAGGAATCAAACAAGACTCAAAACTCTCAAGTTGACTTCAGTATTAGCACATTCAACCAGAAGTGCCTGGAAGGCAGCCAGGTTAAAAGTATTTTCACAGTAAAAAAAGAGCTGGTCAAAGAATTCAGTGGAGTATCTAGAACTCCGATGGAGATGAGGTACCAGTGCTCAGGAAGGAGGTATATGTGGAAGAAGCCAGCTTAGAGGATCAGCTGGAGCAGAGAAGAAGCCACACACTGCATGTGTCAAGTCCAGAGTTGTGAGTTTCATCAGCCTCAAGCAAACATGACTGAGCTCTTCAGCTTGGCAGAGAGATAGCACTGTAAACTCAAGCATATCCACTCACACACAACTAAGAAGCACTCTGGGGCCAGAATACCTCAATTCGAATTCTGACTCTACTATGTATTATTAACTTTATGATCTGAGACAAGGTACTTAACCTCACTGCCCTCGATTTCTCATCTATGAAATGGGCTTAATAGTAGTACCTATCTCATAAAGTTGTGGTGAGGACTCAATGAGTTAATTCATGAAAAGAGCTTAATGCAGAGTCTCTCTGGCGCACCGTGAGTGTTCAATAATTGCTGGCCATTATTATCTTATTTGAGTCTCACTGTCATGTTATGAGATAAAGTCAGGCAATCATTACCATCTCCATATTACTAATAAGGCAACTAAGGCTCAGAGGGGAAACGCTTGCCCCATCTTCACACAGTGAAGAATACAGGCTAGGATTTCATAAAGTCCAGCCTCCTCAATGAGATGGACAAGTCTCTCCAAGCTCAGCCCACTCCCTACCTCACTGGCCTCAGTTCTAGCCAAGCTTGCCGTACACGTGAAACTGTGCCCACCACACTAGTTCCTGGGCCTCTTAACTTCCTGACCCCTCTTCATCTCTTAAGTCTCTTCTCAAGTATCATCTCTTCCAGGAAGCCCTTGGCTCTTGTTCCCACTTCCCTCTTACCACCCACCTCTCAGTGCTCATATCTGACTATTAACACCACAATGTATGCAGTTATAGACCGATGCTTTCCCCACTGGACTCTGAGCCTGAACAATCTCTAGCACACTAAATACCGAGTATTTGCTGAATGAACTAACTCTTGTCTCTAAGTCTGATATTCTTTCCCTCAGAGCGTGTGTGTGTGTTACTGGCTCAGTCGTGTCTGACTCTTTCCAACCCCATGGACTGTCGCCTGCCAGGCTACTCTGTCCAGGGGATTTTCCAGGCAAGAATAGTGGAGTGGGTTGCCATTTCCTCTTCCAGGGGGTCTTCTGGACCCAGGGATTGAACCTGGGTCTCCTAGATAGCAGGTGATTCTTTACCATCTGAGCCACCAGGGAAGCCCCCAAAGGATACTGTCCCTTTATCAACAAATGCTCACTAATAATAGTTAAAAAATAATACCAACGAAATTGCAAAGACCAACCAATCCTACTGTTCTAAACACGTAGTCATTCACTACGTCTAGGTAGTGAAGCACGGACACGCACGCACGCGCTCGCTCCCCCCCTCCCTCCCCCTCCCTCCCTCTCTCCAGAGCTGGCCATTCTCACCCATGGCTTGTCAGAGTGGCTGCCTGTGGTCTCAGAGGAGACCGAACCTAACCGCCTCTATCAAAGATTCCTCCCTCTGCCCGATTAACCCAGTGAGAAAAACCTGGGGCGTGGCGCATGAAGGAAGACAGGGTTCAAAGCCCTCACCTTCCGGAAGCCCAAGGTAAGGCGCCCCCGGGAGGTGAACGTGGGCATCTCACCCCCCGTGTACCACCCGTCAGCCTGAGACTTGGTACCAGTCCCTGACAGCTCAGAGACTGACCTTGGGGAAAAGGTTAGCAGAGAGAAAAAGCAAGGAGATTCACTCCATCCGCAGTTCCGCAAACACCAGGCGGACACCTGTGCCCGGTTCCACGGACATCTGTCCCGGAGCCTTCTGACAGGCGGAGCCGTCTCCCTTCCACGCCCCTGACTCGGGGCCACCACCTGGTTCAGGTGGGAAGCGGGCGATCCTTGCCACATCTCGGCCCCCATGGCAACCACGGCTGATCCCCCCAGGGGATCCTCCCCGGGGAACTCCCAGTATGTGTCAGGTTCTCCCTCTGGTCTGCATGAAGTAGACAACACTCGGTCAGCATAAACAGGGACCTAGAAACACAAACACACACCTGTGCGCGCTGCTGTCTGATGCCGATGGCTCGGGGAACAGGGCCACTCCGTTTCTTGCGATCTGCCCACAGATAAGGGTTTTGTTGCACTGCAAGGAGATCCAACCAGTCCATTCTAAAGGAGATCAGCCCTGGGTGTTCTTTGGAAGGACTGAGGCTGAAGCTGAAACTCCAGTACTGTGGCCACCTCATGCGAAGAGTTGACTCACTGGAAAAGACTCTGATGCTGGGAGGGATTGGGGGCAGGAGCAGAAGGGGACGACCGAGGATGAGATGGCTGGATGGCATCACCGATTCGATGGACGTGAGTTTGAGTGAACTCCGGGAGTTGGTAACGAACCAGGAGGCCTGGCGTGGTGCGATTCGTGGGGTCACAAAGAGTCGGACACGACTGACAGACTGAACTGAAGTGTTTTGTGGCCCATGCCTCCCTGCTCCTCCCCCGCCAGGAAACTCAGAGACTGCTAACCACAGCAGTGCCTGCTGAGCACGAGAAATTCTGCAAAGCACTAACCAAATTCAGCATGTACTGGCTGTCAACAATTCGCAGAACTACAACTCTGGAAATATGGAAAAGGGGCGTAAATGTTCTTTCTGGGGCCAAGCCTCAATCATTTTGCCAAAAGCGAACCCAGGTTCTTATTTTAAAAGTGGTAAATGCTTAGCTCCAAGGCAGGACATGGGCTTCCCTCGTGGCTCAGCTGGTACAGAATCCACCTGCAATGCAGGAGACCTGGGTTCAATCCCTGGGTTGGGAAGATCCCCTGGAGAAGGGAAAGGCTGCCCACTCCAGTATTCTGGCCTGGAGAACTCCATGGACTGTATAATCCATGGGGTTGCGAAGAGTCGGACACGACTAAGAGAATTTCACTTCACAAGGAAGGACATATTTATCATTTATGGAATTACTGATCTCCAGTGTCGTCCAGTCCATAGGTTAGTATACGGCATTACCATTTTTCAACACATATATGCCTTCCTATGGCAGCGGTTTAGTTGCTAAGTTGTGTCCAGCTCTTGTGACCCCATGAACTGTAGCCCACCAGGCTCCTCTTCCCAGGCAAGAACACTGGAGTGAGTTACCATTTCCTTCTCCAGGGTATCTTCCTGACTCAGGGATTGAACCCCTGTCTCCTGCATTGCAGGCAGATTATTTACCATTTGAGTCACTGAGGAAGCCCTATACCTTCCTACAGAAGTCCTGAATTAAATAGTAGTACCATTCGCTACCAAGTACCTTTTATCAAAAGCTTTAAAATATCTTATCTGTACCCACAAGTCCAAACAAGCAACCTCAAATCCACCTTTCAAACTTTAAACAGTGTTACTATTCTAAAATCTAGTTATTTCACACACAATATTGAGATACTTTTATTAGCCCCTTGCTGCCTCCAAGATAAGGAGAAAGTTTTTAGACCAATTCACTGTTGGGCATCAGCCCCCACATTAAATATATGATCTCATTTAATCCTCTGAACAACCTTGTGAGGCAGGTCTGATCACTATTTTACAGACACATTAAGGAAATGGGTGATAAGGTCTCAGGATGCACCCCTCAGCATGTCCCAAGATGGTAGACTTTAAACAACCCTAGAATACATTCTATCAAGAATCAAAATATTAAACTGAAAACCAAGATCCTTTGTCTCTTTTTCTCTTTTCTTCTTTTCCCATTTAGGTTATTTTATTACAGAATATCAAGCAGAGTTCCCTATGTTATATAGAAGGTATAGATAGTAGGTGTAAAGCTATATAGTAGGTCCTTGTTGGTTATTTTAAACATAACAGCGTGAGGGACTTCCCTGGTCCAGTGGATAAGAGTCTGCCTGCCAACACAGGGGACATGGATTCAATCCCTGATGCAGGAAGAGCTCACACGCAGTGGGGCAAGCTACACTGTGCACCGCGACCACAGAGCCCCCGCTCCGCAAGAAGAGAAGCCACCGCAATGAGAAGCCCCCCCACCCCACCCCATGCGAGGAAGAGAAGCCCCCATGCCGCACAACTAGAGAAAGCCCACGTGTAGCCCCCACGCAGCAACCACGACCCGGCACAGCCAAACAGAAACGAACCAATAAAAATGCGTACATGTCAATCCCAAGCGCCCAGTCCATCCGTCCCACTACCCTTTCCCCCAGCCCCCGGTAACCATAAAGTCATTCTCCAAGTCTGTGAGCCAGGCTTTTTATTACTAAAACTCAAATGATTAGCCTAAAACCAGCAGGGGTGAAGATTCTGCCCTCAGTTCAGTCTTCCTCCCAGTGCAGATGGCTGGCGGAGCGGTTGAGGCACGGATCTGGCGGAGCGCCTTGGCTTGGCCAGGGGTCCAGCCCCTGCCCTCAGCCTCAGAGCCCTGGGTTTTAATCATCTGACTCAGCCAGCGGCAGCAGACCCCAGGCGCCTGTGGCTGTGAGTAATGGCGACACAAAACATATCTGTCTGATCAGAAGCTGATGGTGTCAGTTACACCAGGGGTTACAGTAAAACAATGCTCTACAAGGGAAACAAGAATGTCTATTCGCCCCGGAGCTAAGCAATGCCCTTCTTTCTCCAACTCACAATGCGAACTTGTGGTACCATTTACTAGATCTTACCATTTACTGGATCTTATATGCCTTTCTCGAATATGCCTTGATGCATTTATAGAAAGAAGACTTATCTAGGAATAATAAAACAAATCTGTTTCCACTAGTTGCAAAATGTCTACCAAGTCATGACATCAGGAAATGCTTTTATTCTGGTCTTTAATCTCCCACACCGTTACAAGGGATAATGCATATGAAGGTGGTTTTGTAAGTGGTAAGTGCTTCTTATACCGAATGTCAAGACTTCATTTCAAAAGAGTGACTCATTCATTCTTCCCTTCGTTCATGTTATTAATTCATTAAAAACACTTCGCTAAATTCCCACTGAGTGCCGGGCAACTGGATGCAGAATTAAATCAGAGACTCCAAGCCCTTACAGGGTCAGTTTTTCCCCAAATTGGTCTTTTCATCTCCATGGTATTCCAGCCACAGCCAGCATGCGCTCCTCTCCTCTCTTCCTTCCTCTCTGCCTCAACCATTTCTACAGTTCTGCAGAAGTCCTCAGCCAGGACCAAGTACCCAGGGTGGTGGTGGTGGTGGTTTAGTCGCTAAGTTGTGTCCAACTCTTGCAACCCCGTCGACAGTAACCTATCAGGCTCCTCTGTTCATGGGATTCTCTAGGCAAGAATACTGGAGTGGGTTGTCATTTCCTTCTCCAGGGGATCTTCCCAACCCAGGGATCAAACCCAGGTCTCCTACATTGCAGGCAGATTCTTTACCAACTGAGCTATGAGGGAAGCCCAGTACCCAGGGGGTACCAGACAAAAGTACTGTATTTAGTGTTTCAGAAGTGAGTAGGAGTGACACACATGGCCTTATTAACATAAATAACCTGTTTTCATAGTACTTCTGTCAACCAGAAGTGGTCCCAAAGCAGTTCTCCCTTCTATAATCTGAGGAAGTTCTAGATTAAGAGTTTAACAGATAGATGAGCAGAAACAACTCTCCCCTCAATGATCTGCGGACCATGTGTTCTCCATGAGGGCAGTCAGCTGAGGAGACCCTGGGAAAATCATGAGAGGGCCCTGAGGAAGTGGAAGCACTTTCTGACCCCTGATTTATCTGTGTAAGTAATGCGCGCTAACTGATAGTACCAGTGGAGCGCCTATCTGATTCATCCGGATGCAGTCATTCTCTACCAAGCTTCTATCTGGGCAAATGTGAATGGAAAATAACTCAGAATTATAGACATTTATGGATGGGCTTCCCAGGCAGCACTAGTGGTAAAGAATCTCTCTGCCAATGCAGGAGACGCATGAGATGCATGTTCAGTCCCTGGGTCAGGAAGATCCCCTGGAGGAGGAAATGGCAACCCACTCCAGCATTCTTGCCTGGAAAATTCTATGTACCGAGGAGCCCGGCAGGCTACAGTCCATGGGGCCGCAGAGAGTTGGCAGTAATTTAAGACTGGAAAGAACTTCAACTGGTCCAACTCCTTCACTTTATAGATTTAAAAAAACTTGGACTTTCCTGATGGTCCAGTGGCTCAGACTCCATGATCCCAATGCAGGGGGCCCAGGGTTCGATCCCTGGTCAGGGAACCAGAACCCACAGGCCGCAACTAAGATTCTGCACCACCAAATAAACAATCTTTCCTTAAAAAAAAAAAGCAAGAATCAGGGAGAGGACATGAGTAACCCCGGATCTCCCAGCATGTCCATGAGCCAGGCAGAAGCTGAGCCGTCGGCTTCCCAAGGCAGGGCCCGTTCCACTGCCCTGCCGGGAGCTGGTGCCTGCCCGTGAGTAGCCCTGACTGCAGGAGCTGCTGCTATCCTCGGGTACACCTCACCTCTCCAGCTGCTCTCACAGCCTTCCCTCAGTGCGCCTGGACCTTGCCTTAGGCAGTGAGAGCCAGCCCTCGGGAGCTCCGCACTCCCTGTGCAGAGGAACAGTTTCTAGAATGGCAAGCCTGTTTTGACTCTGTGAGAAGGGCTGTGTTCTGTCGTCTTCTCTCCGGGATTGTGATGAAGACGAGTGAGATGCCAGCCGTCCAGGAATCCTATATTCTCTGTGGAAGACAGTAGGGATCCAGTAGAGAGTCTGCATCACAATTAAATTCTACTGATGTGAACCCCAAGAGTTGGAGCCCAGCATTTTATAAAGGCCAACAATGCTTTTGCCCAACCATCAAGTTAGCTTCAATTGCATACACACTGACAGGCAATTCAGATAACAAACAACATTTGACTCTCGGTCCTCCTAATGACTTGTGGTGGAGAAAAATCAAGCAGGTGTCCCAATTTATGAAAGGAAAAGCTGGTTCACAAAAGCTACCCAAAGCCACACAGGTACTAAAATGCAATGTTGGAGCAATGACCTTATCTACGGCTCCCTCCTCCCCACTGGGCATTTTCTGCTCACATGTTCCACGTCAACAACCGTGAAGACCTACCTTTTCGGTTACACCTGAGACATTCAAGATACTTGAGCCACATAAGGAGCACAGCTTGACCCCACAACCTCAGCAGCAGCCCCGGCTCACGGGCACTTGTACTGGAAACTAAACGACACAGGGGAACTCCAGGGGGCGAACTTTGGGGTTCACAAACAAGAGTAACCTTTATGGCGGCTTTAATTATTCAAAACGACTTGAAATGGCTCTTAGCTCTGACAATAATAGAGTCAAAAGTAAGGGTTATATTCATTTGTTCCTTTTTTTTGAAATGTACTTGTATAGATGCAGAGAAAGATATGAAAGGCTACATTAAGTTTTGTATTAGTTGTCTGAGTACAGATGTATTACTGTTATTAATGCTAATCTGTACTTTATCTTTTTCTACAATGAAGAATTGATGCTTTTGAACTGTGATGTTTGAGAGGATTCTTGAGAGTCCCTTGGACTGCAAGAAGACCCAACTAGTCCACCCTAAAGGAAATCAGTCCTGAACATTGGAAAGACTGATGCTGAAGCTGAAACTCCAATACTTTGGCCACCTGATGTGAAGAACTGACTCAATGGAAAAGACCTTGATGCTGGGAAAGACTGAAGGCAGGAGAAGTGGATGGCAGGTTATAGTTTGGATAATAAGAAAACAAACAGTAATGATCTCACTTTTATGGAGAATCTTAAAAAAGCTAAACTCCTAGAAGCAGAGTAAAATGATGGTTGCCAGAGGCTGGGGAGTCGGGGAAAATGAGGAGATACTGGCCAAAGAAGAGAGATTTCCAGTTATAAGATGAGTAAGGTCTGAGGATCTAACATACAGTATGGTGACTGGAGTATGTATTACATACTCGAAAGTGGCTAAGAGTAAATTGCAAACGTGTGCACTATAAGAAACATAGAAGCAACATATACACGTATAATACCATCATGTGCACACCTTAGACTTACGCAGTGTTGTGTATCACCTGTATCTTAATAAGACTTGGGGGAGGGGAAACAATGATTGTTTTTATTTTTAAATATGTTCTTCACTCCAAAAAATTGGAAAAGAGGTAATCATCACAGAAGGTTGGGAAGCTCTATTACTGTGAACCAAGTGAACAGAAAATGCAAATACTTAAAGCCCCGAGACCAGAACCTTTGCCCTGCTTCTCCATTTGTGTCCCCTCAGCCCCCAAGAATATAAAGCAATATGCCAGGGCACCAATTTTACACAAATATTTTGGGGAAGAAAACTATATACAAATATCTGTATATAAAAAAACAAACCTAACAAGCATATGGAATCACATAAAAACTGCATAAAACCTTGAAAGCATTTTCAAGCTGCCTGGGGCCCGTCTGAACTACATACCCCAACGCGCAGGAGCACTTGCTAGGCTTCTTTTCTATTGGAGACTTTTTATGGAGAAGTCTGGGAAGCGGGAACACGAATAGTACCGTCCTATTTTCCCTCCTTCTTGAAAGAGCGGAAACCTGATTAAAACCAAGTCATTTTTCCAGTTCACTTTTTTAAAAAGTCAAATTTGTCTTCATCCACTATCTTTAAAACTCCTTTACAAAACAGGTGCCAGTCAACATATTACCAGGGTAATCTGTAAGCCCACAGGGGCACAGTTCACCCTACCTTCCTCACCTGAGGAGGAAAACAATCTGGCCTGGCATCCTGGGGTTCTGAGGATGGTGGGGGCCCCGGGCCGCCACTGCCCACTTCTGCAGGATGGCAGACCACTCTGCACAACGTGCTAATTCATTCATTCCACAAATGTTTATTGAGCGAAGCCTGAGAAAGGCCTTTCAGGGGACAGTGGGATCATTCACAACCCAACGGTCAGGTCTAACGGATCAGCTGTGGACAATCAATCTTTCATTAGACCTCAAACCACCTCTAGGATAGAGCAAACAGGGCCCCCACCCCATCCAGGCACCAGCAGCTGGGCGGGATCAGGCAGGGGCATTCTGGAAGGGGGCTGCCGCTGGAGAGAGCCTAATGCATCTCGGATTCCCAGCAGAATGACTGGACCCCTCGCACCTTAAGTGACATAACACCTCCAAAGTGCTTTGAATGGCGCCCGGCACCTTGTGTAAGCTCAGTAACAGTCATTTCTGCTGTTACTATGCCAACTTGCCCTTATTCACAGAGCACCAAAAAAAAGGGGGGGAGGGGTGGAGAACACAGGTTTTCAAATCAGAAAGATTGGATTTGAATCCCAGCTTGGCCATTTACTAGCTATGTGACTAAGGGAAACAAGTCTTCTGAGCCTCAGTTTCTTATCTGTAAAATGGAGTAAATACGAGTATCCTAGCCCTCACAGAGCTCAGTGAGAATTAAGGATATGTTGTTTTACACAACAGAATATCTGGCCCATAAGGGCCCCCATAAAGTCAATACTGCCACCTCCGTGGCCCCTTCCGCTGCCTCTGATGGGCCCTGGAATCTAGTTTCACCCGGATACCACACTGAGGGCAGAAGGGCTACAGGGCAGAGGGAAAGAGATGCGAGAGACCCACAGGGGACCTTCTACAGAAACCCACCAGGGCCCTCTGCTCCGCTCAGCTCTCCTCCCCTGGGTGGCAGCTCCATCCTGCAGACACCTGCCTGCCTCGCTGGGAATGCCTGCCAAGGGGACAGGAAGCTGAAGAGCAGTTGGAATCTATCCAGCCTTCCAGAGTGTGTGTGTGTGTCTGTCTGTCTGGGGCTTCCTCTGCACATCCCCGCGTGGTGGAGGCTGGCAGCATGATTCATAGTCTCTTCTTATCTCTGCTTGCATCTCAACCCAGAACCCAAGCCCTGGAGCCTGCTGGTCACAGACCAGCAATAAGTGAAAAGGACTTGTCATGCAGACAGGAAGGGAGCCCCCTCGAAGTCAAAGGGGCTTTACAAAGGGAGGCGGGAGGAAAGGGAAGCGGGAGGAGGCGGGGTGGGGCAGAGACAGGGGCCCACTTCCTACAGGCTGGTGGAGCCCGCTGTCTTAGCGGCTGAGGCAGTTGGTTTCTCTACTTTGAAAAGACGATAAAGCCCATTCCTGTAATACACAACTCAACCGCGGGACAAGGGTTGGGTGCAGGCAGAGAACTCCAAAACAAACCTGCTTGTTTTCCAAGCAGCAACAGTCGGTTCCCAACTCGCCCTCCC
Organism: Budorcas taxicolor; assembly: GCF_023091745.1. Classification (NCBI taxonomy): domain Eukaryota; kingdom Metazoa; phylum Chordata; class Mammalia; order Artiodactyla; family Bovidae; genus Budorcas; species Budorcas taxicolor. The sequence goes on along the minus strand of NC_068934.1, from coordinate 10,294,505 downwards.
CAGCCCCCACCTGTAGGTAGGTCCTCACGCCCCACCGTACCCCACCTGAGCAACCGAGGGGCAGCCTGCAGACAGGTCCACCCAGCAGCCGGCCCCAAGCCAAGCTCAGTCCTCGACAGCGCAAGGAGCCGCCGCCCACCCGAGCACTCGGCCTCCTGGAGACTCGCCCCCCGGGCACTAGAGTTGGCTCTTCAGCGTGTGGGAGACTAAGCAAGGGCGCTTGCCGGACGCCGCCACAAAGTGCAGCGCGTTTCAGAACTCAGAACCAAAAAGCGTCACACCACAGCAACTCCCACATTTAAGAGAGGCGGAACCAGTACCAGGGAGGGAAAGAGAACTCCTCGAGGTAACACAGCGAGCGGGCTGGACCGGCTGCGCGGAGGCGCAGGCAGGCGGGCGAAGAGGGCATCTCGCTGCTCCCCGTGTCCTCTCGGCTCCAGACCCCGGGCGGGCGGTACAAACCCCGAACCCCACCCCGGGCCCCCTAACCCCGGAGCGGAGCGCTGCGTTACCTTCCTCGGAACTGGACGCTGCGCGCCTCCTCTCCCGCGGCGGGGTGCAGGCGGCTCTGCCCCGCGCCCTCGCCCGGCGATCCAGGTACCGCCCGGCAGCTGTCCGCGCGGGGCGGCGCGTGCGGGCTCCCGGGGCGGGCGGCGGGCGGGCGCGGGGGCCACTCCCGGACGCGCCGGCCAATACCTCCCCGCCCGCCCCGCGCCCCGCCCCGGCCCGGCCCCCGCGCGCGTGGGCTCCGGCCTTCTCTCCCGCCCTTCTCTCCACCCCACTCCGCCCCCCTCCTGTTTAATTCTATCCCCCTGGGCTCCACTTCTTGGCCTCCATCTCAGGCGTAACTTACTCCGAAACAACTTTTTCACTCTGCAGATCAAGACCGCAACACGGTTATTTTTCGATTCCTGTGCCTTAGTGGTCCTTGGAGTCCGAGAGCGTGGAGCGCCAGAAGCCCCTCCACTCTAAGATCGGGGGTCAGCTCCCCGCCCGCCCCTGCGCGGGAGAAAGGGGCGCAAAGTGGTACCCGACAAGATGCTTTCACCCCGGATGTCAGTTTCCTCACCAGGGAAATACAGAGAAGTACTTCACAGGTGGTGGTGGTTTAGTCGCTCAGTCGTGTTCTACTCTTGCGACCCCATGAACTGTAGCCCACCAGACTCCTCTGTCCATGGGATTTTCCAGACAAGAATACTGGAGTGGATTGCCATTTCCTTCTCCAGGGGATCTTCCCAACCCAGGAATCGAACCCAGGTCTCCTGCATTGCAGGCAGATTCTTTACCGACTGAGCTATGAGGGAAGTCCATCACAGGTTGTAGGAGGGATTAAATGAGCTGATGATTTAAAAATACCTTATACAGGGTCTTCCCTGGCGGTCCAGTGGTTAAGACACCGTGCTTCCACTGCAGGGGGCACAGGTTCCATCGTTAGTGGGGGAGGTAAGACTCCCACATGCAGCGTGGCTTGGCCAAAAAATGGTGGGGGGCGGGGAGCGGTAGTCTATGTATTTTATATGTATACACAGTAATACCTGGATAAATGGTGAGGGCGGTTTGTTCGGTCTGACTACCCAGTGGGGGCGCAGTAAGGACTGGCACACTGCTGGAAGGTGCTGGTTGCTGCACAAGCAGGTACGCCTATAAACACAATATTGTATCTTGGCCAGTTAAAAAAAAGTTACTGATGATAAAGCCAGCTCAGGCAAACTTGGGAAATTGGTGAACTTTAAGGCTTTTTGCTTCCTGGTCATCTCCCCAGTCACTGTTGAACATCCATTTGAACATCCATGTCTGCCTTGGGTCCTTCCAGAGACCTTCCTTCTCCCAATCTTGCAAATGCTGATCTCCAAAGGACTGGTTCAGGCTGGGTGCAGCACTGCCCATCTGTCCTAGGAATCCGTGCCTTGGGTTAATGTGGGTACTTGGGCTTTTATCCAAGCTTTAAGAGCCTAAATGTGTCCCCATGCTGGGTGAGCACTGCAGATGCAAAAGAGGATTAAGTCTTTGAAAAGACAAATTTGTGAACAATTTAAGTGTTGAGTTGTTGTTGTTGAGTGTCGAGTTGTTGCTCAGCCGTGTCCAGCTCTTTGCTACCCCATGGACCGCATTGCAGCACACAAGGCTTTCCTGTCCTTCACTGTCTCCCGGAGTTTGCTCAGACTCATGTCCATTGAGTCCATGATGCCACCCAACCTTCTCATCCTCTGTCAGCCCCTTCTCCTCCTGCTCTCAATAACTGGTGTAATAGTTGCACAGGAAGGAGAAGAGTTTATCTCCCTGCTCCTCTCCAGCCTGGAGGGCAGGCACTGGGTCTTGGGCCCTCCCCACCCTCCCCCTTCCCCACCCTGCATCACCTGTTACAAGGCTTAGTGAGAACCCAATGCTTGCTATTCTGTGTCACTCCTCCCCAGCAAACAGACAGCAACTCCCAACGGCAAGGTAAGGTCTAAGGCTTCTCACTTAAGGTTCTGGGGCAGGCAGGTGGGGGAGAAATTTTGAGGTAGGGTCTTTTTAGGGACTCTGAACTCATCCAGAGCTATATGGCTCAGAGCTTGAAACTAGAGCTCTGAGACTCCTTTAGTGGTCCAGTGGTTAAAACTGTGCTTCCCCAGCAGGGGCCATGGGTTCCATTCCTGATTGGGGAACTAAGATCCCACATGCCTCAAGGCAAGTAAATTTTTTTTTAAAAGCTAGAGCTCTGACGTCAAACGACCAAAGTTCAAACACTGAACCCACCATTTTCTAAGAGAACCTGAGTTCAGTTATTTAACCTCTCTGTGCCTCCATCTGTTCCCCTGTTGAGAAGATGATAATCTTGCTCCTCTCTAAGGCTCCTGTGAAAATTAAAATGAGAAAGTGCGTGTGTTTAGCAGGGTGCCTTGCACACAGAGTGTGTTGAATAAATCTTAGTTAACATGATCCTAGCAAGTCCGGGGTGGTTTGTTCCTCTTAACTTATGGATTGCCACTCTTCAAAGTGGTTTGCTTATAAGCGACAGAGATTTCACAGAATTCTCTGTCGATATCGAAGAGAAAGAGGAGGGTAGGGATAATGCAATGCAGTGGGGACAAGCGCCATGTCCTGACTCCACTGGACGCCACCACTGAACTGCCCAGGTGACTCTGGACAAATCACATAACCTCTTTAAGTCTCGGTTCCTCTTCTGTGGAATGAAAATAGTAAGATTACCTATCTCATGTAGGGAAGACGCTGTAATACACATAGCACGCTGCCTGGCCCAGTTAAGATCTCAATGCTACTGCTAAATCACTTCAGTCGTGTCGGACTCTGTGCAACCCCATAGATGGCAGCCCACCAGGCTCTGCTGTCCCTGGGATTCTCCAGGCAAGAACACTGGAGTGGGTTAAGATCTCAATAGCTAATAGTAAGACAGGGCTTCCCAGGTGGCACTTGTGATAAGAACCTGCCTGCTAATGCAGGAGGCATGAGAGATGTGAGTTCAATCCCTGAGTTGGGAAGATCCCCTGGAGGAGGAAATAGCAACTCACTCCAGTATTCTTGCCTGGAGAATCCCATGGACAGAGGAGCCTTAAAGAGCTACAGTCCATAGGGTCACAAATATAACTGAAGCGGCTTAGCGCACACACACGATAATGATAACGGTTAGAAGAGAGGCCTTATACTTTGGAAAAAGGGAAAAGTAATCTGACAGTAATGCATTGGAAAGGGAAATGCAATCCCTCCCCAAACTAAACTTAATCATAAAGGATGGAGCTAGATCTGTGAAAAAAAACTGATTGGGACGGGGCAGAAGTTAGCTTAGACACCCAAAGATGGAGCTCAAGCCTGGGGAGTTTCCCAGCTGGGCGTGGGTTATTTAAATTTGGGGCCTCAGTTTGAACAAAGATAAAATTCTTGCAACTCTACAAACTAAAATAGAATGAAGTGTTGTTTGCAGAGTTGTGTATGACTGCCCTCTGAGCTGGCCTCTTGGGATGGTAGAACGCCAAAGATCTTGTTTTCAAATGGGAATCTGGGATTTAACCCCTCATACCACCCAGCTGTGACTTTGTAGAGTCACAGACTCTTTGCCAAGTTTAATCAGCCAATTAGGTAAATATTTGTGGGGTAGGTTAGGTGTGGTTCCTGCAGGCTTGGAACATCCTCACCTCCATTTCTATTCCAAGGAATCCTTTTCAGCCATAAGGACCAGTGTCAAATGTCACAAGAATCTACCCTCCTAGGTTGAATGAATCAACCCTTTGAATCTCTCTAACCCCCATGATGTATTACTTAAACCTTTTCTTGGCATTGATTTCATTGTGTCTTTATAGTTAGGTGTCACAGGATATGCCACTCCTCACCAGTTTTTTTAAAATATAAATTTATTTATTTTAATTGGAGGCTAATTACAATATTGTATTGGTTTTGCCATACATCAACATGAATCCACCACAGGTGTACACATGTTCCCATCCTGAACCCCCCTCCCACATCCCTCCCCATACCATTCCCTCGGGGTCATCCCAGTGCACCAGCCCTGAGCATCCTGTATCATGCATCGAATCTGGACTGGCAATTCATTTCACATATGACAAAGAATTAATCTCAAAAATATACAAGCAACTCCTACAGCTCAATTCCAGGAAAATAAATGACTCAATCAAAAAATGGGCCAAAGAACTAAACAGACATTTCTCCAAAGAAGACATACAGATGGCTAACAAACACATGAAAAGATGCTCAACATCACTCATTATCAGAGAAATGCAAATCAAAATCACAATGAGGTACCATTTCACGCCAGTCAGAATGGCTGCGATCCTCACCAGTTTTAAAGCTTCTCCAATTTAGGGGCTTCTCTGATAGCTCAGTTGGTAAAGAATCCACCTGCAATGCAGAGACCCCAGTTTGATCTCTGAGTCTGGAAGATCCCTTGAGAAAGGATAGGATACCCACTCCAGTATTCTGGCCTGGAGAAGTCCATGGACTATACAGTCCATGGGGTCGCAAAGAGTGGGACACGGCGGAGCGACTGTCACTTTTCCAATTCAGGGACCCCTTTGTTCTCTTTGTGCTTCTTCTCACGACCTCCACCCGTCCGCCACCCCCACCTCTACCCCAGATGACTGTACACCATAGGAACTCAATGCTTGTTAAACTGCATCTCATAGTAAGCACGTTACAGAGAACAGCACTGTTGCCACCGTGGAAAAGTGAAACAAAACAGAACAACAAAATCTTCCAGGGAAGACATGCGTTTATCTTTAAGCTATGCGGATTTATAACTTCTTACCCACAAAAAACAGAAGACGTTGCAAAATGCTGTTCAATCACATCTAGTATGGAAATGTGGTTAGGTGACATAGCAAGCAGTAGGGATCAAATGTACAACACTTAGAGTATAATTCAGTCATAGTACTGGGTTTTGGAATTTGGTTTCCTAAGCAATTTGCAAATACTGACTATCATTTTAACTTTTGGAAGTACAAACTCTGGCCTTAAATTGTGGTAGCAGTCTCTCCACAGTCTTTAATATGCCTTGCATTTCTAACAAGGCTTTGTATTTTTCAAAGCTCTTTCACTTTGATTATCTCATTTGATCTTCACATCAACGCCATGATGTACGAAGGGCTGCTATTAGTATCTGCATTTTACGGATGAAGTTAGGAGGGATTTGAAAGGATCAGGCTCTAGGCTTAGGCCAAATGGCACACTAGTGACACAGGTGGGGATCTGTAAACCAGAGATTTCTGATTTTCACGAACATTTTGGCATCATTAGTTATAAGCTTTATGAGCAACAGTCTTATGCAGACATGTCTTAATTTACATTCATGTGTATACTTTTTCACACAGAGTTCCTTTTTAAAAATAAAGAAAGGGACTTCCCTGGTGGTCCAGTGGTTAAGAGGCTGCACTTTCACTTCAGGGGGCATGGGTTTAATCTCTGGTCAGGGAACTAAGATACCACATGTCACACAAAAAAATAGGAAAAAAAAAAAAGTAAAGAAAAACCTCCATGGTGCTCATCTCTCTGATGTGTAATAATCATAACTTTTATGTCAGTGCCTGTCATCTGTGGGTAGCAACATGCATTCTGACATTAATTATTCTTTAAAAACATTTCTAGGTTTACTCTATCAGTATTTCAGAACAAATTTTCTCAACCTTAATATTCAAAGAAATAACATTACTTCAAAAATAAAGACCTCCATTTATATGAAATACCTAGAATAGTCAAACACAAAAAGGCAGAAAGTAGAAGAAAAGTGTTCCCAGGGACTAGGGAACGGGGGCGGAGGGGGCGGAATGGGAAGTTACTGGACACAGAGTTTAATTGTGGGATGTTGAAAAAGTTCTGGAGATGGGTGATGAGGACGCTTGCAGAACAGTGTGAATGCACTCAGTGCCACAGAACTGCACAGTGAGAAATAGTTAAAGTGGTCGATCCGTTACCTAAAGCAAGCTTGTGTGCCCAAAACACAGAGGGGTCAAACGAACCAAATGAGCGTGCAGCAGAGAAGGGGTCACTGCAGGGCTCACGGGCTTCAGCAAAGCGTTTTCAAAGGCCGGGTGAGAGATGGGCATCCTGGAGGGTGTGTCGTCAGCTGTGCGCAATTCTCTGATTGGTTGACGGTGAACAATCCTGAGTCACCAGCAGGCCTGGGGGCTAGGTGCTGATGAGCATGAGGTAGTTAATTTCTTCCATTTGGTGGTGGTTTTCAGCAAATGAAAAGCCCAGGAAACACGCACGAGATACTATTAACCGGGCACTACAGAGAGGAGCTACAGCAGAGGATGGGGGTGGGGTGCAGAGCTGTCCCGGGACCTTCTCAGTTACAGAGTTTTTTGTTATGTATATTTTACCACAAGTTTTTAAAAGTAGAAAACCACCTCACTTTAGTAATATGATCTCCTCTAATAGGAGAAGTCTAAAGATAATGTAACTCCTAATCTTTTTTGTTTACTTTTTAAAAAATTCACCTTGCCTAAAAGCCCCTTTACACTTGATGCGGATGAGAAGATAATAATCTGTAGGGAGCCCTGGGCTTCACGGGTGGCTCAGCTGGTAAAGAATCTGCCTGCAATGTGGGAGCCCCAGCTTTGATCCCTGGGTCAGGAAGATCCCCTGGAGAAGGGAATGGCTACCCACTCTAGCATTCTTACTAAGCTTTTTATAAACTCTAAGATGAGTCTGAGGTTTTCATGAAGATTGGGGTACAGTTGCTTTGAGCATTCTATGGCATTGCCTTTCTTTGGGATTGGAATGAAAACTGACCTTTTCCAGTCCTGTGGCCACTGCTGAGTTTTCCAAATTTTCTGGCATATTGAATGCAGCACTTTCACAGCATCATCTTTTAGGATTTGAAATAGCTCAACTGGAATTCCATCATCTCCACTAGCTTTGTTCATAGTGATGCTGCCTAAGGCCTACTTGACTTCACATCCAGGATGTCTGGCCCTAGGTGAGTGATCATACCATTGTGGTTATCTGGGTCATGAAGATCTTTTATGTTCTTCTGTGTATTCTTGCCACCTCTTCTTAATATCTTCGGCTTCTGTTAGGTCCATACTATTTCTGTCCCTTATTGTGCCCATCTTTGCGTGAAATGTTCCCTTGGTAGCTCTAACTTTCTTGAAGACATCTCTAGTCTTTCCCATTCATTGTTTTCCTCTATTTCTCTGCATTGATTCTGCTTTATTGACTATGCCAAAGCCTTTGACTGTGTGGATCACAACAAATTGTGGAAAATTCTTAAAGATGGGAATACCAAACCTCATTAACTGCCTCCTGAGAAACTGTATGCAGGTCAAGAAGCAACAGTTAGAACCGGACATGGAACAACAGACTGGTTCCAAATCGGGAAAGGAGTATGTCAAGCCTGTATACTGTCACCCTGCTTATTAACTTCTATGCAGAGAACATCATGTGAAATGCCAGGCTGGATGAAGCACAAACTTGAATCAAGATTGCTGGGAGAAATATCAATAACCTCAGATACGTAGATGACACCACCCTTAAGGCAGAAACTGAAGAAGAACTAAAGAGCCTCTTGATGAAAGTGAAAAAGGAGAGTGAAAAAGCTGGCTTAAAACTCAACATTCAAAAAACTAGGATCTTGGCATCCAGTCCCATCACTTCATGGTAAATAGATGGAGAAACAATGGAAACAGTGACTTTCTTTTCTTGGGCTCTACAATCGCTGCAGATGGTGACTGCAACCATGAAATTAAAAGACACTTGCTCCTTGGAAGGAAAGTTATGACCAACCTAGACAGCATATTAAAAAGCAGAGACATTACTTTGCCAACAAAGGTCTGTCTAGTCAAAGCTATGTTTTTTCCAGTAGTCATGTATGGATGTGAGAGTTGGACTATAAAGAAAGCTGAGCACCAAAGAATTGATGCTTTTGAACTGTGGTGTTGGAGAAGACTTGAGAGTCACTTGGACTGCAAGGAGAGCCAACCAGTCCATCCTAAAGGAGATTAGTCCTGGGCATTCATTGGAAGGACTGATGTTGAAGCTGAAACTCCAATACTTTGGCCACCTGATGCGAAGAGCTGACTCATTTGAAAGACCCTGATGCTGGGAAAGATTGAGGGCAGGAGGAGAAAGGGACAACAGAGGATCAGATGATTGGATGGCATCACGGACTCGATGGACATGAGTTTGAGTGAGCTCTGGGAGTTGGTGATGGACAGGCAGGCCTGGCGTGCTGCACTCCATGGGGTCACAAAGAGTCAGACACAACTGAGCGACTGAACTGAACTAACAGTTGCTTTACAATATTTTGTCAGTTTCTGCTGTACAATGAAGTGAATCAGCTGTATGTATGCACATATCCCCTCCCTCTTGGACCTCCCTCCTGCCTCCATCCCACCCAATCCAGGTCCCCACAGAGCACTGAGTGGAGCTCCTTATGCTATACAGCTTCCCACTAGCTAGCTATTTTACACATGGTAGTGGATCCTACTAGATTTTTATAGCTACCACTAATCAAGTGCTTCCTATCTGCCAGGTACTGACTAAATGCTTTTACCTATTATTTTGTGTAATCATCTAAGTAGCTCCAAGTGAAAACAGATGAGAAACTGAGTTGTAAGAAGATTAAGTTACTTGCTCAAGCCTAAATAGCCAAACATTTTTTGGACTTCTATCAAAACTCTGAGACTGACTCCCCAGGAGGCCATAGAATCTCCCTTCAAGAAGGAATGGTCTAAGCATTTGTCACTGGTTTCAAAAGAATTCGTAACAACACATGCCTGAATTTTGCAAAAATTACACAGTTAACATTGTAGGCAAAAGAATGATGGGGTTTGACCACAAGTTTTTCTAGAATTGGGTGGAGTCCCAAAAGGAAAAGATTGATGTGAAGCTTGGAAATTTTACTTTGGATTACTTAGATCAAATAAGACTCAAAAGTCTGTGTAAGCCCAAATCATCCACATGCAGACTGCAGGATGCTGTGGTTAGTCAGGTTACAGCTCTGATAACCACCATCATGTTCAGAGTAAACAAATAGCAATTCTGGAGCTTGCAGAGAAGCCATTGAAAACCCTGAGAGGGGCTTTAACTTTGAATTAAAGGCAACCAAAACCCACCAAACTGCTGACTATCAACATGTTTATGTTTTGTCTGAAGGGGGGTGGGTGAATGCAAAAGAGTTTGAGTAACTCTCAAAGCTGCTGCCTGTGGTGAGGTCGAAGCAGCCTAACAGTGTCCAGGGGAAGCATACTGGGGAAATGCAATGAAAGGATCCAGCTACACACAGTGAGAGGCTCAGATGGTCCAAGGAGAACTTGAACTTGGGTTGGGCAAGTATTACCCTCTGTTGGGCACGTGAGTGGAAGCAAGGGACACTTAAGTCAGTAACAGGTCTCACTCAGAGCAACACAGGGTGTACAGAAGTCTGGTTTATGATCATCAAAAGTGTCTCTCTAAATATGGGGAATGGATGACAGAATTTTGTTGAAGATTTCTCACTAAATGTCACTCTGAGTGTCTTGGAGTAGAATGGATTGCATTGAGTACCAGAGAAAATGTTATAACCATCAGAGAGAACTTGCAGTGATACACTTGAATACCTAACGCTTGCTAAATTCTACCATTCTAAGTAAGATAGAGCGTTGAGATAAGCAAATAGCCCCTCTCCCCCAGGACTGGGTAATTCAGTGGGAGTAAATGAACCAATAGGAAGTAAGCTCCCTGCTTCCTGGGAAGCAGGCTAAGAGGAGCAGGGGGAAGAGAGAGTGAGGAAGACTATAAGAATTCAAAGCTATGACCACAGACTAGGGCTCTGGTGATTTATGTGACATCCATCCTGGGAACATGACTCCCCTGGAGTTTATCCCACTCTTTCTACATTTCCCAGAGCCTTGACAGAGACTGGAAGAGCTGAGATGAGGTCGAGGACAAGTCACATCATAATCACTACCATCTGCTACATCCATTCATAGGGAAAGGATGCTGGGACCATTAGGTATGCTGCCCTGGGTTAAGAGGTCAAAGAGAAAAGTTTTCATAATGAGTGCCATTTCTTTCTTTGTTCACTTTGCCTATTACATAATTTAATTACTTTTTGAAGTGTCTGATGCTGCGTCTGAAACTGGAAAGAATCATGACCGTGAGTTATAGAGGAAAGGTAACTTTCCTCTGGCTAGTTCCTAGAAGCTATTTTGCAACATGATGCAATACTTTGTGTTTCCAGTTAATTGGACTGTCTACAGTAGAACCCAAACTGGGGGATGGGTGGGTGGGGAGGAAAGAACTGGGTGCACGATTTCTAGCCAAATAGTCTGGGGTTTGGAGCAAGGATCACCCGAAGCCAGAGCTAAAATATTAGGCAAGAAAACTGAGGCAGGAGTCCAACTGTATGGATTTTGGCAACACAAGAAGATTAAGGAAACAGTGCTCACAGTCAGAGAGCTGAGAACTGAAATTCAGGCCGTCACTTCATTAGTGTAACCCTTGACAAGTGCCTTAATTTCTCTAAGGCTCTGTGTCTTCATGTGTAAAATGGGTACAGTAATAATCTCATAGGTATATTGTGAGAATTAAGCTATATAAAGTACATTGTTGTTATTTAGTTGATCAGTCACCTCTGACTCTTTTGCAACCCCATGCACTGTAGCCTGCCAGGCTCCTCTGTCCCTGGGATTTTCCAGGCAAGAATACTGGGGTGGGTTGCCATTTCCTTCTCCAGGGGATCTTCCCAACTCTGGGATCAAACCCACAACACCTTTATTGGTTCACAGATTCTTTACCACTGAGACACCTGGAAGCCCATAAAGTATATAGGTTGAAAATAAACACTTCTTTCCTTTTATAAGCTCCCTGACAAACCTAAAGTCAACAGAAGGAAGGAAATAATAAAGATCACAGAGGAAATAAATGAAATAGAGATTTTAAAAATAGAAAAAAAAATCAATAAATCCAAGAGTTGGTTTTTTGTAAGGGTAAACAAAATTGACAAACCTCTGATCAGGATCACCAAGAATAAAAGAAAGAGGATTCAAATAAACAAAATGAGAAATTAAAGAGGGGAAATAACAAGCAATACCACACACAAAAAATAAATAAATACAAGAATACTATGAACAATTATCCAACGAATTGGACAACCTAGAAAAAAATGAACAAGTTTCTGGAAACAGCCCACCAAAACTGAATCAAGAGGAAACATAGAAGTTAAACAGACCAATTACTACAAGTAAAATAAAATCTGTAAAAAAAAAAAAAAAAAAAAGAGGAAAGAAAGATAACAAAAAGCAAACAAACAAAAAAATCTCCTTGCAGACAAATGTCTAGGACCAGATGGCTTCACTGGGGAATTCTACCAAACATACAAACAAGAGCTTACACTGATCCTTCTCAAACTCTTCCAAGAGACTGAAGTGGAGATAACACTCTCAAGGTCATCCTATGAAGCCACCATCACCCTGATACCAAAACTTGACAGAGACACTACCAAAGAAGAAAATTACAGGCCAGTTTCTTTGATGAATACAGATGCAAAACTTCTCAAAAAGTAGCTGAATCTAACAACACATGAAAAAGATCATATACCACAATGAAGCTGGATTCATTCATTCCTTGGACCCAGGGTCATAAGGATGGTTCAATACATAGAAGTCAATCCATGTGCTACATAAACCACATCAATAAAAGAAAAAAAAACACATAATCATTTCAATAAATGCAGAAAAGGTATTTGATAAAATTCAACATCCATTCCAGAGAAGGCAATGGCAACCCACTCCAGTACTCTTGCCTGGAAAAACCCATGGATGGAGGAGCCTGGTGGGCTGCAGTCCATGGCGTCGCTAAGAGTCAGGCACAACTGAGCAACTTCACTTTCCCTTTTCACTTTCATGCATTGGAGAAGGAAATGGCAACCCACTCCAGTATTCTTGCCTGGAGAATCCCAGGGACAGAGGAGCCTAGTGGGCTGCCGTCTATGGGGTCACACAGACTCGGACATGACTGAAGAGACTTAGCAGCAGCAGCAGCAACATCCATTCATGATGAAAACTCTTACCATGGTGGCTGTTCAGTTCAGTTCAGTTCAGTCGCTCAGTCGTGTCCGACTCTTTGCGACTCCATGAGTGGCAGCACGCCAGGCCTCCCTGTCCATCACCAACACCTGGAGTTCACCCAGATTCACATCCATCAAGTCAGTGATGCCATCCAGCCATCCCATCCTCCGTCGTCCTCTTCTCCTCCTGCCCCCAATCCCTCCCAAATTCAGACTCTTTTCCAATGAGTCAACTCTTCGCATGAGGTGGCCAAAGTACTGGAGTTTCAGCTTTAGCATCATTCCTTCCAAAGAAATCCCAGGGCTGATCTCCTTCAGAATGGACTGGTTGGATCTCCTTGCAGTCCAAGGGACTCTCAAGAGTCTTCTCCAACACCGCAGTTCAAAAGCATCAGTTCTTCAATGCTCAGCCTTCTTCACAGTCCAACTCTCACATCTATACATGACCACAGGAAAAACCATAGCCTTGACTAGACGGACCTTAGTCGGCAAAGTAATGTCTCTGCTTTTGAATATGCTATCTAGGTTGGTCATAACTTTTCTTCCAAGGAGTAAGCGTCTTTTAATTTCACGGCTGCAGTCACCATCTGCAGTGATTTTGGAGCCCAAGAAAAGAAAGTCTGACACTGTTTCCACTGTTTCCCCATCTATTTCCCATGAAGTGATGGGACTGGATGCCATGATCTTTGTTTTCTGAATGTTGAGCTGTAAGCCAACTTTTTCACTCTCCACTTCCACTTTCATCAAGAGGCTTTTTAGTTCCTCTTCACTTTCTGCCATGGTGTCATCTGCATATCTGAGGTGATTGATATTTCTCCTGGCAATCTTGATTCCAGCTTGTGTTTCCTCCAGTGCAGCATTTCTCATGATGTACTCTGCATATAAGTTAAATAAATAGAAGGAACATATCTCAACATAATAAAAGCTATTTATGACAAACCCACAGCCAACATAATACTCAATGGTAAAAAGCTGAAAGCCTTCTCATTAAAATCTGGAACAAGACAAGGATGCCCACTCTCATCACTTTTATTCAGCATAGTCTTGGAAGTCCTAACCAGAACAATCAGAAAATAAACCGAAATAAAAAGTGTCCAAATTGGAAAGGATAGATAAAACTGTCATTATATGCATATGACATGATACTATATATAGAAAACCCTAAAGACACCATGCAAAAGCTACGAGAACTGATAAACAAACACAGAAAGGTAGCAAGTATACAAGATCAACATACAGAAGTCAGTTGCACTTCTTACACTAACAATGAAATATCAGAAAGGGAAAGTCAAAGAACAATCCTTTTTAAAATTGCATCAAAAATAAAATACTTAGGTATAAATCTGACCAAGGAGGTGAAAGACTTATAAGCTGAGAACTATAAAACATGGTAAAGGAAACTGAAGGTGATTCAAAGAAATGGAAAGATATCCCATGCTCTTAGATTGGAAGAGTTAATATTGTTAAGATGGCCATACTGCCCAAAGTAATCTATAAATTTAATGATATCCCTATCAAATTACCCATGACATTTTTCACAGAACTAGAATAATCCTAAAATTTATATGAAGCCCATTTAAGACTCAGAATTACAAAAGCAATCCTGAGGAAAAAGAACAAAGTTAGAGGCACAGCCTCCCAGACTTCAGACAATACTACAAAGCTACAGTAATCTAAACAGTATGCTATTGGCACAAAAACAGACATATGGATCAATGAACAGAATAAAGAGCCCAAAAATAAGTCCACACACCTACGGTCAATTAATCTTTGACAAAGGAGGCAAGAATATACAATGGAGAAAAAAATGGTCTCTTCAGCAAGTGGTGTTGGGAAAGCTGGACGGTTGTATGTAAACTAATGAAGTCAGAACAATCCCTTGCATAATAATCAAAAATAAACTCAAAATGGCTTAAAGGTGTAAGTATAAGACGTGATACCATAAAACTCCTAGAAGAGAACATAGGCAAAACATTCTCTGACATAAATTGCACCAATGTTTTCTTAGGTCAGTCTCTCAAGGCAAGAGGAATAAAAGCAAGATAAACAAACAGGACCTAATCAAACTTACAAACTTTTGCACAGCAAGGGAAACCATAAATAAAATGAAAAGGCAGTCTATGGACTGGGAGAAAATATTTGCAAACTATGCAACTAACAAGGACGTAACTTCCAAAATATATAAACAGCTCTTACAATTTAAAAAAAAAAAACCACCCAATCGAAACATGGGCAGGAGAGCAGAACAGACATTTCTCCAAAGAAGAAATGTCATACAGATGGCCAATAGGTACATGAAAGTTGCTCAGTATTACTAATTGTTAGAGAAATGCAAATCAAAACAACAATTGAGATATCATCCCACATTAGTCAGAATGGCCATCCTCAAAAAGTCTACAAATAATAAATGCTGGAAAGGGTGTGGAGCTAAGAGAACCCTTGCACTACTGATGGGAGCATAAATTCTCTCTACAGAGAACAGTATAGAGGTTCCTTAAAAAACGAAAATCCCACTCCTGGACATACATTCAGAGAACAGTCTTAATTTAAAAAGATACATGCATCCCAATGTTCATAGCAGGACAATTTACAATAGCCAAGATGTGGAAGCAGCCTAAATGTCCATCAACAGGTGAATGCATAAAGAAGATGTGGTACATGTATAAAATGGAATACTACTCAGCTATAAAAAATGAAGGTTTCTTGGACTGCAAGGAGAGCCAACCAGTTCATCCTAAAGGAGATCAGTCCTGAATCTTAATTGGAAGGACTGATGTTGAAGCTGAAACTCCAGTGCTTTGGCCACCTGCTGTGAAGAGCTGACTCATTTGAAAAGACCCTGATGCTGGGAAAGATTAGGGGCAGGAGAAGAAGGGGACCACAGAGGATGAGATGGTTGGATGGTATCACTGACTCAATGGGCATGAGTTTGGGTAAACTCTGGGAGTTGGTGATGGTCAGGGAGGCCTGGCATGCTTGCGGTTCATGGGGTTGCAAAGAGTTGGACATGACTGAGCAACTGAACTGAACTGAAAAAAAAATGAAGGAAAAAAAAGTGAAATAATGCCATTTGCAGCAACATGAATGGGCCTAGAGATTATCATACTAAGTGAAATAAGTCAGAGAAAGACAAATATCATATGATATCACTTATATGTGGAATCTAAACTATGATACAAATGAACTTATTTACAAAAGAGAAACAGACTCACAGACATGGAAAACAAATTTATGGTTACCAAAGGGAAAAGGTGTGGGGAGAGAGATAAATTAGAAGTTTGAGATTAGCAGATACAAACTACTATACATAAAATAAACAGCAAGGTCCTACTGTATAGCAAAGGGAACCACATTCAATATCTTGCAATAAACTATAATGGAAGAATCTACACATATACACACACACACACATATATATGAATCACTTTGTTGTACACCAGAAACTAGCAAAACACTGTAAATTAACTGCTTTCATAAGAAAAGAAAAGGAATTAAAAGATTATAAGCTCCTTGAAAGCAAAGAATCAATCTTAGCAGCAAGCAATGGCTGAATAAAAAGAGTGTTAAGTAAATGTTTACTAATAAATGAAAGAAAAAAACCAAAACCAATGTATACCAAGACCCTACCCCCAGGTAAGGCTAAGGTTGCTAGTCTATACCCATTCTCATTCTTACCACTCAAAGTGAAGTTACGAACCCTTGACATCACCTGGGAACTTAGCAACACAGGTTATCTAACCCCAGTCGAGGCTAATGAATCAGAAGATCCACTGTGGCCTGATCCCCAGGAGATTTGTTTACAGGTGACACTTTGAGAAGCACCGCTTAGTCAGGAGGAATGGGAGGAATGAGCAGGCCTGAGTCTCCTGGAAGAGGGCACCTGTGGCTCCAGCCCGGAGGGACAGGGGAAGACAGAATCTGTCAGGTGGTGTCCAGAGTGATTTCTCAAATTGTGACCACTGTCCATCGGGGCCTGGGCTGATGGCCAGACGGCTCTGCATCAGAGGAGCTAGGACCTCGGCCTGGCTGCCTGCAGACTGCAGAGGTAGGGGGTACTTCCCAGGTGGCGTTAGTGGTAAAGGACCTGCCTGCCCATGAAGGGAACACAGGCGATGCGGGTTTGATCCCTGGGTCGGAAAGATCCCCTGGAGAAGAAAATGGCAATCCACTCCAGTATTCTTGCTTGGAAAATTCCATGGACAGAGGAGCCTGTGGGTTACAGTCCACGGGGTCACAAAGAGTCGGACACGACTGAGTGACTGAGCATGCGCGCCCATGGGCGGAGGTGGAGTTACAGAGCCTCAGCCCGGGCTCGAAGGCAATGTCCAAGGTCAAGGAAGTAAGAAGTCAAGTCCAGGGGCATCAGGTGAGAGAACCTAAAACCGGTCATGCTGGTGCACGGAGCCAGAGCCTAGAGAACAGAAACAGACACTGCTACTAATACTCAGGGCTTTCCAGGTGGCGCTGTGGTGAAGAACCCGCCTGCCAATGCAGGAGACGTAAGACACACGGGTTCGATCCCTGGGTTGGGAAGATCCCTTGGAGGAGAAAATGGCAACCCACTCCAGTATTCTTGCCTGGAGAGTCCCATGGACAGAGGGGCCTGGCGGGGTACAGAGGGGTCTCAAAGAATAGGACAGGACTGAAGTGACTTGGCACGCACGCAGTAATACTCACTGAGCAGCTGACGGGTAAGACAGTGAGCTCTCCCTTCAGGAAAGCCTGCTCCTTGTTCTGGGTCTCCCGCCTTCACTGTGTGAGTGGGCGGGCCTTTGCAGCTGTTTCTGTAGTCCACGTGACGGGGCTCGACATTACAGTAAGGGCAGGCGTGACACTTGCTAGTAGGTTCCTGTCCTGCTGATTGAGAGACAACAGTGTGGGAAAGTGAACATTTCAGAGACTAGCTTTGCAATTTTTGTGAAAAACTGGGTAGATATTCCCAGGGCCTTTTGCTCACACCCTGGCCCTGTGTGTTTTCAGTCAGGAGTGGGCTGCGCTTCAGGAGATAATAGGAGATAATAGATAATGCTTCAGGCATCTTCAGCATCAGATGCCCCCTAGTCACCCAGATACACTGACTGGTATACGGCAGTGGAAGGGAAAGATCCAGGTAATGGCGGAAGTGTGTTTAGGAAATGCAAAATGAGACACCCTTAAGAAATGTTGGTAGGTCCATGGGATAGCTGCCTACGAAGGGGTCACGGGGACTGGCAGATGTTTCTTATGATGACAGTTTTTTCAGACCTCACCCTGACCTTCTGCCACACTAAGAGTTTAGAAAACATATGGCCACTATGGAGAACAATATGAAGATCCTTAAGAAACTAAAAATAGAACTACCATTCAGTTCAGTTCAGCTCAGTTCAGTCACTCAATCATGTTCAATCCTTTGTTAACTACATGGACCGCAGCACGCCAGGCTTCCCTGTCCATCACCAACCGCTGGAGCTTGCTCAAACTCATGTCCATCAAGTTGGTCATGCCATCCAACCATCTCATCCTCTGTCGTCCCCTTCTCCTCCTGCCTTCAATCTTTCCCAGCATCAGGGTATTTTCCAATGAGTAAGTTCTTCACCTCAGGTAGCCAAAGTATTGGAGCTTCAGCTTCAGCATCAGTCCTGCCAATGAATATTCAGGACTGATATCCTTTAGGACTGAATGGTTTGATCTGCTTGCAGTCCAGGGGACTCTCAAGAGTTCTCCAACACCACAGTTCAAAAGCATCAATTCTTCAGTGTTCAACTTTCTTTATAGTCCAATTCTCACATCCATACATGACTCCTGGAAAAACCATAGCTTTGACTAGATGGACCTTTGTTGACAAAGTAATGTCTCTGTTTTTTTTAGTATGCTGTCTAGCTTTTCTTCAGAGGAGCAAGTGTCTTTTAATTTCATGGCTGCGGTCAAAATCTGCAGTGATTTTGGAGCCCAAGAAAAGTAAGTATGTCACTGTTTTCATTGTTTCCCCATCTATTTGCCATGAAGTGATGGGACTGGATGCCAAGATCTTAGTTTTTTGAATGTTGAGTTTTAAGCCAGCTTTTTCACTCTCCTCTTTCACTTTCACCAAGAGGCTCTAGTTCTTCTTCACTTTCTGCCATAAGGGTGGTGTCATCTGTGTATCTGAGGTTATTGATATTTCTCCCAGCAATCTTGATTCCAGCTTGTGCTTCATCCAGCCTGGCATTTCACATGATGTACTCTGCATAGAAGTTAAATAAGCTGGGTTACAATATACAGCCTTGACATACTCCCTTCCCAATTTGGAACCAGTCTGTTGTTCCATGTCCGGTTCTAACTGTCGCTTCTTGACCTGCATACAGATTTGTCAGGAGGCAGGTAAAGTGGTCTGGTATTCCCATCTCTTGAAGAATTTTCCCCAGTTTGTTGTGATGGACACAGTCAAAGGCTTTGGTGTAGTCAATAAAGCAGAAGTAGATGTTTTTCTGGAACTCTCTTGCTTTTCCTATGATCCAGCGGATGTTGGCAATTTGATCTCTGGTTCCTCTGCCTTTTCTAAGTCCAACTTAGAAAAGGAACTTAGATCTGGAAGTTCATGGTTCATGTACTATTGAAGCCTGACTTGGAGAATTTTGAGAATTACTTTACTAGTGTGTGAGATGAGTACAACTGTGTGGTAGTTTGAATATTCTTTGGTATTGTCCTTCTTTGGGATTGGAATGAAAACTGTCTTTTTCCAGTCCTGTGGCCACTGATGAGTTTTCCAAATTTGCTGGCATATTGAGTGCAGCACTTTCACAACATCATCTTTCAGGATTTGAAATAGCTCAACTGGAATTCCATCACCTCCACTAGCTTTGTTCATAGTAATGTTTTAAAGCCCATTTGACTTCGCATTCCAGGATGTCTGGCTCTAAGTGAGTGATCACACCAGTGATTATCTGGGTCATGAAGATCTTTTTTGTATAGTGCTTCTATGTATTCTTGCTACCTCTTCTTAATATCTTCTGCTTCTGTTGGGTCCATACCATTTATGTTCTTTATTGAGCCCATCTTTGCATGAAATATTCTTTTGGTATCTCTAGTTACCATCAGAATTATCATAAGACCCAGCAATCCCACTACTGGGCATATGCCCTGAGGAAACCATAACTCAAAAAGACACGTGCACCCGTGTTCATTGCAGCACTATTAACATTACCCAGGACAACAGAAGTAATTTAATGTTCACAGACAGATGAATGGATAAAGATGTGGCACATATATACAGTGGAATGTCACCCAGCCTTTAAAAGAAACAAAACTGGGTCATTTGTAGAGACAAGGACCTAGATAGAGTCTGTCATACAGAGTAAAGTAAGTCAGAAAAACAAATGTCATATTAATGCATACATGTGAAATCTAGAAATATGGTACCGATGAACCTATTTTACGGCAGGAATAGAGACGCAGAAGTAGAGAACAAACAGACGGACACAGGGTAGGGGGCAAAAGGGGAGTGGGGTGAACTGGGAGATTGGGATTGACCTACATTCACTCCCATGTGTAAAACAGATAGCTAGAGGGAAACTGCTGTATCCGACCGGGAGCTCAGCGTGGTGTGATGACCTAGAGGGGTGGGTGGGGGAGGGTGGGAGGAAGGTCCGAGAAGGAGGGACTGTATGTATACATATACTGTATACAGATACAGCTGATTCGCCTCACTGTATAGCAGAAACCAACACAGCACTGTGAAGCTACTGTACTCCAATAGAAAAGGACGCGCTCTTAACCCCAGTAACCATATCTGACATTACCATTAGGTAATCTTCTGAAGATTTAACAAGGAATTATTCACAACTTACCTGATGACAAAATACAGCCATAAAACATAGTGTTTGGTATTTCTAAGGCATCTCTGGTGGACGAACGAATCTCTCCCCAAAGACCCATCTAACAGGGGAAAAAAAACACCAAATAAATATGAATTAACATTGTGCTAAAATTTTTCTGAATATGCAAGAATTTAAGTAGATAAATTTCAAAACTGGCTTTCCTTCTTAGTATGTAGGCAGTAAATTACTAAGGAGAACTCATTATGTCTTGAGATAGTATTACCCCCAAAATTACTTTTACAAGCATTGTAGAATGATTCAGCAGGTTAACTTGACACTGCTTAAGTATCATTTTATTTCAAGTAACACTTCCTGGTAAACAGGTTTTTAATTAAAAAGGAAAATTATATTTGCGTCCCTGAAAGATAAGAAACTACAGGTTATTTAACTATCTACAGTTTCTATCTTTACTCATCTTTGGCACCAGTTACAAAGGAAAACTACCTGCAAAGGATAATTTCTCCCACAATAATCCCTTCCAGGACTTAACAGTTTATAGTGTTCACACATATGATTTCATTTGATCCTCTCAACAGTCCTGTAAGGCAGGTATAACAAGAATTAGCATTAACTTCATTTTATATGTGAGGAAGCTACATGACTTGCTCGTGGTCATCCTGCAAGTGGGGTTCAGCCAGATCTTGAACCCCAAGTTGCTGACCCCAGGTCTCTCTCAGTGTTATTAGCATCAGGTAAGCCGTGGCTAAGTCTACCTAATGCCTAGGTCACACTGCAGAGGGACCTTGAGAGTCTTCTAGAACAGTGATTCTCAAACTTTATTTCTTAGAAACGTAAAGGTCCACAGTGATACTTGGGAAGCCACTCTAGGAAAGTGAGAAGTCTGGGTCCTGGGCTACTAGTCCAAAAGAGCTCTGTGTTTATGTCTCCTATACTGGTCTCAGGTAAAATTTCTTTGAAAGGAAATGATGTTTGAAACTCCAGAATACTAATCTAAACTACTCATTTTATAGATTGGAAAAGACCCATAAAGATCACATAATTTATCCTTGTTCACACTCAACTAAGGCTAGAAACCAGTCTTTTTGATTGGGATAAAAGTTAATCCTCTCAGTACGATGCTTTGTCTGCCCCTGAAGTTCTCTGACTTTAGCGAGTAATCAGGAACACTTGCGGGGCTGGTCGCAGAGTTCTGAGTCTCTCCCCCGCCTTCCTCCACTGACAGAGGTTCTATTCAGTAGGGCTGGGGTCGGGTCTGAGAACTTGCATTCCAGGTGATACTGATGCTGCTGAACCAGAGAACACATTTTGAGAACCACTTGTCTACAGGATATAAAACAACAGAAAAGTCAACTGCATTGGCCAGCTAATCGTTACATTTCATCCATTTTATTTCAGTCTGGGAAAATGGTAAAAAGGAAGTTCCTCCTTCAGAATTTATAAATCCATTGCTCTCACCATATTACTACACATTCCTCACCAGCTAGCATTGATATTCTATCATATCAAAGATCCTAAATGATCCATGTAGCAGATGGCATTGGCGTTCCAGCCCACAGCCCCTCACCAGCTTCTGAGCTCATCTGCAATTGCACTGGGTGGTTTGCATGCTCACTGCCAGCCTCCCACCTCAACAGCTAACATTTCTTTGTGTCTCTGTCTGGGGACTTTCTTTAGTCAACAAGAGCGTGCTCAGTCCACAAGCACTGTGTGTGTGTGTGTGTGTAATTTGTATCCCCACTTTCCAGGGTGACCTTCAAACAACGAGGCTATGACGCTGCAGAAAAATACTCCAGAGTCACCATCTCTCTGGGGGACAACTGTGAAGCTTGTGCAAATGACTCCTCAGAGGGCCCCTGGTGAGACTGAGCCCCAGTCTCCCACAGCATCAACTTGCTCATTAGTGCACCCTTTCTTGGCATTTCTCCCTTTCCATCCACTCCTCCCCCTTCCTTACTTGTGCTTCCAGGATCACTTCCTACATAAACTATCTGGATTGCAAGCTCTTATCTCAGAATCTGCTTTTGGGGAAATACAAATGAAGACACTCTAAGTTCTTCACGAAATTCATGGAAGCATCACCTGCTGTCAGACCCATATCTGCTTTTTTTCACCTCTCCATTCTATGCCCGAGGGCTTTATTTAAAGGTTTTGGGGCTGGACTCGATGGACGTGAGTCTGAGGGAACTCCGGGAGATGGTGATGGACAGGGAGGCCTGGTGTGCTGCGATTCATGGGGTCACAAAGAGTCGGACACGACTGAGCAAGTGAACTGAACTGAACCCAAGTTCACAAAGAGTCGGACACAACTGAGCGACTGAACTGACTGAACTGAACCCAAGTTCAACAGTGTGTTGCGAAGCAGAAACATTACTCTGCCTACAAAAGTTCATATAGTCAACGCTATGGTCTTTCCAGTAAGTCATGTATGGTTGTGACAGCTGGACTATAAAGAAGGCAGAAGGCCAAAGAATTGATGCCTTAGAACTATGGTGCTAGAGAAGACTCCAAAAAGTCCCTTGGACAGTAAGGAGATCAAACCAGTCGATCTTAAGGAAGATCAACCCTGAATTTTCATTGGAAGGACTGATGCTGATGCTGAAGCTCCAGTATTTTGGTCATCTGATGCAGACAGACGACTCATTGGAAAAGTCCCTGATGCTGGGAAAGACTGAGGACAGAAGGAGAAGAGGGCATCAGAGGATGAGATTGGATGGCATCATCGATGCAAGGAACATGAACTCCAGGTGATGGTGAGGGACAGGGAGGCCAGGCGAGCTGCAGTCCATGGGGTCACAAAGAGTCAGACACGACTGGGCGACTGAAGTACAACAACAACAACAACAAAGCCAAGTTCAGTGCACTCAATGGGTGTTAAATGATACAACAATTGTTGCTGCCATAACAGTAGCAAAAATACAGACTGTTGAATCACATGCAGATACTCATGCCTCATTAACTGTACACCTAAATAGTCACTCTTTAGAAAGAGGCCCAAGTTCATGTAGTACCAGATCTGTGAAGGGTGACAGCTGAAAAAACCTGGCATTATGAATATTTTTCAGGCATGACTATAAAAAGCAACCATCAATTCTGAAATGGAGATAAGTTTCCTTTTGTACTGTTAAAGCAAGATTAACCTTCAGCAAATATTTACATTTAAGGAGTGGAGTTTCAGCAGTGATGACATCAACATTTGTCAAACTGCAGTTTGAATCTCAATTTAAAAAAAGAACTATCGCAAAAACAATTAAATTGTCCTCAAATTGGAGCCAAATAGTGGAGACAGATCCCTTTGGTTTAAAACATAATTAAATTAATCAAATTGTATCCTAAATAATAGAGCTATTTCATGTATTTAATTCCATTTATTGTTGGTGGCTTAATTTTTAAAGAAAACAGCCTCATTGTGGCATAACTGACATATAATAGCAGTACAAATTTTGACATAAGCATGCACCCAAGAAACCACTGTGCTGGCTTGGTTTTGAAAGCAAGTCTACCTAATTTTAAGTGTATATCATTTTTAAATCCAACTTCTGGAATAATCTATTAATTACACTTATATAGTGACCACTATGAGGTAAAGCTCTTTACATTACTCCCTATTTTAAATGGCTATGTGAGTATGCTCCAAAGTATATAGGTGCAAAACAATAAGTAAATTCCAATCTCCAGAATTTAGAGGCATATCTCGCAAATAGTATTAACAATAAGTGCTACCACTTACTTGAGTTAGACAAGGCTGTGGTCCATGCGATCAGATTGAATAGTTTTCTGTGATTATGGTTTCAGTGTGTCTGCCCTCTGATGCCCTCTCGCAACACCTACCGTCTTACTTGGGTTTCTCTTACCTTGGACGTGGGGTATCTCTTCACAGCTGCTCCAGCAAAGCACAGCCACTGCTCCTTACCTTGGATGAGGTCACCCCTCCTGACCTTGAACGTGGAGTAGCTCCTCTCGGCCCTCCTGCACCGGCGCAGCTGCCGCTCCTTGGATGTGGGGCTGCTCCTCAGGCCGCCACTCTTGACCTCAGAGTAGGGTAGCTCCTCTCAGCTGCCGCCCCTGACCTCGAACATGGGGTAGCTCCTCTCGGCCACTCCTGCAATGTCTCAGCCTGGCACTCTTGGTCACCGCCCCTGACCTTGGGCATGGGGTAGCTCCTGTCTGCCGTGCTTCTGCATGATCCGTCGCAGCCACCTCGCTTCAGAAAACTAGTCAATCTAATCACACGGACCACAGCCTTGTCTAACTCAATGAAACTAAGCCATGCCATGTGAGGCCACCCCAAACAGGCAGGTCATGGTGGAGAGGTCTGACAGAATGCGGTCCACTGGAGAAGGGAATGGCAAACCACTTCAGTATTCTTGCTTTGAGAACCCCATGAACAGTATGAAAAGGCAAAATGATAGGATACTGAAAGAGGAATTCCCCAGGTCGGTAAGTGCCCAATATGCTACAGGAGATCAGTGGAGAAATAACTCCAGAAAGAATGAAGGGATGGAGCCAAAGCAAAAACAATACCCAGCTGTGGATGTGACTGGTGATAGAAGCAAGGTCTGATGCTGTAAAGAGCAGTATTGTATAGGAACCTGAAATGTTAGGTCTATGAATCAAGGCAAATTGGAAGTGGTCAAACAGGAGATGGCAAGGGTGAACGTTGACATTCTAGGAATCAGCGAACTAAAATGGACTGAAATGCGTGAAGTGAATGCAAATGACCATTATATCTACTACTGTGGGCAGAAATCCCTTAGAAGAAATGGAGTAGCCACCATGGTCAACAAAAAAGTCCAAAATGCAGTACTTGGATGCAATCTCAAAAATGACAGAATGATCTCTATTAGTTTCCAAGGCAGTCCAAGCCTATGCCCCAACCAGTAATGCTGAAGAAGCTGACGTTGAATGGTTCTATGAAGATCTACAAGACCTTTTAGAACTAACACCCAAAAAAGATGTCCTTTTCATTATAGGGGACTGGAATGCAAAAGTAGGAAGTCAAGACACACCTGGAGTAACAGGCAAATTTGGCCTTGGAATACAGAAGGAAGCAGGGCACAGACTAATAGAGTTTTGCCAAGAGAACACACTGGTCGTAGCAAACACCCGCTTCCAACAACACAAGAGAAGACTCTACACATGGACATCAACAGATGGTCAACACTGAAATCAGATTGATTATATTCTTTGCAGCCAAAGATGGAGAAGCTCTATACAGTCAACAAAAACAAGACCGGGAGCTGACTGTGGCTCAGATCATGAACTCCTTATTGCCAAATACAGACTTAAATTGAAGAAAGTAGGGAAAACCACTAGACCATTCAGGTATGACCTAAATCAAATGCCTTAAGATTATACAGTGGAAGTGAGAAATAGATTTAAGGGACTAGATCTGACAGACAGAGTGCCTGATGAACTATGGACGGAAGTTCGTGACATTGTACAGGAGACAGGGATCAAGACCATCCCCATGGAAAAGAAATGCAAAGAAGCAAAATGGCTGTCTGAAGAGGCCTTAAAAATAGCTGTGGAAAGAAAAGAAGCGAAAAATAAAGGAGAAAAGGAAAGATATAAGCATCTGAATGCAGAGTTCCAAAGAATAGCAAGGAGAGATGAGAAAGCCTTCCTCAGTGATCAGTGCAAAGAAATAGAGGAAAACAACAGAATGGGAAAGACTAGAGATCTCTTCAAGAAAATTAGAGATACCAAGGGAACATTTCATGCAAAGATGGGCTGGATAAAGGACAGAAGTGGTATGGACCTAACAGAAGCAGAAGATATTAAGAAGAGGTGGCAGGAATACATGGAAGAACTGTACAAGAAAGATCTTCACGACCCAGATAATCACGATGGTGTGATCACTTACCTAGAGCCAGACATCCTGGAATGTGAAGTCAAGTGGGCCTTAGAAAGCATCACTACGAACAAAGCTAGTGGAGGTGATGGAATTCCAGTTGAGCTATTCCAAATCCTAAAAGATGATGCTGTGAATGTGCTGTACTCAATATGCCAGAAAACTTGAAAACTCAGCAGTGGCCATGGGACTGGAAAAGGTCAGTTTTCATTCCAATCCCAAAGGTAATGCCAAAGAATGCTCAAACTACCACACAATTGCACTCATCTCACACACTAGTAAAGTAATGCTCAAAATTTTCCAAGCCAGGCTTCAGCAATATGTAAACCATGAACCTCCAGATGTTCAAGCTGGTTTTAGAAAAGGCAGAGGAACCAGAGATCAAATTGCCAATATCCGCTGGATCATCAAAAAAGCAAGAGAGTTCCAGAGAAACATCTATTTCTGCTTTATTGACTATGCCAAAGTCTTTGACTGTGTGGATCACAATAAACTGGAGAATTCTTCAAGAGATGGGAATTCCAGACCACCTGACCTGCCTCTTGAGAAATCTATATGCAGGTCAGGAAGCAGCAGTTAGAACTGGACATGGAATAACAGACTGGTTCCAAATAGGAAAAGGAGTACATCAAGGCTGTGTATTGTCACCCTGCTTATTTAACTCATATGCAGAGTACATCATGAGAAACACTGGGCTGGAAGAAACACAAGCTTGAATCAAGATTGCCGGGAGAAATATTAATAACCTCAGATATGCAGATGACACCACCCTTATGGCAGAAAGTGAAGAGGAACTAAAGAGCCTCTTGGTGAAAGTGAAAGAGGAGCATGAAAAAGTTGGCTTAAAGCTCAACATTCAGAAAAAAAAGATCATGGCATCTGGTCCCATTACTTCATGGCAAATAGATGGGGAAACAGTGGAAACAGTGTCAGACTTTATTTTTTGGGGCTCCAAAATCAGTGCAGATGGTGATTGCAGCCATGAAATTAAAAGATGCTTACTCCTTGGAAGGAAAGTTTGACCAACCTAGATAGCATATTCAAAAGCAGAGACATTACTTTGCCAACAAAGGTCTGTGAAGTCAAGGCTATGGTTTTTCCAGTGGTCATGTATGTATGTGAAATTTGGACTGTGAAGCAAGCTGAATGCCAAAGAACTGATGCTTTTGAACTGTGGTGTTGGAGAAGACTCTTGAGAGTCCCTTGGACTGCAAGGAGATCCAACCAGTCCATCCTAAAGGAGATCAGTCCTGGGTGTTCATTGGAAGGACTGATGCTGAAGCTGAAACTCCAATACTTTGGCCACCTCATGCGAAGCGTTGACTCATTGGAAAAGACTCTGATGCTGGGAGGGATTGGGGGCAGGAGGAGAGGGGAAGACAGAGGATGAGATGGCTGGATGGCATCACTGACTCGATGGACATGCGTTTAGGTGAACACTGGGAGTTGGTGATGGACAGGGAGGCCTGGCATGCTGCGATTCCTGCGGTTGCAAAGAGTTGGACATGACTGAGCGACTGAACTGATCTGAACTGAACCACTTACTTAGCATCTATCCTTGCCAAGGTCTATTTTGTAACTTTTTAGATACATCATTTGTAACCGTCACAACAATCCTTTGAGATCAATATTACTAATCCTGTCTCACCAGTGAGCAAACCAAGATTAGAGACACTGACTGACATTGAGTGAGGTTAGAGACACTTAGCTAGCTAGAATATGACCGAGCCGGGAGTGAGAGTTATCCCACTGTGCTATTTCCCAAATTGTTAATTTATTCAACAAATATATGCCAGGCTCTAGGTTAGATGTTGGAGATTATAGCAGTGAAGTTCATGTTTCCAGCATCATTAACTTAATAATCAGGGGTACAGATTGGCCATTTCACTGAAATACATTTTAACATATGTATAAAGATGATAAAGATGATAAAGGTTATGAACATATCCATCACTGCTATAAGATTCCTCATGATCCTGTCTAATTCCTGTCTCCTAACCCTCAGTTCAGTTCAGTCACTCAGTCATGTCTGACTCCTTGCAACCCCATGAACTGCGGCCCGCCAGGCTTCCCTGTCCATCACCAACCCCTGGAGCTTGCTCAGACTCACTACCCTACCTATAACAAAGCAACCGCTGCTCTGCTTTCTTGTGCTGTGATCAGTTTGCATTTTCTGCAGTTTCATATAGATGGAATCGTGTGTGTGTGTCAGTCATATGCTCTGCGACTCCATAGACTGTAGCCCGCCAGGCCCCTCTGTCCATGTGATTTCCCAGGCAAGAGCACTGTGTCGCCATTTCCTCCTCCAGGGGATCTTCCTGACCCTTGTCTCTGCATCTTCTGCATTGGCGGGTGGATTCCTTATCACTGTGCCACCTGGGAACCCCAGATGGTATCACACATACGTATTATTTGCCTGATTCCCCTTGGATATATTTGACCTTTATTCAATTTTTTAAAATCAGCTTTATTGAAGCATAACTAACATACAAACTCACCAATTTTAAGTGTAGAATTTGATGAGTTTTGATACAAGAATATCAGTGTAATCACCACTAAATCAAGATACAGAATATGTGAAGAGGGATATTTTAAGTCTAAGCCAAGTTTTACCCTTAAAAGCACAAAATTTATTAGTTTCAGAAAAAGCCAAGTGTGCTACACAGGGGACATTCATGCATTATCCTGGGAGCACACTAAAATCAGTGCCACTTTGCCTCCTTTTTAAACCTGCACTGTTGTGGGAACTTGCATTCTTATTGTTTGTGGGAAACCTTTGTGACTGCTATTCCCAGGTGGTGCCAGTGGTAAAGAAACCGCCTGCCAATGCAAGGGATGCAAGAGACGTGGGTTCGATCCCTGGGTTGGAAAGATCCCCTGAAGAAGGAAATGGCAACCCACTCCAGTATTCTCGCCTGGAAAATTCCGTGGACAGAGGAGCTCGGTGGGCTACAGTCCACGGGGTCGCAAAGATTTGGACACGACTGAGCGACTGAACACAGGCACACACCTTACTCTTCTTTGAAACACCCCTTCGGTGCTTTGAGAAACAACTTCAGAGAGAAGGTAATAGGAAGGGCCAGACTTCGATTCATTCACCTCTGCGATTTCTCGGTCGCCAGCCAGTCCAGTCACTTGCGGTGGAGAGCTTCACATGGCCCCAGCGTCCGTCAGTCACGCCATCTCAGTCTCTTTGCTATCTGTTCCCCAGCCTCCAGCCTCTCCCCACGCCATTCCATCTAAACATCACCGTTCCACATCTCTCTCGGCAGCCGTGCTTTCAGCTTGCTGGGAAGTCTCTCCTCACGGCCCGACAGTGCCCGCAGGAGCAAGTCCACGCTCCGGGAGGCCGCCTTCGCAGGCTCCACCTGCTCGTCCTGCTGCTGAGGAGCAGCTGGGAGCCAGCTTCCAGGGCTGAGCCCGGCTCCGCCTGAGTGGGCTCTGGGCGTTTCGAGCTCCCTGGCGCTGGCACAGCGTGTGGAGTGGCCGGGGACTAGACGAAAGACATCGGGACCATACTGGTCGCAAAGGGATACAAATGCACACCCTAAGCTTTGTCTGTTGCTGTTGTTTAGTCATTCAGTCGTGTTCAACTCTTTGCAGCCCCACGGACTATAGCCCACCAGGCTCTTCTGTCCATGGAATTTTCCAGGCCAGAGTACTGGAGTGGGTTGCCGTTTCTTTAGGGGATCTTCCCGACCCAGGGATCAAACCTGCATCTCCTGCTTGGCAGGTGGATCCCTTACCACCTGGGAAGTTTTACTTAGAAAGTCTAATTAGGCCTTTTGTTGGCATTATTAAGAAATGTCAGTGATGTATGTGAGTGTGGAGATTCAAACTTAACCACAGTTAGAGCTTTTGTTGCTGCCTGTGTTAATTTTTTTTTTTTTTTTGTCAAAATACAAAACATGATGTGACTGGGTTCCTTTCTGAAAGGATCATATTTCACTTATCCAAACATTCACTAAATATCTCTTGAGCACCTATCACATATCTGGCTCTGTGCTAAGCCCTGGTGGTACCCTGGGGAAGCGGAGAGGTGCTGTGCTACGCCCTTACAGAGCTCACAGATGAGTCGATGACTCGGGCCAGGGCGAGGAGAGCCACGAAGAGGAGATGAAACGCCTTCCGGGAGCCGTGGGGACACGGCTGGCCCGCCCGCGTCCGCTTAGCACCCACCAGGCAGACGCAAGGCTCCTTCCCCGCAGGAGCGCCTCTGACCACAGGGAACAGGAGCTCGGCCCTCTCCTGGCGCAGGCTTAACTGCGGGGGAGTCAGGGCCCCGGGGGGCTGCCCCGGGGGCAAAAGAGGACTGAGAACTAATCACCCCGCTCCCCGCTGGGGCGACCTCTGACAACTCTGAGGCTCTTCCCTGCCGCCTTAGCTGGAGCTGCCAGTACAAAATGCCAAAAACAGCAGCATTTTTTCTCACCGTTCTGAGAGGCTGGGTGGCTGAGATTAGGCTGCCAGCATAGCTGGTTTCCGGTGAAGCCTCTCTTCCTGGCGTGTGGGCAGCCACCATCTCTGTGTGCGCACGTGACCTCTTGTGTGACCCCAGAGGGAGACAGAGAGAGAGGTCTCCAGTGTTTTCCTTATTTTTTTTAAGTATAGTTGCTTTACAATGTTTTATTACTTTCTTCTGTAAAGTGAATTGGCCACATGTGTGTGTGTCTATATATATATATATGGGCTTCCCTAGTGGCTCAGCTGGAATCCGCCTGCAATATGGGAGGCCTGGGTTAGATCCCTGGGTTTGGAAGATACCCTGGAGAAGGGAAAGGCTACCCACTCCAGTATTCTGGCCTGAGAATTTCATGGACTGTATAGTCCATGGGGTCATAAAGAGTCATACACAACTAAGCAACTTTCACCTCATGTATATACATATATTTATTTAAATATAAAATATATTTATTATATCGATTTTTAATATATTTATATACATATATCGCCTCCTCCTTGGAATTCCCTTCCCATTTAGTCACCACAGAGCAATGAGTGGAGTTAGGTTCTCATTAGTTATCTATTTTATACATTCAGTTCAGTTCAGTTGCTCAGTCATGTCCGACTCTTTGTGCCCCCATGAATCGCAGCACGCCAGGCCTCCCTGTCCATCACCATCTCCCAGAGTTCACTCAGACTCACATCCATCGAGTCAGTGATGCCATCCAGCCATCTCATCCTCGGTCGTCCCCTTCTCCTCCTGCCCCCAACCCCTCCCAGCATCAAAGTCTTTTCCAATGAGTCAGCTCTTTGCATGAGGTGGCCAAAGTTTTGGAGTTTCAGCTTTAGCATCATTCCTTCCAAAGAAATCCCAGGGCTGATCTTCAGAATGGACTGGTTGGATCTCCCTGCAGTCCAAGGGATTCTCAGAGTCTTCTCCAACACCATAGTTCAAAAGCATCAATTCTTCGGTGCTCTGCCTTCTTCACAGTCCAACTCTCACATCCATACATGACCACAGGAAAAACCATAGCCTTGACTAGACGGACCTTAGTCGGCAAAGTAATGTCTCTGCTTTTGAATATGCTGTCTAGGTTGGTCATAACTTTTCTTCCAAGGAGTAAGCGTCTTTTAATTTCATGGCTGCAATCACCATCTGCAGTGATTTTGGAGCCCCCCAAAATAAAGTCTGACACTGTTTCTACTGTTTCCTCATCTATTTCCCATGAAGTGATAGGACCAGATGCCATGATCTTCATTTTCTGAATGTTGAGCTTTAAGCCAACTTTTTCACGCTCCTCTTTTACTTTCATCAAGAGGCTTTTTAGTTCCTCTTCACTTTCTGCCATAAGGGTGGTGTCATCTGCATATCTGAGGTGATTGATATTTCTCCTGGAAATCTTGATTCCAGCTTGTGTTTCCTTCAGCCCAGCGTTTCTCATGATGTACTCTGCATAGAAGTTAAATAAGCAGGGTGACAATATACAGCCTTGACATACTCCTTTTCCTATTTGCAACCAGTCTATTGTTCCATGTCCAGTTCTAACTGTTGCTTCCTGACCTGCATACAGATTTCTCAAGAGGCAGGTCAGGTGGTCTGGTATTCCCATCTCTTTCAGAATTTTCCACAGTTTATTTTATACATAGCAGTGTGTATATGTCAGGGGCTTCCCTGGTGGCTCAGTGGTAAGAAATATGCCTGCAAAGAAGGAGACCTGGGTTCAATCCCTGGGTTGAGAAGATGCCCTGGAGGAGGGCACAGCAACTCACTCCAGTACACTTGCCTGGAGAATCCCATGGACAAAGGCGCTGCAGTCCATGGGGTTGCACAGAGTCGGACACAACTGAGCGACTAAGAGGCAGCAGCAGCAGTTTGTAAAGGTCAATATCAGTCTCCCAGCTCACCCAGCTCTCCCCTCCTGCCTTGATAACTAGCCATACGTTTGTTCTCTATGTCTGTCTCTATTTATGCTTTGCAAATAAGTTCATCTATACTATTTATATAAATTCCACACATATGCATTAATAGATGATATTTGGTTTTCTCTGACTTCACTCTCAATGACATCTCTAGGTCCATCCACGTCTCTGCAAATATGGTGCTTCTTTTAATAAAGACACTAACCCTACTATATCTAGGCCCCACCTTTATGATCCCACTGTAGGACCTTCTTGATTTTTAATTACCTCCTTATATGCCCTATCTCAGAGAAGGAAACAGCAACCTACTCCAGTATTCTTGCCTGGAGAATCCCAGGGACAGAGAAGCCTGGCAGGTTACAGTCCATGGGGTCAAAATAGTCAGACACGGCTTAGTGACTAAACCACCACCACCACCATGCCCTATCTCCAGACACAGTCACAGTTCAGGTTAGGGCTCCAACATACACCTTCTGGGGGAACACAGTTCAGCCCACAGCATATACCATCTTCCAGAGTTCTCCAGTGAGGCTGAGCCCCAGTTACCCATCTCCCAGGAACTTGCTCACTAATGCATGCTGAATTGGTTTTTTTCCTTCCCTCTTCATTTTCCTGTCTTCCCACCAGAGTGTCCTGAGACTACCTCCCAAATGAACAGTTTGCACTCAAATTTCAATCTCAAGGTATCCTGCTGCTGCTGCTGCTGCTGCTGCTGCTGCTGCTAAGTCATTTCAGTCGTGTCCGACTCTATGCAACCCCATAGATGGCAGCCCACCAGGCTCCCCCGTCCCTGGGATTTTCTAGGCAAGAACACTGGAGTGGGTTGCCATTTCCTTCTCCAATGCATGAAAGTGAAAAGTGAAAGTGAAGTCGCTCAGTCGTGTCCGACTCTTCGCGACCCCATGGCCTGCAGCCCACCAGGCTCCTCCGTCCATGGGATTTTCCAGGCAAGAGTACTGGAGTGGGGTGCCATCGCCTTCTCCGAAGGTATCCTTCTAGGGGAACCCAACCAATGACCGGAGCGCATAACGGTGGCCTGCCATAGACCGGATGGGATTTTAGAAAGCCTTACCAACGGTGTCAGGAATTCTTTCCTAAGGGTTCTGTAGGAAGCCACTAAGGTCTTAAGCAAAGGACTGAATCTCTGGAAGGATGTAGAGAAAGGATTAGAGGAGGTAAAAAGTCAATTCAGGCAACTAGTTGGGAATCTATTTCTTCAGTCAAATTAGGACTAAATTGTGAGCCGTATTAGAAAGGAGGCAGTGAAGACAGAGACTGACTTGGTGCCTGGTCTATAGTGAGCCACTCGACAAATATTTTTGGATGAAAATTAATGAATGGGCTCAATTTACCCAGTCTCAGGGTAGACTGACAGAACTCAAAGACTGACTAGATCTGGGGCTGGGGGGAAAGGAAGGAACTGAGAATGCTCCCCGTCTGCAGAATGAAACAGCTAAGTGGATTCTGGTTCCATTTGCTGACTGTGGATATAGCCTCGAGGAGCAGGGGCAGGTTCAGGGGGTAGGAGATGAGTTTGGTGCGTGATATGCGTGAGAGACTAACTGATGGTGAGTAGGCAGTTGTCTATACAGGTTTGGGGCTGGGTAGGAATCAACCTGAATATTCATTGAAGGACTGTTGCCAAAGCTGACGTTCCGATGCTTAATGCTACCCAATGAAAGGAGCTGACTCATTGGAAAAGACCCTGATGCTGGGAAAGACTAAAGACAAAACGAGAAGGAGGTGGCAGAGGATGAGATGGTTGGATGGCATCATGGACTCAATGGACGTGAATCTGAGCAAACTCCAGGAGATAGTGAAGGACAGAGAAGCCTGGCATGCTGCAGACCAGGGGGTCGAAAAGAGCTGGACATGACTCAGCAATAACATCAGAGATGCCTATTTGGGTCCCACCAGACCAGCCACGTAGGAAATATGACCCAGAAGGTCTCCACTTCCCCTACTTTCTGGAGTTCTCTCTAAAGTAATATTTTAGAAGGACTATGATGGAGTGTGAAGGAGTATTCCTGGGTTGGGAAGATCCTCTGGAGAAGGAAATGGCAACCCACTCCAGTATTCTTGCCTGGGAAATCCCATGGACAGAGGAGCCTGGAGGGCTACAGTCCACAGGGTCTCAATGAGTCGGACATGACTTAGTGCCTAAACCACCAGCATGATGGAGAAGCTACTGCGTGCCAGGAATTGTACCAGGTGCCTATTTAATCATCAGAACAGTACGAAACATTATCTCCACTTATAGATAAGGGATTGAGGTGCAGAAAAGTGAAGTTACTTACTCAAGGTCACACAGCTGGTAAGCAGCTTCGGAAAAATTCTGGATGATCTTACTTCAGATTTCATGGCCTTAAAGAAAATAAGCATCAACAAAGAGTGGCTCTGTATCCTACATCTCTCAGCCTCACTGCACCCCACAATGAGCAATTTCCAAAGTCAGGCGCATTCACTAGAAGGATCTTTCCATTTCAGGGCCCGAAGACTCTCTGCAGTGCCCTGCTGAGCGACTCAGCAGTCATCTGGACAGTTCTCTCTCCAAGTGGTCCCCCTGCTGGTGACCCTGTTGTGTACAATTCAAACTGAGGTCTCAATTTCTGTCTGTAGATTTGCTTTTTCTGGACATAGCATCTAAAAGAAATTACATCATGTGGTTTTTTGCAAGGTTTTCTTAGTGTGCTGTATAAAAGGTAAAATGTTTAGTATTTCTTCAACACCCTATGAAATGGAGGGAATAATCCAAAGCCTCATTGTTTCTATTTAAAAATAGAACACACTGCCTTGGATTTGCTAATATTAATATATAGTCCTGAAAATGTCCCAACTATTTTCTCTTCTGCAAATAAATATTTTTTTGTAAATCTGCATTAAACTTAAACATTTATTTGGAAAGGACTGACATTGACATTCTTCAATGTTATGTATTTTCTCTTTAGGTACATAGTATTTCCTTTCCAATGAAATATGCTAATTCAAAAGTTTTAAGAGCTTTAAAATATATGTATTATTTAGGTTTTAAATATATATTATCAGTATTATAAACTCTGTTCTTTCTGTGATATTTTTATATGGCATATTTTCCCATAGTCTGTTCTAAATCATTCTTTCTGATAGGAAAGCTATGGAATTGTGAATTAAAATTTTGGAAAACAGTATAGAGGTTCTTCAGAAAATTCAAAATAGAACTACCATATGATGCAGCAATCCCGTTTTTGAGTATTTATCCAAAAGAACTGAAATTAGGATCTCAAAGAGACATCCGCACTTGTAAGTTCACTGGAGTATTACTCACAATAACCAAAATGTGGAAACAACGTCAATGTCCATTGATAGATAAATGGATAAACAGAACATGGTATATTCATTCAATGGACTATTATGTACCTTTAATAGAAGGAGGAAATACTACCGCTTGCAACAACATGAATGAACCAGGAGGACATTATGCTAAGTGAAATAAGCCAGTCACAGAAGGACAAATACTCTATGATTCCACTTCTTGGAAATACCTAAAATACTCAGACTCACAGGAAGGGGAATCAGGGAGCTGCTGTTCAACAGGAATGAAGTTTCAGTTATGCAGCTGCATAAATATTAGAGATCTGCTGTTAGACAGAGTGCCTATTGTTAACAATATTGTTATTATACACCTGAGACTTTAAGAGGGCATATCACATGTGTTCTCACCACAATAATAAGAAAACCAAGTGAAAAACAACTATACAAATACAGCTTCTAAAGATGGAAGCTATTATCCATATGGCCCCGT
This sequence comes from Budorcas taxicolor, assembly GCF_023091745.1. NCBI lineage: Eukaryota > Metazoa > Chordata > Mammalia > Artiodactyla > Bovidae > Budorcas > Budorcas taxicolor. The sequence continues at coordinate 10,258,212 of NC_068934.1, read as the reverse complement.
TCTCCATATGGAGGCAGTATCACTCCACATGTTCTGATTCCTTTAATATGTTTGTTAGAGGCAGAGTTTCATAGACGACTTTCTGGTGCAGGGGTGGGCATCCCACCTGAGGCTCAGAGAAGGCTCCAGAGATTGGGCAAGCTGATAACTTGAGCCCAGGAGATGAGCTCATTCTTTCTGCCAGTCACTGCCCTCTGGCAAAAGGCAGAGCCTGAGAAACTAGACCTTAGGTGAGAGGCGCTGAGGCAGAAAAAGACATGGTCAGTGGAGTTCATCCTGAAAACTGTCTTCATCTGACTTCCCCCACCCTCCTCCACACTGGAGCCAGCGTGAACACTTCTGATAGTACAAGTGTGTCCCTGCTGGCTCACCCAGCCTCCCCTCTTGCTCCATTTCTCTCTCTGAGACCCTAACCATTTCCCCAGCTCCATAAGGAGCTGACTCATCATGCTCATTTCCACCTCTAGGCCCTGGGACACACCCTTGTCTCTGTCCCAGCCCCTCTCAAGTCCCAGCCTCCAAAACAACTCATTCTTGCTCACTGTCAAGCTGGGTTTAGCTTGACAGTCAAGCTCACTTCCTCTGGGAGTTTTTTCCCTGAGTCTCAAGACTGGGCTGGGTTTTCCCTTAACACTCAGCTTTCACCCCTGTTCCAGGGGTTACCCAAGTCTGCTTCTATTGCCCCTTCCCCCCCTAGACTGAAACCTCCTCCAGGCAAGAGTCAGAATCTGTCCAACATCTGACCTCATGAGATAACCCAAGTTAGAACTGCCCAGTCAACTTGCTCCTAAATTCCTGAGCCATAAAAAACTGTGAGATAGTAAGTGATTATTGTTGTCTGAATCATTAAATGTGGGATAATCTGTTATGTAGTAATGGACCGTCAATGCACTATCAAAACTCAATGGTTTTAAACAACCATATCCCAGACTCCGTAGGTTAGTATCTGATGATTCTCTTGTGGCTTCAGCTGAAATCAACTCAGCAGTACTCAGCTGATGGATGGGCTGGTTGGGAAGAGCCAAGTTGGTTTCACTCACATACCTAGCACTTTTGGGGCTGGAAGGCAGAACTCAGCTGGTTGACCACGGAGCATACTCTTGGTCTATCTAGTACGGTCATCTCAGAGTGGACTTTCTACAGGCAGCTGACCTCCCCCACAGTTCTTTTGTCCCAAAAGAACCTAGAAGAAGCTGCCTGCGTGTTTATGATCCAGCTTTGGAAGCAACATAGAGTTGTTTCTGCCATATTCTGTTGGTTGGAGCAGGCATAAGACCACCCAGATTCAAGGAGAGGAAACAGATCCCATTTCTTGATGACAGGAGTTATCAAATAACGTGTAACCATTTTAAAATTAAACACGTAATCTATATATGATAGATAGCACCCATTTAAAGATAATTTGATGAGTTTTAACAAATACATACACCCTTGTAACCACCACCACAATCGAGCTCTAGAACATTTCCTTCCTCCTGTCCTGTTATAGTCAATCCCTTCATCCCCCCCAGCCCCACCAGCATTCGGTAACCAGTGATCTGCTTTCAGAATTTTCTAGAATTTTCTGTGATATGGTATATAACTTTTCATGCTTGATTTTTTCACTTAGCTAAATGCTTTTATGACCCTCATGCTGTTGGATGTATTGATGGTTAATTTCTTTTTTATTACTAAGTAGCTTCTATTGTATGAATGTAAACTTTTTACTTATGCAATTACTTGCTGATGTACATCTGAATTGTTTTCAGATTTAGATTATCATAATAAGGCTGCTTGGACATTCATTTTCATTTTTTTTTGGACAAATATCTAAGGGTATGGTGGTGGTTTAGTTGCTAAGTTGTGTCCAGCTCTTGAGACTTCATGGACTATAGCCCACCAGGCTCCTCTGTCCATGGGATTTTCCATGCAGTACTGTACTGGGTTGCCATTTCCTTCTCCCGCAGATCTTCTGGACCCAGAAATCAAGCCTGGGTTTTCTGCGTTTCAGGCAGATTCCTGCACTGCAGGTAGATTCTTTACCGACTGAGCTACAAGGGAAAACAAGGGTGTGGTAGCTGGGTCATACAGTAGATATGTTTAACTTTATAAGAGATTACCAACTTGTTTTCCAAAATGGTTGTGTCATCTTCCTCTTCCACCAGTAATACAAGAAAGTTCTAGCTGTTCCACATCCTTGTCAACACATAGTATTATCAGTCTTTTTAAGTTTAACCATTCTAGTGGGTAAATAGTGATATCTCATTGGGGTTTATTTTGTATTTCCCTTATGACTAATGATGTTGAGCATGTTTTCATATACCAGTTGGCCAATGATATATTTTCTTTTGCAGAGTGTCTGTTCAAATCGTTTGGCATTTATATCCGACTATTCTATTTTCTCATTACTGAGCTTTAGAAGTTATTTATAAATTATGGATACCAGCCTTTAGTCAAGTACATAAATTGAAAATATTTTTCCAGATTGTGGTTTGCCTTTTCATCTTCTTAAAACTAATTGAAGACTAAACACCTGGGAATTTTACTGCTAAACATAAAGTTGCTCATATTTGGAAACAGAACAATTTTGCAAAATCGAGTAAATAAGTTAAGTATGTGGTCCCTAAACTAAGGTTCCTAAAGTCTTTCTCAGTCTGGGCCATCTTCGGGCACGCAGATCCATCTCCAAATGAAACCTCGAGCAGGAAGGAGCCTGATACCTAAAACTGAGCTTGTGTGATTGACACTGGGCTGCCGCCACCTAGGTGAAAGAGGAAGCTCGTCTGAACCTTTGAGAGACTTCCCAGGATAATGCACTGAGCACTGAAAACCCCTCTGCTCTCACTTCCCCTTCATCCCTGAGGACTGCGCTCAAAATTCTTCTCTTCCCTAGTCCCCTTCTCTCAAATTTATATTCCTCTTCTTCCATAAAATTTATTCTTTTTCAACTCATGGGGGCCCCAAGATAACTTCTGGATACAAATACAGGGGATTTTCTTACAGTGCCAATGAAATGTTCCACAATTGCCTAGAACATTCTTGAATTTGACTTGACTTCAAGGAACCAGAAGACAAAATACTGTGCATGATGACTCTTTGTTTTGAAACTCATGTAACTGTTTCTTAAGAATTCCTGCCTGTTGACCTTAAAAACATACCAAGTGAGTGATTAAAATTCCATTTTCTTTTTAAAGAAACTAAAGAGCAGAAATTCTTAATTTTGATTAAGTCCAAATTATTATTATTATTATTAAGTCCAAATTATTATTATTATTATGTCTCGCTCTCTTTAGATTCAAGCTCTTTACCTACCTAAGGTCCCAAAGATTTTCTTCTGTGTTTTACTCTAAAATTTCTATAGCTTCAGCTTTTATGTTCAGATCTATGATTCATTTTAATTTCCTTGTGTATGGTCAAAGTAAGCCTCATTTTTTTCCTCCCCAGATACGCAATTGCTACCGTAGCATTTGTTGAAAATAATATCCTTTTGTTAATTACCTTGGCATTTTTGTCTGAAGCAACTGGCTATATGTATTTCCAGATTTTTTGCTCATGTTCTATTTACTTGAATGGGGTTTCCCAGGTAGCACTAATGTTAAAGAACCCACTTGCTACTGCAGGAGACCCAAGAAACAAGGGTTTGATTCCTGGGTGGGGAAGATCCCCTGGAGGAAGGCATGGCAACCCACTCCAGTATTCTTGCCTGGAGAATATCCCATGGACAAAAGAGCCTGACCAGCTATGGTTTACAGGGTTGCAAAGAGTCGGACATGACTGAAGTCACTTAGCATGCACACACACATTTACTTGAATGTTTATCCTATGTGGTCATGTTTGAAAATGGCCCAAAAGCTGAATTGCTCTTGTGACACCACACACTGAAGCCTCCAGGCACCATGCACAGCACCTGGCTCAAGCTCCTGGGACATGACCCTCTGTCTCCGACTTAGCATCCTGGGCTCCTCTTCCCCAGAGAGAACAGAGATCACACAATTTCCAAACTTACTCAGAGGAGATCAGTGGGAGAGAAGAGAAGTGATTTCTTTTTTGTCACAGTACTCTTCATTCAACTTAAACTTGGTTTGAAGAGATGACGAGACGTAGGCTGAAGAGCCATACCTCCAGCCTGAAGGGGAAAAAAGAGAAATGCAACCTTTATCCCCTGGAGGAGGAAAGGGCAACCCCCGCCAGTATTCGTGTCTGAAAAATCCCATGGACAGAGGTGCCTGGCGGACTACAGTCCAAAGGGTAGCAAAGAATCAGACATGACTGAGCAACTAAGCACGCATAAATAAAGTGGAAACAACCCCATTTTATAATCATACCAGTGGATGACAGGTCAAAACATTATCCCTTCAATGAGTTTGTCACCATGCCTGCTTAAAGGTGATGTAAACTTTTCCTCTCAAGAGAGCATTTTACTTCATGACTTTTTTGCAAAACACCAGTTTAACTGCTTCCAATTTTTCAGCAACCAAGTTTTTGGATGAGAAGTTGCAGCAGGGCTTTTCCAGTGCTTAAAAGTAACTTTGTTGTCAGTTAAAGCTTTGATTTACCAGAAGTCTGAACTGTTTTACAAAATCAGTGGGTTAATCACTAGCTCATATTTCTAAAAATTATTGTGAAACTTAATACATTTGGTTGACTGCCTTATGGTTTATTTGCAGAGGTAATGAAAATAAGTTTAAAAGTATAAAATGTTTAGCCACAGAAATACCAAACAAATTCTTTGTGTTTCTATCAAAATCAGATAACACAGTTGGCTTTTTCTGCCACAGACACTCTCCTACCTCTATTTCTGCATCATTCAACACGGAAAGGCTAACAGAAAATCAAGGCCAAATGAAGAAACTCAGCAAATGGTTTTTATCTGGCTTCACTGTTTGACCACCAACTGGCAAACACCATAAGAAAAACTGCACAGGAGATAAATGATAGGGTAAAAGTGCATTTTTGACCATGGGCCCAGACTCTAGCAAAAGAAGCTGGCCTAGAATTTATAGAATGTGATTTGGGAATGAATCCAAAGTCCTGAAGAATCACAAAATTGTTTTTCCGTTTAACAACAACAAAAAATCCCTGTGCTTTAAAAACTGGGATGGTGGTAGCTTTTTTCCTCTTACATCTGTACTCTATTCAATTAGTTTACTCCCCAACCTGTTGCTGCTCTTCTAGAGAAGACCAAGGAACTAAAAACACTTTATCAGACGTGTAGAACACAGCAAATAATTGACACTGAACAAATATAGAACACTAATAGAATAAAGGGCAGTTTGAACAAGATAGAAGACATAAATGACTTCAAACTAGCTAGGTTTCAGGTGACTTTTTACTTAGAAAAATTACCTTAACCAAAAGTAATTAATATTTTTATTCATTGCTGCAGTTCTCATCCATAAGCTCTTAATATGTATTCATGTAACAGCATTAATCATGAAATATATGAAAATGTATTTTTAAAAAATCAAATTCAAGGATGCCAAATGGCAGACTTATAAGACAAAAAGGATGGCTAATTGACTCAAATGTAACTAAGTGCTCTCAGAATATAAGAAATTGTCTTGAGGCAGGAAATGGGAATGAACCCAGGTGAGAAAAAGGGGAAATTCAGAGGTTGTAGATGTATATTTTTCCCCCTTGAAATTAGGAGTCCAGTTCAGTCACTCAGTCATCAGCATCAGGTTCTTTTCCAATGAGTCAGTTCTTCACATCAGGTGGCCAAAGTATTGGAGTTTCAGCTTCAGCATAGTCCTTCCAATGAATATTCAGGACTGATCTCCTTTAGGATGGACTGGTTGGTTCTCCTTGCTGTCCAAGGGACTCTCAAGAGTCTTCTCCAAAACCAGAGCTGCCAAAAGTGGAAAGAGAGGGAAAGACGAAATCTATACGGGGTTTCTTGAGGTTTTGGAGCGAAAAAAAAAAAAAGGTAAAACGAGAAGGAACATTAGCAGGATCAAGGGCTTTTAGAGCTGCAAGTTACCTTAAAAGCATTTAGTCCAGGGGTCTGCAGTTCTCCTTGGAGTTAAACCCGGGAGAATGCTTACACAACATGAAAGCAGGCAGGAGAGAGGCCTCAGTGGTGGAAGGGGCGGGGTGGGGGCGGAGAGAGGGCAGAGCTCACATCGCTTTCCCATCCTACAAGCTGTCGGAAAACCACTGTCCACTCCCGATGTCTAACTTTACAATGGAAGAAACAGTGAGTGGCTTACAGTCGCAACACAGAGCCTAGACCTCAAGCCTCTACACCACTCGAGGCTTCCCAGTTCCCCGCGGGAGGGAGTTAAAAGTGGGCGAGTGAGTCTTGGAAGAAAAGTTATGACCAACCTAGACCTCGACCAACCTAGGTTAGTCATGATCAACCTAATATGCTAGACAGCATATTAAAAAGCAGAGACATTACTTTGCCAACAAAGGTCTGTCCAGTCAAAGCTATGGTTTTTCCAGTAGTCATGTATGGATTTAAGAGTTGGACTATAAAGAATGATGAGCGCCAAAGAATTGATGCTTTTGAACTGTGGTCTTGGGAGAAGACTGTGGAGAGTCCCCTGAACTGCAAGGAGATCCAACCAGTCCACCCTAAAGGACAGATCAGTCCTGGGTGTTCATTGGAAGGACTGATGTTGAAGCTGAAACTCCAATACTTTGGCCACTTGATGCGAAGAGCTGACTCATTGGAAAAGACTCTGATGCTGGGAAAGATTGAAGGCGGGAGGAGAAGGGGACGACAGAGGATGAGATGGTTGGATGGCATCACTGACTCAATGGACATGGGTTTGAGTAAATTCCAGGAGTTGGTGATGGACAGGGAAGCCTGGCGTGCTGCAGCCCATGGGGTTGCAAAGAGTCGGACACAAGTGAGCGACTGAATTGAACTGAACTGAACTGAGGGAGTCTCGGTGCAGCTGCGCCAGTTGAGACGGTGAGAACCGGGTGGGGAGACAGTGGGAGCGCGGACTCGCGACCTGACTGTTCCCCGCTGCGGCCACCAGGGGGCGCGCCCGGCCCGCCGCTCGCGGCTGGTGGTGGTGGAAGGGGGAGGCCCGCGCGCGCCGGTCGCCTTGGAAACGGAGGGCTGGCGGCTGCCCGGGAGTGAAGGGGTCGGGTCCGCCCGCCCGCCGTGCGCGCTGCCTTCGGGTCCACTGCTGTGTATCCACACCCGGAAGCCGTCCAGGGGAGGTCAGGACACTACCTAGCCTCCTTGCTCGGCCCCGGCTCCTTCCAGTCTGACTCTTAAGACTTTTTATGAGCATCTCCGCCCGGCCATTGGCTCTGCGGCTGGCTCCGCCACAGAACGGGCCTGGGGTTCTGACTTTCTGGGGGTCCAACACTGGATGAAGTGCTGGGCGGTTAGGAGCCGCTAACCTCCTAACCTTTTCACCCAGGAGACACAGAGGGAGGAAGAACTTTTTGGATCCGATCAGAATACTAACGCCTCTCTCCGCCTCTCAGTAGAACCCCTGGATACGTTGCTCATTTGCCTTTCTGAGATCTCAGCTTTCCTCCGGAGAGCAGGATCTGACTTTCACTCAGGTTTGTAACCTTCGTGATGCCTCAGCCTCTAGCACACAACGGATGCTCAGTAGACTAATCATGCCTACTGTTCGTATGGGGCTTTATCGCTTGGCAGTTTTCCCAAAGCATTTGAGCCTCATTAATAATCCTGACAGGTAGGAAAGATGGAAGAGAAAGCGAGGGGCAGAGAGGTCTAGCGACCTGTCCGAGGTTATAAAACTCCCTCGTGGAGGAGCTAGGTCTAGACGCCCATCTGCTTAGTGCTCTTCTCGCTGAATCCGCAGTCTGGTGAACGGCTTTAGATGACAGACCCCGCAAATCCTTGCGTCCTTAGTACCAGCGTGGAGCCCTCCCGCTGCAGCAGCTTTGTAAGCTCTGGGTGTGGCGCTGATGGCCCTTCACCCTCGGCTTCTTGCCCTGGCTGCTGGCAGCATCCTTCCAAATAGGACGCTTGGCTTCTTTCATTAATCTGTTAGATTTGTATAGCAGCTTGTTTGTCTCCTCATTCCCCTTCTTACCCCGTAATTCTTCACTGGGTGGAGAGTTGAGAAAGCAGCTGGGAGGTGAGAGAACAGGTCACATCTGATGAAAAAAAAAAGAGAGAGAGAAAGCTTCCTGTGAAGGCAGAGAAGGAAAAGAATAAGACTAGGTATTTATCAACATGTGTAATAATTGCTCATTGTTTTCTTTCCACCACCCCCAAGACCCAGCCCCAGTTGGTACACTTTATTCACTGTTGAAGGAGAGAGGTCTTTTCATTCTCCTTTGCCATCAGAGTTGTGGAAAGTCCTGCATGTATATATGTCCATTATTCTCACAATATTCTTTTCACGGTTATGTTTCTTTTCCAAATTGGCTGTCTTTTACATTTTAAAGTTGTTTGGGGCTATATGTACATAATCTATACAAAAGAGGTGGGTCTGAAATTTTGTGAGACTAAATGTAGGTGATATTATCACTACTAAGAGCCTGTAAATGAATTCAGGTTTTGTTTTGTTTTTTATATGCTGGAGAGCATTTCTACAACATTTTAGATTGTATTAAAAATGTATCCTAGCCTAACTGAGAATTTGAATTTAAAAGTCATTTTACTTTCCAAATTCAGGGTATATACAATATTATGAGCAAATAAATAGGACCGTCAGGAAAGAAAGTGACTGTGCGTTATTTGCCAGTCAAGCATTTGAATCAGACCTGAACACCCAGTTTGTGCCCACAGGAGATGGTGACCTATATGCTAATATCTGTTTTGAATTAAATGAGTTGCTGAAGTAGTTACCATTCAGTATTTGAGGAGTTATACTTTGTTGAAGATGAGTGCCTTAATGGTTAGATGTCAGATTTAACAAAGGCTTTTGGAAGTATTGCATTATTACAGCTGTTGTTAGACTGACATAATTTTATAGCTTGTTAATGACAAAGCCATGTCTAGACTTCAAGACTTCCAATACTCATGGAGAGATCTTTTTTTTACCTAAATCATGCTCTCAACCCCTGATGGAATCTTATTCAGAACTTTTATCATTACTAATGCTATTAAGTAAATATCCACCATTTCAATCTATCTATGAAACATTAGCTAGCAAACATCAGGATCCACTTCAAATGTCTAGAAAGGCGTTAGGGCAGAACTGCCGCTCCCAGCCTCCATAGAACTGTGAAAGGAGTCGTTAGGAAGCTTCTGGATATTCATGACTCCACAAAGTCATGAGGAACTTTCTAGGTATTGAGCCAGGACCCTGAGATGGTGCAGGAAAGGACAGACTCCTTGTTTGGGGGATAATGCAGAAGGTAAAGAATCCACCTGCAATGCAGGAGACCTGGGTTTGATCCCTGGGTCAGGAAGATCCCCTGGAGAAGAGAATGGCTGCCAACTCCAGTATTCCTGCCTGGGAAATCCCATGGACAGAGGAGCCTGGTGGGCTACAGTCCATGGGGTCACAAAGAGTGGGACACAACTGAGCGACTAACACACTTTACAGAGTCAAAGCATTATGGGATGAGAGGATATTTGAAGAAGATGGCTTATTATATATTGCTTTTTACTAAATAGACTTCTTACTTTTCACTGAGAAGCACTTGGGGAATATTTTTTAAATATTTCATGATAGAAAATGACTATGGAATAGTCTCTGAAAAGGCTGGATACCCAAGTCCTTCAAACCCAGCCTCCTCACCGGCCCTCACTGCATGTATGTATGTGTGTGGGGGCGTGTACTCCGTAATGTCCAACTCTTTGTGACCCCATAGACTGTAGCCCACAAGGCTCCTGTTTCCATGGAAATTTCCAGGCAAGAATACTGCCATGGGTTCCCATTTCCTCCTCCTGATCCACTGATCGAACTGGTGTCTCTTACATCTCCTGAACTGGCAGGTGGATTCTTTCCACTAGTGCCACCCATAATGTATGTTACTGATGCCCCAACAGAGCTGGGAGAGGAAAAGCAAGCACAAAAGATCATGCCCTGGGGAAGTGTCTCTCTAGCATTTATGACTTGTATGGTTTCCTAAAGCCTTTCAGAGTTACTCTCTCTTTTTTTTTAAGGTCTATTGGAGTATGCTTCTTTCTTCCTATCAGTCTAAGTAGAGGTCTCACCTCTTTTATATTTTATAACTACAGGCCAGAAAAATTGCCACAGATGAACAGGCACTTAATAAATGTTTGAAGTTACTGACAAGTTTTCGTTTGTCAGGAATTATTTTAAGTGAAATCTTCTTGGAGGATAGTTATTTTGTAGCTGTTTTTTCTAGAATTCTCACCTTTCCCTGAGATAGGAATCCTCTAGGTGGTCAGGAACTGTAAATCCTTGTCACTGTTTATTAAAATCCCCACTGTTTGTAGGACATTATCTAATGCAAAAGTACATTTTGACAGAATGTCATTCAGTTCAGTTCAGTTCAGTCGCTCAGTCGTGTCCGACTCTTTGCGACCCCATGAATCGCAGCATGCCCGGCCTCCCTGTCCATCACCATCTCCCGGAGTTCACTCAGACTCATGTCCATCAAGTCCATGATGCCATCCAGCCATCTCATCCTGGGTCGTCCCCTTCTCCTCCTGCCCCCAATCTCTCCCAGCATCAGAGTCTTTTCCAATGAGTCAACTCTTTGCATGAGGTGTCCAAAGTACTGGAGCTTCAGCTTTAGCATCATTCCTTCCAAAGAAATCCCAGGGTTGATCTCCTTCAGAATGGACTGGTTGGATCTCCTTGCAGTCCAAAGGACCCGCAAGAGTCTTCTCCAACACCACAGTTCAAACGCATCAATTCTTCAGCGCTCAGCCTTCTTCACAGTCCAACATAGCTCACTGCAAAAAGGCAACTGTTAAGCAGGTGACCCAAATGGCTTACTAATTTTCTATAAAGTGTGTGAAACAATGAATCTTAATATAGTTTATGCACAAACCACTTATGCTTAATGGATCCACATTTTCACTCATATTTTATTAAAATCTTTTTCCTTGAGCTGCAGTTAGGTAACTAACTGTACATTGGTCAGAGAGTCAGAAATGTAAGAACCAGGTAACTGAAGTAATTGAGCAAAATGAGGTCATTTTTCCTGCAGCACCAGATGGGTACCACAGGTGGGAACCATAACACCTGATCTCTTCCATATGACTCAAAAGAAAATTAGAGGTTAATGTTATTTGTTTCCGCTTTTAAATAGAATGTTTTATAGTAAAAGTTTTTGTTAAACACTAAGTTCTTGTAAAATGAAACCCTTGACAGCATGCTATGGTTTTGTGTAGCTGTTAAGTTAAAAATGCTAATTTTAAAATAGAAAGTAATATAAAAATTCCGTTTTCCTGAAACAAAAGATAGCAATTTTGTCTTCCTAGTGACAAGTTTCTGTGAAATGTGCCAGTATGCGGCCTATGGAATCATTCTCAATACTTCCACATCCAAGATGATAACACAATATATTAACCTGTCTTAATGAATTGAATCTTTTTGATATGTCACCTTTGTGGTTTCAGCAAATATATTGTAGAATATTTGCATTCACAAATCCTAGAATCTATTAGGATACAGAGATGAACACACTTGCCTAGAAAAGTCTTAGGTACCAAGACTGAACCTCGCTAGAGGTCTGGTTATGCAAACAGCAAGTCTGCAGGGGAAAAGTGTGTTTTTGTTTCAGAGAGTGTTTGCATTGTGGATCTAAATGATTTGTGTAGATTGCCTATTCGGTGATCCAAATCAGTGATGAAGGCTGATGGTCGAAAACCACATGGATTGTTTTTACACCTCACCTCTTACTTGGCAGCAGGCAGCATTCGTCTGCTTTAGCTACCTAAAATTTAACAGATTATGCATCTGGAGCCATAACTAAAGGGGCACAAATACTTACTAAGTTCTTTCTATATGGCAGACACTATGCAGATGCTTTAAATATTAACCCATTTCCTCCTTCTCCTGCATTGCAGGCGGACGCTTTACCCTCTGAGCCACCAGGAAAGCACCATTTCATCCTTACTAGTGTTTAAAATAAGAATTTTGTTCTCACTTTACAGATGATGGAACTGAAGCTCAAAAAGATTAAGTAGCCTGCTCAAGGTCACCTAGATAGTAGGTGGTAGATGTAGGATTAAAATATGTCTACCTGACTCATCCATCTAATTGTTCATTTGACAAGGACCGCATCTACTGTGCTAGGTGGGGAAATACAGTAATGTACAAGAATCACATCATCCCCACTCTCATGGAGTCTCCAGCCATTTGAACAAATAACTACAAAGGTTATGTTGTTCCTACCACACCCACCTAGTAATACATTGAATACAGGTTAGGTACTTACCTTCTTGAGGTCTGTTGTTGTTGTTTTTCAGCTGCCAAGTCGTGTCCGACTCTCTGCAGCCCCATGAACTGCAGCACGCCAGGCTTCCCTGTCCTTCATCATCTCCTTACATTTGCTTAAATTCATGTCCACTGAGTTGGTGATGCCATCCAGCCATCTCATCCTCTGTCGTCCCCTTCTCCTCTTGCCCTCAATCTTGCCCAGCAACAGGGTCTTTTTCAATGAGTCAGAACTTCGCATCAGGTGGCCAAAGTACTGGAGCTTCAGCTTCAGCATCAGTCCTTCCAATGAACACCCAGGACTGATCTCCTTTAGGATGGACTGGTTGGATCTCCTTGCAGTCCAAGGGACTCTCAAGAGTTCAGCACCACAGTTGAAAAGCATCAATTCTTCACTCAGCCTTCTTTATAGTCCAACTCTCACATCCATACATGACTTCTGGAAAAACCATAGCTTTGACTAGATGGATCTTTGTTGGTAAAGTGATGTCTCTGCTTTTTAATACACTGTCTAGGTCTGTCATAGCTTTTCTTCCAAGGAGCAAGCATCTTTTAATTTCATGGCCACAGTCACCATCCACAGTGATTTTGGAGCCCAAGAAAATAAAGTTTGTCACTGTTTCAATAGTTTCCCCATCTATTTGCCATGAAGTGCTGCGACCAGATGCCTTGATCTTAGTTTTTTCAATGCTGAGTTTTAAGCCAGCTTTTTCACTCTCCTCTTTCAGCTTCATCAAGAGGCTCTTGAGTTCCTCTTCACTTCCTGCCATTAAAGGGTATCATTTTCATATCTGAGGTTGCTGTTATTTCTCCCAGAATTTTGATTCCAGCTTGTGAGTCATCCAGCCCAATATTTCACATGATATACTCTGCATATAAGTTAATAAGCAGAGTGACAATATACATTAATAAAAATCCTAAGATAAAAATCTGCCGAGAAAAACTATGATCTTAAAAGATGTGCATTAGTACTCATACCAAATTCTCAAAGTGTTCCTCCTTACCATAAAAACTAAAAACAGTGGGTCTGATTTTCCCTTTTAAAAAACATTATTTTTGATGTTTCTTATTATAAGATACAAAAACAATTAATAGCTGATAAACAGTCACTGGTAATGATAATACATTATTTTTATCATCCTTATTATGAAACTTCTTAACCATTTAAAAAACATTTTTATTAAAGTCCTTATATTTGCTCTTTATAGCAACCCTGGCCAAACCTAGTTTCTTTGGATCCCTGTTCTGACTCTTTAGGAGCCAAGTTTCCTGGTCCTCATAGAAGGTTGTGCTTTTGTTTCATCTTAATTTTTAATAACTAAAAGACATTCATTGAGCTGCTGTTACAGGCAGGGCACTCTACCAAACACTGTGGAGACATGAAATGATTGAAAAAGTTAAGTACTTGCTCTTAAAGAAGCTCGATGGGGGCAACAGTTGTTGATGGATAGTGTAAGAGAGTGAGTCTCAGAAAGTTTGGGGTCCTGGTCTGGACCTGCTCTAAGCATGGAACTCAGACTCAAGAATCCAGTTGATTCCTGATGACCCAGCATTATGGACGATGTCAGCTCTGGGGAAACAGGAGCAATCTGGATGGAAGAGCCAGTTTTAAGTTAAGTCCCAGAAGTGCTTGATCTAATAAACACAAGTAAAGGAACAAGGGATTTATTTATTTTTCCTGTGTCTCTTTTTTCAAACAGGTATTCTTCTTACTAGCTAAGCAACACAATGGAAACCACGGCGAAAACAAATAAAAGGGATATTCAAGATGGGCCGCCGAAAGAAGTCAAATTGCCTATCAGTGAAGCACTTCTGGACTATCAGTAAGTTTAGATTATGAAATCCTAAAGTTCCCATGCATAAGTGGCAAGCACTGCTAACACTCACATAATTCCAGCGGAAAAGGAAGCGTTCCAAAGCTGTCAAGGAAGCTGGATTAGAGGCATAATTTCACTCTCGTGCTACGTGCATATTTTTTTAAGGTTTTGGCACGTTGGCAGTAACACAAGCCAAGCCATGAAACAGCATTCGTGAATGGGTTTTGGTTCCCTCGCCCCCTCCATTGAATTATTGGTCACCCTCCCTCAAATGCACAGCAACTTGCTGGCTTACCTCTTCAAATAGAGCACACCTCAGTTAGTGTCCATTTACAAAAGAGTAAATGTACACACACTTCTCTTCTTCATTTAACTTATTTCTAGACATTCCAATTTGCATTGTCCTCAAATGCCTACAAATCAAAACCAAATGATTTATAGTTATTTTCAATAACAATGGGCTTCCCTGGTGGCTCAGCTGGTTAAGAATCTGCCTGCAATGTGGGAGACCTGGGTTCGATCCCTGGGTTGGGAAGATCCCCTGGAGAACAGAAAGGCTACCCACTCCAGTGTCCTTGCCTGGAGAATTCCATAGACTGGATGGTCCATGGGGTCTCAAAGAGTCGGACATGATTGAGTGACTTTCACTTTCACTTTAATAAGAATACCTTAATATTTCTATCCCAGGAGCTGGAGACGAGACTAGAGGTGATACTTGTCATATGTTTCTGTTTTATCTAACTGATGGAGAGTAAGCCCTTTGATAGCTTTTGAACTTCAACTTTGGGTCCCGGGTTGGTGTTTTAATGTGTAACACTTAGGAAGTGAATGAATACATGACAGTTTTTTTTTTTTTCTTTTTCAAATAAGAAGGCACTTCATGCCTATTGAGCAAGTATTTGAATGTTAACCAAATACATAACAGGCAAGTGCTGATCACTGGAGGGCAAGAGTGAACCGGCCCACAGGGTCCATTCCTAACGAAGCACGGGAGATGGACGTTAAACACACAGTCCGGTCTTTCCTGAAAAGTTGCATACCTTAAAGAAGATGCTGCGGAAGAACCGTGTAGGGTGCTCTGCGACCGCATAACTGAAGGACTGGACAGACTCAGTGCGTGCGTGCTCGGTCATTTCAGTCGCCGGGATCAGGAAGAGCTCGTCTGAGGGGGCGATGTGGGAGCTGATCTCGGAAAGAGGAGGAACAGGTGTTACAGAGCCAGAGTGACAAAGAGGGCGGGTGAGGAAGGGCGTGTCGCAGTCCAGGAACGGACAGAAGGCAGAGGGAGCGAGAGCGGGCAAGCGCAGGGTCAGATTAGCAGACCCCCGTGGACGCGTGGGTCTTGGGAATAGGCGGCCATCTACTGGAGGGGGACAAGGTTGAAACTGGAGAGCAATGCTGGAGACCAGGTCTCTGTTCAAGAGAATCGTTCTCAACGACATTCAAGGAAAATCCAATGTCCTTCTTGTGAGACTCCGAGTCTGTATGTTCTTATTAGAAGACGGTGAGTGAGAGGGTCAGAACACTGACGGCACCCACGGGAAGGGACTTTTCACCAAGTGCCCTTTTACTTAACACTGGAGGTAACATTAAGCGACGGCCAGATTCTCCCTGCGCTCGTTTTGCAGCGTAACTGAAGACTTGGCGCACAGTGGCTTCTGAGAGGTGGGCAGAAAGCCCAGCTCCGTGACCGCAGTCTGGCCTCTCACCTTTTCCCCACGGCCCACAGGGATGGCATCCACCTACCGCTCCTTCTCTCTCCTCTGGGTCAACCAGAGGCCAGTCTTTCTCCTCTTCAACAGAGGTTTCGCACATTTAAAAATTCTCATGATCTAGTACAAGACGGAAGTTGAGCGTTCCCATGCTTTCCATTTTCTTCCTTTGTTGAAACTAAGTAAACAGCCTCATGGACTGGAACAGCCTGGGCCTTCCGGCGCCCTTCTGGCGACATGTCAGCTGTTCCCTGAGGTCCCAGGTGACGGGACTATGGCCACATGATGAATAGTCAAGACGCCCTTCTCACCATCTGAGGAAGAATCATCCAAGGGTCCCTGGCAGCATCTTATATTTCTCTTAGACAACCTCAGCCCCTAACAAAGAGCTCAAGGGCCCAGAGCAGGTGGTCCATGACTTCTGAACAACTGAACTTTTCTTAATCTCTCTCAAGAAAATAAGGCCGTAGACCTCTGTGGTTGTTGGCAAAGAGCTGAGACTGCCAGTGTTGAATCTGCAGAGTGATCGTGTCTTAGTCACCCTTTTTCCTCAGGAAATTTGTTCCAAGACTCCCAAGGGATGCCTGAAATCATGGATAGTACCAAACCCTTTATATACTACGTATTTTCTTCATGTATATACCTATGATAGAGTTTAATTTCTAAATTAGGCACAGTAACAGATTAACTAAATAATACTAAAATAGAACAGTTATAACAATATACTATATTAAAGTTATGTGAATGTGGTCTTCCTCTCTCTTTCCCTTTAGCAAAATATCTTACTGCATAATGCTAAATCTCTAGGTGACGGTGGTTTTTATTTTTTCCTTTATATTTATTCCCCCCAACCCAGTTTTCAACAAGTATGGACATAGGTATAGCAATAGGTACAGATATAGTTAAGGGTTTTAAAAGTATAATAAGTAAGAGTATAGATTCTTTTTTAGAACCCAGATTTGTGTTCCTTCTCAGAATTTTTAACAAAATTGCATGGAAGAAGGAAGTTGACACATTACTACATTAATACTCAATAAACAACCTATAATAAAAATAGGAGAGAGTTTTATTCAAGCCAAACTGAGGACTGTAGCCCAGGAGACACAGATGCAAGAAGCAGTTGAATTGTGTTCCACTGACTGCAAAATGGGGAGGCTTATGTAGGCAAAAGGGCTACCTTGGTGCCTCAGTGATAAAGAATCCACCTTCCAATGCAGGAGATGCAGATTCTATCCCTAGGTTGGGAAGACCCTCTGGAGAAGGAAATGGCAACCCAGTCCAGGATTCTTGTCTGGAAAATCCCAGGGACAGAGGAGACTGGTGAGCTACAGTCCATGGGCCCAAGAGTTGGACACAAATTAGTGACTTAACAACAACAGCAACATACAGGCCCAAATCACAGTTACATATTTGTCAAGAATTAGGGTTGGAATTGGTGAGAAGCAAGGATTGGTTGGGATCCAAAATGATCACACAGTTACCAGGGAGACTCTAAGGCCATAAAATTGCAGCTGGCAGCCCCTGGCAAAAATATTATTTTGAAAATGGCTGGTGGTATCTTTGAGTTTGATACAGTTCAAAACAGAGTTCTCAGTGATACGGAAATGTGTCTGAAACCGCGTACAGTGTGGCCGCCCAGCTCCATTTTGAATGCCTGAACCACAGGCACTCCGTTTTCATGTTCCAATGCATTTTTTTCTGTCACGGTTAAAGCAGATGAACAACAGATGCTTGACAGGCTGCAGGTCATTCTAGTCAGCATAAAGTCCAAGCCAAATCAGGAATAAGCCAGGATGACTTCCCCATGCCTCAACATGTGAAAATTCCTTCCATCAGCTAACATTTTGATAAGGAAGGAAGGGACACAGTGACGACGCATTGCATTAGCGTTAATTCCATATCACTGTGCTTCAAAACAGCACAATACCCTTTTCAAAGCACTTCGGTGTATATTAAGTGCTCAGTATAAACCTCATTGGTTTATTTTCCCACTCGCTTCAGCATTTAGTGTGACATGTGGGTTACTAGGGCACTGAGTAGAAAAGGGAGATGTGAAAAGGAAGAAGCGTTCAGAGACCAGGGAGGCTTGAATTCCCACAGCGGCTAATGGTGGGGAGCCCTGAGGCTTAGCTTCCTCTGAAAGTGAAAGTGTTAGTCATTCAGTCATGTCCTACTCTGTGACCCCATGGACGGTAGCCCACACCAGGCTCCTCTGTCCGTGGAATTCTCCAGGCCAGAATACTGGAGCAGGTAGCCTTTCCCTTTTCCAGGGGATCTTCCCGACCCAGGGATCAATCCCAGGTCTCCTGCATTGCAGGTGGATTCTTTACTGTCTGAGCCACCAAGGAAGCCCCGCTTCCTGATAAATTTATCATCTCTGAGGCCCGAGGAGGCTGCAGTGAATTCCCAGGAGAGGCTAGGTGAACGCTCCACAAGGGGGCTGTTGAAGCAGCCAAACCTTTAGGGCATCTTAGAATCCACCCCACCCCCAGGCTTGCTGATGCCACTCAGACCTCTCCAAACTGCCCCCTGCAGAAGCAACTCAAGGCAAAGCCTAAAGGATTTGCTCATTTTTAAAATGTTTTGTTTTTCTCTGCATTTGGAAAGAAAGAGCTTTATTTTTCTCTCTACTAAGTTTACAATATCACAAATATAAACGATATTCCAGGAGAAGGACTGAGGACATAAGAGTAAAATTCACCTGAAATTTACTGAGCACTTACTTTATGCTAGAAACATGCACATATGATTTCTTATTTTCATCTTTATAAAACACATAGAGCTGGGTGGGTGTTGTTATCTCTCGACAGCTTGGAAACTGAAGTTCAGAGAATTGACTTGTTGAGGTCATGTAGGTAAGAAGTGGAAGAGACAAGGTTAAAAAGCAGAGTTTCTCATCCTGTAAATACTCCTCTGTTCACTACACCGCAGAGGTGCTAGATATATAGAGAGAGATGGATATTCAATAGAGGCAAGGGATTTACATGGAGCTAGTTCTGTTCCTTTATTTTGGTCTCAGATTTAAAGTGGTAAGATTTATGAGGTAATAGAGATACCCTTAACTCTCCAAATTGCCTATACCAGAGTCTTTCCATGCTTTCTATATTTAATACCTAATAGACATTCAACAAATATTTGTTTGGTATTTAAAATATATACTTGTGTCAAGAAACCTTTTACTGTCTATAGACAAGATGGTATACTAATGGAATTGGCCAGTAGGTCAGCCTGGTTTAGCCTACTGTTTCAAGAAGCTGTGCTTGCCCTTGTAAAGTGTTTGTCTTGTCATTTTTGTCTGAATGTTTTTGGATTTCCAGGAAGCATGTTTTCTGTATGCCCTTTCCTAGGTTCTTTTTATGCTGAATTATTTATAGATAATAAGAAAGTAAGTATAAAAGTTATGACTATGAAATAAAAATGAGGATTGATATTTTTTAAAACTTGAAGTTATCTCTCTAATACATATTTTAGTGAGTAAAATATACTCAGAAATACAACATCAGTAAAGATTCTTATCCCTAAACAGGGTTTTATAGTATATTTAATACTTTATTTCAATTCAAATAGTATAATTTAAAAATTTTCTTTCATTAATTTTTCCTAAAGGAAATAATTGTAACACATTATTTCTGTTATTAGCTGTCAAATAAAGGAAAACTCACTAGAACGATTTATGGCTCGAATAAAGAAACTTAGAGAAAAGAATCAAAAGTATCATGAAAGAGTGAGTATAAAATATAAAGCTGATATCTAATCATTAAACATTTATGCAAATGTTTAAAAATTTTTTGAGTTATAATGAAATGAACTCTAGGAAATTATCTTCTTTAGTGCTTAGAGCTGATTAATTTACAATATATTTAAATGTATTTTTGTACATGGGAGGCAAGAGGGTACTGGTGTTTCTATTTATTATTTATAATGTCAAAGGAAGTCACCTTGAATTGTGTTACTTAGATCATGAGGACACTGAATCTTATGTTTAAAAATGTAAAGCTCTGCAATCCCATTTATCTTTTAATTTCTTATTTAACCAAACTATAATCCTGAAAGATGATGCTGTGAAAGTGCTGCACTCAATATGCCAGCAAATTTGGAAGACTCAGCAGTGGCCACAGGACTGGAAAAGGTCAGTTTTCATTCCAATCCCAAAGAAAGGCAGTGCCAAAGAATGCTCAAACTACTACACAGTTGCACTCATCTCACACGCTAATAAAGGAATGCTCAAAATTATCCAAGCCAGGCTTCAGCAATACGTGAACCGTGAACTTTCAGATGTTCAAGCTGGTTTTAGAAAAGGCAGAGGAACCAGAGATCAAATTGCCAACATCCACTGGATCATGGAAAAAGGAAGAGAGTTCCAGAAAAAAATCTACTTCTGCTTTATTGACTATGCCAAAGCCTTTGACTGTGTGGGTCACAATAAACTGTGGAGAATTCTTCAAGAGATGGGAATACCAGACCACCTGACCTGCCTCTTGAGAAACCTGTATGCAGGTCAGGAAGCAACAGTTAGAACTGGACATGGAAAAAACAGACTGGTTCCAAATAGGAAAAGGAGTCCGTAAAGGCTGCATGTTGTCACCCAGCTTATTTAACTTCTATGCAGAGTACATCATGAGGAACACTGGGCTGGAAGAAGCACAAGCTGGAATCAAGATTGCCAGGAGAAATATCAATAACCTCAGATATGCAGATGACACCACCCTTATGGCAGAAAGTGAAGAGGAACTCAAAAGCTTCTTGATGAAAGTGAAAGAGGAGAGTGAAAATGTTGGCTTAAAGAAAACGAAGATAATGGCATCTGGTCCCATCACTTCATGGCAAATAGATGGGGAAACAGTAGAAACAATGTCAGACTTTATTTTTGGGGGCTCCAAAATCACTGCAGATGGTGATTGCAGCCGTGAAATTAAAAGATGCTTACTCCTTGGAAGGAAAGTTATGACCAACCTAGATAGCATATTCAAAAGCAGAGACATTACTTTGCCAACAAAGGTCCATCTATTCAAGGCTGTTTTTTCCAGTGGTCATGTATGGATGTTAGAGTTGGACTGCAAAGAAAGCTGAGTGCCAAAGAATTGATGCTTTTGAACTGTGGTGTTGGAGAAGACTCTGAGAGTCCCTTGGACTGCAAGGAGATCCAACCAGTCCATTCTAAAGGAGATCAGTCCTGGGTGTTCATTGGAAGGAATGAGGCTGAAGCTGAAACTCTAGTACTTTGGCCACCTCATGCGAAGAGTTGACTCATTGGAAAAGACTCTGATGCTGGGAGGGATTGGGGGCAGGAGGAGAAGGGTACGACAGAGGATGAGATGGCTGGATGGCATCACTGACTCGATGGACGTGAGTCTGAGTGAACTCCAGGAGTTGGTGATGGACAGGGAGGCCTGGTGTGCTGCAATTCATGGGGTCGCAAAGAGTCAGACACGACGGAGCGACTGAACTGGACTGAACTGAACTGATAGAACATGGGCTCTGTATTTTAAATTTATTTATCTGTTTTCTTTTAGATTTTCAGCCTGTGCATATGTAAATATTATCGGAAAAGTACAATTTCAGTTGTTATAATGACTAACTTAGTTTTTAAGATGACGTCTGTCTTTATAAAATCAGAATAAAATGAAGGTCAAAGGGGTGCTGTGTGTGACTATCAGGACCAACAGAAATAAAGGTGGGAAGCAGGAAATGATAGTGCATCCAACTTAGCCCTTAAGAGGCTCAAGAATGAGGAAATACTGAGAGTGTCCCCTATTAAAACATTTACTTTATATGGATCTTGAAACTTCCACAGCTATTTTATCTGACTTTGTCTACAGAAGACTGTGTCTACAAATTTTAATGCAATTTTAGTCAGAAACCTGAATTTTTGCATCCTGACCATACAACCCACTGCTAGTATCATTTTGGCCAAAACTGGTGTAAGCCTCAGTTTCCCCCTTGGGAAACGAGGATTCCTGTCTTCATCATGGGGCAAATTTGTCCATTTGTTCATCAAATACATGCTGGGCAAGACAACCCTGATGTTGTCGTGATTCTGAAGGACCAGGCAGTTGCAGCAGGAACTGAGAAACTGAGGTCAATGGATGCGAGTGGAAGGGGAAGTCTGGCTGCGGCACCTGGAGGCAGGTCCCACTTAGAGAGGTCCCGGTGCACAGGAGAGTGAGCTGCCACCAGGAGGCCGATGCACACCCTGGAGTGGTCAGCACTGGAACCCCTGGCTAGCTTTGGGACTTCTGTTTGGTTGTGGAAAGGACAATGGATCAGGCCTGAGGAACCACTTTCCCATAACCCATCAACTGGAGCCAGAGACAACATTCTTGTTTCCAGGAGGATTAGCTCAAGATCGTGATAGGTCTAAGTTGTCTCTTGGAGTCATTAGTGGACCCAGCAGTGAGGAGCATAGGAAGACAGACTAGCTCAACTGTATTTATCAGTTTCTTTCCATGTGCACTGCTGGTGCCACAGTTTAAGCCAGTGTCATCTCTTACCCATCTTTCCTCTAACCAGTACATTTTCCACGGGGCAACCAGAATGACCCGTGGAATATGGCAAACCTTTCAGTGCTTAAAATCCTGCTGCACAGAAAATAAAATCCATAGATCTTCCTGAAGCCTTCAAGGTCCTTCAAAATTTGACCTCTACTCACCTCTCCCATTCATCTGCAGCCATCCCATCCTTTGCTTACCCCTGCTTCTTTTAAATATTGTGAAGCCCAATCTTTTTCTCACTATGGTACCTTTACAACAAAGAGGCCATTTCCTCTTCCCAGAATGCTCTTCTCTTGAGTAGCTCCTCTTCATTCCCTCCATCTTAGCTCGGATGTTGCATAAAAATATTTCTCCATTATTTAATGGAAAGCCCTTTAGGTAGCAGCAATCAAATCTCTCTTTTTGTTTTTTTAGCAATCAAATCCTATCTTTGTTTTTCCAAAGGGCCCAGCATAAGTAGGTGTTTAATAAATATTTGTTGGGTTGATCCACAAATACCAGTGGGAGGAAAAAATTTTGAGGTCACAGATATTTAAATTGCTAAGTTTAACATGACTCTTTAGATACATTTTTCTCTCCAGTTATGTCCAAATCGGAAATGTCCAAATCAGAAAAGTTATGCCCTCTTCTTTCATCGTTTCTTCCTACGCGTTTAGCTTTGTTTAGAGGATTACCTCTATCTTTCTTTCCTTCTCTGTCTGCGTTCGTGCTCCTCTACAGCATTGGACATCTCACAGCCCGCTGTGCCCACGTCCTTACTTCCCGGTACATACTTCCACTCCTACTTTTCCCCTACAACCGCTCCAGCGAAAGTTGTGCTGACCAGTTAGCCAGGCCCAATGTACTCATCTGGAGGAGGGCACAGCAACCCACTCCAGTATTCTTGCCTGGAGAATCCCATAGACAGAGGAGCCTGGCAGGCTACCGTCTGTGGGATCGCAGAGTTGGACATGACTGAAGTGACTAACATTACATCAATGTACTCTTCGAGGCCTAACCTTACACCCCACTCCTCCGACAGTCACTCCTGGCGTCCTGAAACTCTTTTTCCTTTGGGCTCCAGGACATCACTCTTTCTTGAATTTTCTTCTACTTCTCTGATCATTTCTTCTTTTTCTTTTTTTTCATTGTTTTTCCCCCCTCGAATAGAAAAAGAAACCCTTAAATTAGAGTATTTATTCCCACCCTTTAATTAGAGTATTTATCTATGTTCTCATCTTAAATGTACTCATTCACTCTAAACTCTCTCTGGATCATCTTATTTAACATCACAGCTTCAAATGCCATCTTTGTGGTGATATGTCTCATATGCATATGTGACAGAATTTATAATCCTACTGAAAGGGTTTCTGACCCAATTCCAACTTGTGTGTGTGGAGGCTTCCCCTAACCGACAAGCGATTCTCAGACTCTAGCGGGGTGTCCAAGAGTTCACCTCAATTCTAACACTTACCTACCTGGAGATAGAATCAGATTCCACAGGTAAAAGGCTCAGTCCCACAAGACCACCCTGCACTTCAGATGCCAGTTACCAGTCCAGGGTGTTACTTGTACATCTGGTTGACTGGCTATAAATCAGAGTCTCACACAACCCCATCCTCCTCAGGTTCGATTAACTTGCTAGAATGGTTCACAGAACCAGGAAAACCCATTTACTCACTAGATCACTAAAAAGGTATTAAAGGCTACGAATCGACAGTCAGATGAAGAGATACAGAGAGCAGAGTGAAAGTGAAAGTTGCTCAGTCGTGTCCGACTCTTTGCAACTCCATGGAATTCTCCAGGCCAGAACACTGGAGTGGGTAGCTATTCCTTTCTCCAGGGGATCTTCCCAACCCAGGGATCAAACCCAGGTCTCCAACACTGCAGGCAGATTCTTTACTGGCTGAGCCATCAGGGAAGGCCCTAGAGAGCAAAGTACCAAACAAAGGAGCTTCTGCCCGTGTGGCCTGGCACAGCAGCACATGGAAGCTCTCTGGGAAAGGACCAAAAGATGCTCCTTTTCCAGGTTTTAATGGAGGCTTCATTACATAATCGTGATTGACTAAATCCTTGGCTAGTAGCAGTTGATTCCACCTCAAGTCCCTCTCCTGTCCCTGGAAATCAACGTGAGGGGCTGCCCTCCTCTAATAACTTGATTAGTTCTCCTGGCAATCAGGCCCTCTCCCTTTCTCTCTCCCAGATTCAAAAGTCACTTTCATTAACATAAACCCAATTGTGATGGCAGAAAATTCCATGGGTTTTGGGCACTGTGGGCCAGGAACTATGGTTGAAAATCATTAAAAAAAACCCATAAGAATATATCTAAGAACTACAGATATATATTTATATATCTATCTATATATATTTATATCATAAATTTTTCGTATCTATTTATGCTGTTTGGAAGGGAAGCTATGACAAACCTAGACAGTGTGTTAAAAAGCAGAGACATCACTTTGCAACAAAGGTCCGTCTAGTCAAAGCTATGGTTTTTCCAGTAGTCATGTATGGATGTGAGAGCTGGGCAATAAAGAAGGCTGAGTGCCAAGAAATTGATGCTTTCAAATTGTGGTGCTGGAGAAGACTCTTGAGAGTCCCTTGGACATCAAGGAGATAAAACTAGTCAATTGTAAAGGAAATCAACCCTGAATGTTCATTGGAAGGACTGATGCTGAAGCTCCAATACTTTGACCACCTGATGCGAAGAGCTGACTCACTGGGAAAGACACTGATGCTGGGAAAGATTGAGGGCAGGAGGAGAAAGTGGACAACAGAGGATGAGATGGTTGGATGGCATCACTGACTCAATGGACACAAGTGTCACTATCAGGAGATAGTGGAAGACAGAGGAGCCTGGCGTGCTGCAGTCCTCGGAGTCGCAAAGAGTTGGACACAACTTCGTAACTGAACAACAAGGAAATACATTTTAGTCACCTGAATGATCAAAGATATGCATACATACATTTCTTACAAATGACGGTATCACAACCATACACCAAAAAGAAAAAATGTAATAACTGGTGAAATAGAGATAAAATCTCTAGTTCAATTAATAACATTGTACCAATGCCAATTTCCTCATTTTGATGCTGTGCTATCATTAGATAAGATGTTATCATTTGGGAAAGGTGGGTGGACAGTAGATGGGAATTGTGTGTCCTATTTTGGCAACTTCTATTCTTGTTCTTGTGAGTCTAAAAAAGTTTTTAAAAGGCCATGAGATGGCCTTATAACAAAACAAAAATAATCCTTCTTTTGTAGCTTAGACACTAAATCTCCTTTCTTCTATTTATAATATGATAATTAGTCTTACCTCAAATAATAAATATACTTCATAAGATAAATGTCTTTTTTTAAGCATATTGGTGGATATATTTAAATTTTATTTCAGTATATCACTCAAAATAATTTTTCAGATATAGTGAATTTTGTAACACTGTCAG
The DNA here is from genome assembly GCF_023091745.1 of Budorcas taxicolor. NCBI lineage: Eukaryota > Metazoa > Chordata > Mammalia > Artiodactyla > Bovidae > Budorcas > Budorcas taxicolor. The sequence goes on along the minus strand of NC_068934.1, from coordinate 10,232,483 downwards.
ACACATTTCTTTTCTATTTGAAATTCATACAGGATTTGGGAAGTTTAATATAGATGTTATTAAATGCATGTGGCCTTTTAGATTCTTAGGAATACATAAGAGCTGTCAAAACTCCCTATGGACATCTCATCTCCAGTTTTCTTCTGAAGATTTTTTTTTGGGGGGGTCAGCTTGTTGTTTACCTCAACTTTTATTAACACCTCAGGGAACTGTGGGCTTCCCAGGTGGCAGCGTGGGAAAGAAGCCGCCTGCCAATGCAGGAGACGCAAGAGATGCGGGTTCAATCCCTGGGTCAGGAAGATCCTCTGGAGGAGGAAATGGCAAGCTACTCCAGTATTTGTGTCTAGAAAAGTCCATGGACAGAGGAGCCTGGCAGGCTACAGTCCATAGGGCTTCAAAGAGCCGGACACAACCGAGTGTGCGCGCGCGCACACACACACACACACACACGGAGCTGTAATGTTCAACAACTGTTGATTGTTTTTGACAAACCAATCTAGGAAAAGGCTGTTAAGACACTGGGCAAGCTCTGAGTCAGGTCGAATAAAGACAAGTCTTGCCAGTGGGATTTTCCAGGGAATTACCAGATAAGTCAAATAATGGCCCTTATTTAGGAACTGGGCTTTGCAAGAGTTCTGCCTCTCTTCTCTCCCCAACCCTCAGCCACAGGCTGCTAGATTGCTGGGTTTTGCCATAATTGTGGGGCTACTGGTTTTTAGGGTAAGTTTGAAATGTCACGAAACTCGCTGTTCTTACTCAGATTCAACCATTTTTCTTGAATAAACACTCCCTGGAAGTTACTGCAAAGCCTTTGATTTCCAGAGTTCTGAAAAGTTGATTTTTCCAATTTTTTGCCAGTTTTTTCTCATTGCCTTTATGAAGAAGCGGATTTTCAGAAGTCTTATTCCACCACTTATGTTTATGTCATTCTCTACAAGATTTTACGAAATTAGAAGCAAAGAAATTCAGTTTTCAGATATATATCACATCATGAATTCTTTGGCACTAAAAATTCTTCAGAGACAGAATTCAGATACTTTAGAATATTGCAAACAAAAGATCAGAGAATTTAAACTGCGGGATTTTGAATATCATATCTTTTTCATCTTTATTTCTACTTTTTTAAGTCACTCAAAGCCTGTCCAGTCTGTCTTTTTGTTTTTGGCTGTATTTATCAATACTGAGCATCATAAAGTTAATTGTTTGTTGCTTTTGTCCAGTTTATCAAAGTTTTAAATTAAAATTCTAAAGCACTGATACGACAGTCATGTCATACAGCCTGTGGAACGACTTAAAGAGCGTTAAGGTGACATTAAAATCCTCTCTGCGGAGTTTATTAAACTAGTGTCTATTTTGCTAAACAATTTTCAGAAATCAAATTTTTCAGCCATCAACTTTAAAGTTTGTTGGATTCAATGTTAAAGACCTGAGTTTTAGTAGGCTGCAGCACTATCAATAAATCACAGATATTTAGATTATCAGAAAGAATTTGGCTACCCAAAGTGTGGCTTGTGGGCCAGCAGGTTCAGCACCACCTGGAACGTGTGAGAAATGCAGAATTACAGGCATTGTACCAAACTTAATCAGAATCTGCATTTTTAACAAGGTCCCCAAGTGCTGGGTATACATGTTGAAGTTTCAGAAGTATTGACTTACAGAATCAATTTTGAGAAAGAAAATATTCTTATAGTAGAGTATCTATGAAGGTTGCTGCTGCTGCTGCAAAGTCGCTTCAGTCGTGTCTGACTCTGTGCGACCCCATAGACGGCAGCCCACCAGGCTCCGCCGTCCCTGGGATTCTCCAGGCAAGAACACTGGAGTGGGTTGCCATTTCCTTCTCCAATGCATGAAAGTGAAAACTGAAAGCAAAGTCGCTCAGTTGTGTCCGACTCAGCGACCCCATGGACTGCAGCCCACCAGGCTCCTCTGTCCATGGGATTTTCCAGGCAAGAGTACTGGAGTGGGTTGCCATTGCCTATGAAGGTTAAGAGAATAAAAACATGAATATCAGAAATAAACTATAATGTTGAAAAACCATAGTACAGAGAATGTTAAATTATAGGAAAATAAGTAATTTTTAAAAGAAGTATTAGAATATTTTAAGTATATATATTTTCTTAGGTTTAAGAAATTGAAGGAAAGACCCCAGGGAAGTGAGTATTAAAACTTAAAGGGAGAAAAAAAAAGGAAGGCTAAGAAAAGTACAAGAAATATGTATTAAGTTCACACACAATAAAATATCTCTACATATACATAATAAACTAGCAAGGGCAAAAATAAACTCTAAGTTGATTAAATAAGAAACATGGAAACATGGAGGGGATATTCACAAGAAGAACATGGTTTATGTTTCAGGTGTGGAGTGTTGGAATGGTGAGTGATCATCACCCCAGAAGAAGAGAATTAGGGTCACTTGTGAGAAAAGCAAAAAATAATGTAAATCCCACAAGAGCAGTACTTTTGTCTATTTTGTTCACGAATATATGCCTAGTGTCTAGATGACTCTTGGCATATGGTAGATAACTCCATAAATATTGAATAAATGGGTGACGTTTCCTAGAAAAGAAAGATAATTTGTGGGAGGTGAAGAAATTGACCTCTGAAGTCTAATTTTAATGTTCATTGATCCTATGATAGGGTGATAGACTGGCAGATTATTAACAGGTTTTAAAAGGAAACTGTCTCTTCAGTGATTACTGATTTGATGGATTTAATTTTGAGTCTTCCATCTTCCACATGCTCTTTGGAGATACTATTGAATAAATTATTTCATTAACTATTTCTTATTTTGCAAGTCTCAGCATGTGATTCTGTTTTGAGGGAAAACAATGGAGATACTACAGCTCTTTGATATTCATGACAGAATAAACGCTTAAAGGATGAACAAATTTGGCACATACGGAACCTACTAAAGGAACTCAGTGAAGAGAAGTCAGAGGGATCCGTAGTTGTAACAAGGGAGGAGGTTGAAAACGCAATGAAGGAAAAATGGAAGTTTGAAAGAGACCAGGAACAAAACTTGAAAGGTGATTTAGGAACCTAGAAAATTATCATAAAGCCATATCAAGTTATTTCTTGAATGTATCAATGCTTTTGTCTCCTAATATGTTCAAAATGCCATGGACATACTTCGAAGGACATCATTACTGCCACAACCACAAGCCCATGGAGGTAAGTGGGCGACAGGAGGAAATAGCAAAGTGGGTGGAGATAATGAAGCCCAGTGAGGAGGAGGAGAGCAGTGGTCAGAAACACAGACCAGAGCCCTCTGGCCTTTAACACCAGCCCGCATCCTGTGAGCTGCCACCCCGAACTCCAGGCAGTGGTGATCTGCTCTTTTGCGGGGACATTGTCTCGTTTGGTGTCTTCAATGGCTTCAGCCTCAGTTCAGACTTGGGAATGGTAAGGAGAGTATAAAGCTTCCTCCCCAGACCCAGTATCTCTAGGGAAGCTAAGCCCCCTATTTAGATGGGGAAAGAGGGATTGGATTTGGAAAAGGGGACATCTACAGGACGTGGATAGAAATGATGCTGGTACAGAAGGTAAAAGACGCAGGACATAGTCTTGCCCCGGGCTCAGGAAGTACCAGGGTCCTGAGAGCTGGACCCTCAGTGTTGACACACGCATTGAAAAAAAATTCCTGTTCCTTCATCTTGAGCTTGCTGCTCAGATTTCTAGATTTTTTTCTCTTTTTTTTGCCAGAACCTCTATAAATACCATCCCTGCCAGGAACCTGGAAAACAGGGGAGAGACTGGAGTGCTACCAGAAAGCACTATGAGAACCTGAGAGGCAAAAGCGAGGGGCTAGGTTTTCTTGGATTTCCCCAAGCACTCTAGAGAGCCTACTTAAGCACTTGGCCCGGAGCAGGCGCTCCATTCGTAGGTAGTTGTCGTTTTGGGTGAAATAGTTACCAAGGCCACAGGTCAGTCAGCAAGCTTCATTTTTAGGGGCTCTCCACCACTGTTCCATAAGCCGGCTCCGGCTGAGCCCCTGTAGTGACGGCGGTAACGGGACGGCACGAGGTGGTGGATGCGTTTCCTGGCCGGGCCGTCTCCAGGAGAATCGTGCTTCTGTGTGCAAGGGATGCTTTATGAACTCTCTTGAGACGGGTGTGAGACCTCAGCCGATGCTCAGACGTGCTCACTAAGCTGCCTTTGCAGGGAATGGTCCGGTTAGTGGAGGTGTGCCTGTCCGAGGTCTGGGCTGGGGCTGGGGTGTGTGTCACCCAAGACTGGGGATGTGCTGGGTGACTAAGAATGGGAGGGCTGGGTGTGTGCGGTGGGCCAAGGGAGAAAGAACCCCATGGATGCTGATGAAGAGAAGGAGAGGGAGGGAACAGATGTGTCTACAAGGGGTCTCTGCGGCTGTCACAGTCGGCACCAGGCAGTCACCTGCAACTCACTTCAATTCATGGAGCAGCAGCTGCAGCTCCGCCAGCAGCCTGGGATGGTGCAGAGCCTCTGAGCCGTCTGGACCTGCTGAGTCAAAGAGTCTGCGTTTGGACAAGGTCACAGGGGCTTTCTGTGCACAGTCAAGTTTGAGATCCCCTCTTCCAACGTTTACCTGGGATGCTTTCAGTTGCAAGGATAAAAATCCAAACCAGACTAGTCCAAGCATAAAGAAGATGTTAATCTCTTCAAGTAACCAGACAGAAAAGGCACAGTGCTACTGAGCTGAACCCAGAGCCTCACATGCTGTCAGAGCTCAACTTCCTTTTATTCGTCTCCTTCTCTTGCTCCTCCCCCCACCATCACCCCCTCTTTCTAGCACACCCTGTCCCTCCGCACCTCCTCTCATCCCTCTTCTCTCTCTGTCTTCCCCTGGAAAGCTGGCTCCTTTTTCTGAGAACGTTCTCCCTGTGAGTCTAGAACTCTGACCACAGACACCTCTGAATGTACATCCTTATAACCTCAAAGTGGAGTGGAGACAAAAAGAGATATGTTTCCTACCAGTTTCAGTGAGAGCCTTTCTAGGGAAGGACTCGGAACCGAGGCCTAGCTTGGGGTGCACACTCAGCCCTAGACCAATCCCTCCGGCTGGGAAAAGGGGCGTCTGTAGTCAGTGTATTTACACAGCGAGGGATAGGAGCCGTGTGTTACTAGACGAAAAGGGAGAGGGGGTGCTAAGAAAGCAGAACAGCAGCTGCTACCCCAACCTGTCTTTCAAAAGCTTCAGTGACATCAACCAACCCTCCCCGCAAAGACTGAATGTGGTGCAAGGCTGAGTCCGGGGCAGTCTGCTCACAGAGGACAGCTGATCACTGGGGTGTAGTGTTCTTAATTGTTTAATAACAAGAATCACTTGTTAAGGGAATTTAAAAATGTATAGTCTTATATTTTGAATATTAATATGTTAAGTATGTATTAAAAATGTATTATTATCACGTCTCCAACAAAGACATGTTTGGAGTCCTGGATGTTTGGGCTGAGGAGCATCTCTCTGGGCTGAAAGAATGCTTCACTCATTTCATAAACATTTATTGAGCCTCAACTAATGGCCAGATTCTCTGCCAAGTGCTGGGTTGACAGAGATGAATAAAATGTGGTCTTGCCCTCAGGAGCTCTCAAACAAGATGGGGCAGGACAGTGAGCCAAATAGCCATTAAGTTCATCGTACCTGGTTTTGGTGATGCTTCCTTTTCCAGAATATTCAGCAGCCTGATACTCAGCCTAAAGACTGAGTAGAATGTCATGTATAGTAAGTACACCGGGGTAAACTGAAGGTTTATATGATGAGACAGCTCCAAATGTGTACACATTTAACTGAGGAACTTAGCTTTCACTCTGAAGTCTTACTATGTGGCGACTGGGAAGCGAGGTGATTATGGCTATCATAAGCTGTCATTTCACACAAGGAAAGCGCAAAGAGCTGATCTGTAAATAATGGCGTCAAACAACATACTTAACAAAAAAAGGTCACCAAGGACAGCGGAAGGATGTAAGTTGGAATTACTTTGCCCAGAGACATCATGACCAGAAAAATGACAATTTACAATAAAAAGTATCCGTGAAATAATACATTGTACAAAACAGGATGCTTCTCAAGCGATCACAGGCATCATTTAAACTTGTGGCTCCCTAGGCATATAGGTTGATTGCATGCTGTAATTCTAGGTCACAGCCCCAAACCACACCATCTACTTTAAAATTGGAAGTTTATTTTTACTGAGATTTTGAATCATGAGGGATAAACAATGGTTTGAATAGTTTAGATTTCTCTAAATTGTAGATATAAAATTGTATTTATGAGTTTATATTTTCATATCAGACTTTAACTTCACAAAATCAGACTGCCACATAATGATGGTTGCAAGGACAATAGAAATGACCCAAAATCTTGATGTTCTTTCAACAGATATGCGCATCCAAATAAGTAATGCTGAGAAGCTATTTCTTGAGAAACTCAGTGAGAAAGAATATTGGGAGGAATACAAGAACGTAGGGAGTGAACGACATGCTAAACTCATTAGCTCCTTACAGAACGACATCAACAGAGTTACGGAGAATGCCGAAAAAATGTCAGGTCAGTTGCAAGAAAACTGGTTCAGATTCAATAAAAAAAATCTTTAGGGGGCAGGCATTTGGTGAAAGGAAGAAAAAGGTGCTCTGGAATCATCCATCACACTCTGCTGTCAGCGTGAGCACTGCAAGTAAGGATGCGGTGGAGGAAGGAAAGAAACTATCCCAGGACTACCTGTAAAACTGAGGAGGGGGAGTGAAGGGATGCGGGTGTGGGCAGAAACCTGCCACTGACTTTGAGGAAGAAGCTGCATCCAGTGGGTGGGGTCTGCATGCTCTCATGCCTGGCTCTGGGTCAGTTCCACCGCAGAAGGAGGGTCCTGGAAAGGGGTCGTATTAGAGGAGACATTCACCTGAGGCCCAGCTAGGGCAACCTACCTAGGCTGGACAATCAGAATCGTTATAGAAAAATGGCCAAGTAAATGCTAAGTTGTAGCCGGAAAAAAACTGGAGAATAAACATGGGACAGGAAGGGAGGAGGGTGGGACAGGAAGGCATCGGGGTGACAGACCTTACCGGAGGGCACCTGTCTGTCCCTGAGGCCGAGCAGAGTGCCTTCAAAGAACACCAGAGACCCAGAGGCACAGAAGTCATAGGGTAGGGCAAACGGGAGAAATCTGGCCTCAGAGCAGCGTGGGTGGATGGCGGTTCTGAGCCCAGCTGGTCCTGGAGGCTTTTTCTGTGGGAGGAGGGTTTATGTGGGTATCCCAGTATGCCCTCTGAGGCTGTGCCCAGTCACCCCGCTTCTGGACCAATTTTCATGTGTGTCTCTCAATTCAGGGCCTCTGCACCACATTGGTGGTATAAATTTGGCCCTAAATCAGTCTGCAACTGGAGTTAAAATATTTCCAAATGTTCTTCTCCCCCAAGAGAAGAGAGTAAGAGTGACACCCTCCTACCCCTGTCTGTTCGCCCAGCCACTGAGATCCCCTTTCTAGATAGAAACACCATTGCTAGTTCCTTATGTAACCTTTCAGAAAGATCCTGTTCATGTCTCAGAATATACATGTATGTTACAAAACAGCATGCTACAGATGCAATTTTTCACTTATTCATCCAAGTAACAACATGGACATCCTTACAGATCGGTACGTGTTAGTACTGCCTCATCCTCCCAACGTCTCCTTTGTTTTGTTGTACTATAATTTTTTTAACTACTCCCCTACTCATAAGCATTTAGGTTATTTCCTGTCTTACTATTACAAAGAATTCTGCAATGACTGTCCTTACACAACCTCATTTTACTGCGGCAAATATCCTTGTATATATGTAATTTCATTTATGTGTATCTCTAAAGGGAAAAGGCTGGCCCAAACAGCCCATTCATTTTTATTTTGATAGGCACGGCCCTCTGTAGATGCTGTACCGAGTGTATTCCTGCTGGTGTGGTGAGGATGTCTGTTTTTCCACTTCAACAACAAGGGATGTGATCTACATTTCTGTTCTTTGACAGTCTTATAGGTAGAAAATGGTAACTCTGTAGCTTTAATTTCCATTTCTCTTCCTATAAGCAACAGTGAATATCTTTTCATAAACTCGAGAACCATATGGATTTCCTTTCTGTTCTCATCCTTTGTTCATTTTTCTATTGTGTTGTGGAACTCTTTACTTTCCAAGGAAATTAGCTCTTTAAATGTGATTTAAGGTACAAATATTTCCCCCTTCATTATTAGTCTTCTGTTTGTATGGTGTTTGTATGAGGAAAATTTATAGTTTTATAGTGCCCAATTTATCAGTCTTTGATTTTATTGAAATTACGAATATATTCTCTAGCATTTTCTTCTAGAATTTATTATATCTTCATCTTTATATTTAAATCTCTGATTTTTTTGTGTGAAGTAGGAAACCAACTTTCTTTTTTGCCAGATGGCTTTCCAGTTGTCTCAACATCATCTATTAAATGAGCCATTTGTACCCTATGATCCACAATGATGACTTTATCCCACTTTCATTTCCCATGTGTGTTTGGCTCTCTTCCTATATTTTCTATTCTGTTCCATGGATCTATGTATTTGTGCAACAATGCCACAGAGGGAAGTCCCTGCCAGTCCAGTGGTTAAGACTTGGTGCTTTCACTGCTGTGGGCCCAGGTTCAATCCCCAGTTGGGGAACTAAGATTCCATAAGGCATGCAGCAAGGCCAAAACAAAATGTTACTGTTCAAGTGTATTTTAAAAAATTTTAATAGTTTTCCAGCATTCATTTAATAATTTGCTAGCATTCTTCATATTAACTTAATCCATTATCCTGATTAGAAATTTGGATGATTTCTCTGAGCTGAAAATTTTCATGCTGTTGTAGCTAACTTGGGAGTGGTGGTAATAAAATTTTTATGCTGCTGGTTGAACCCTGGTATATGGCCAACTTTAGGTATCATGAGAAAATGGCTGTTATAGGCTTATCTTATTTGCCATTAGTTTTAGGCACTTCTCCAGTACTCTTGCCTGGAAAATCCCATGGATGGAGGAGCGTGGTAGGCTACAGTCCATGGGGTCACAAAGAGTCAGGCATGACTGAGCAACTTCACTTTCACTTTCACTTTCAAGCATGCAGCAGCAATTCTGCCTGGGGACAATTAAACCACTTTGGGGGCCACTCGCTGGACACAATGAATATGAACAGAACGCCTAGATCAATTTGTCTGAAGTCTTACTCCTACCATCCCCCTTTTTCCCCACCTTCCCCCTTCTTCCATGACTTCTCTGAAATTCTCCTCCCACACCCACGACCATGGAGCTTGTGTTAGCTAGACAGCAAAGAGTCGGACATGACTGAGCGACTGAACTGAACTGAACTGAACTGAGACAGCTTTAATTGCAAGGAATAAGTACTTTAGCAGAAAGGGTTTTTATCGTAAGTGAAATGAGATATTAAGATGAAACTTTTAAAATCTGTTTAAATCTGGGTGTCTGTACAATGGGTGGTGGTTGTTGTTTAGTCACCAAATAGAGTCCAGTTCTTTTGTGACCCAGTGGGCTATCTGCCAGGCTCCTCTGTCCGTGGAATTCTCCAGGCAAGAATACTGGAGTGGGTTGCCATTTCCTTCTCCAAGGGATCTTCCTGACCCAGGAATTGAACACATGTCTCCTGCTTGGCAGGTGGATTTTTTTAATCCCTGAGCCACCTGGGAAGCCCCCTATATAATGGATACCTCATTCCAAAATAAAGAGAGAATCTGCTATGCAGACTGCCAGTATGATGAGGCAGAAAACAGGTTTCATACCTTCAAGCACTGAATTCCAGTTTATAAAAGACATTGAAGAGACCATGAAAAAACTGTTAAAAATTACGGGACATTTTTTGGAAAGAGCTTGTGGGTGCAGCAAGTTGTACACTATCCCCCGAAGGCCAGGTAAAGTGTAATTCTTCCTGCACCTCAAATCTAGATGGAAGGTCTTTAAGGAAATTCTTCAGACTGTTCAACATGTATCCCCCCAGTTTGGGGGACACTGAGATCTAGTTTATGACTCACCCTGTAAAGTCTATAGGATAAGTGACTGACTAGGTAACTGTTCTAACAGCAGAGTGTGTAAGAGGCATGTGGCTGCCGCCCTGGGCCCCTATAGCAAAATACCATAAATTGGATTTTCACAGCTCTGGGGGCTGTGAAGTTCAGGGTCAAGGGACTGACAGATTGGGTGCCTAGGGAGAGCTTGCTTCTTGGTTCAGAGACACTGTCTCTTTGCTGTAACCTGACCGAGTGGAAGGGGCAAGAGAGGGCTCTGTTACAAGGGGCCTCTGTTATAAGGGCACTGATCCCACTCGTGAGGGCTCTAGCCTCCTGACCTAATGACCTGCCAAATACCAGTACATTGTGGTTCAGGTTGCAACCCAGCAATTTGGGCAAGCGGGTGGGGTCACAGACATTCAGTCTGTAGCAGGGTACACTCTGGGAGAAGGTTGTGGCAAAGAGTGGAGTGTTTCCTGTGGATCTGTTGTTTGAGAGCGCTGGTACACAGTCCTGTTAAATTTTACCTGTGGGTTGACTCCAAAGAGAAATAGGCGCCTGTACATGTGGGAGGGAGGAGGAGACAGAACCAGAGGCCAAAGGGACAGTCATCAGCCAATCTCCAATGACAGCACATCCCCTGCATCAAGGGCATGCCAGTGAAATGTTAACTAGCGATGGGGAAGGTGGTCCTCCAGAGAACCTACACAAACACCCCTGAGAGAGGAGCCTCAATCTTGAATGCCAACTGGACCCATAAGTGAGGCCTTAGCGTGAGATAGTCAAGGCCATAGCTTGAGATCAGTCAGGTGAGTGCTTTCTTGTCCTTCCCAGGCTCCCCTTCAGCCCTGAGGGGGAAGGAGGCACGCCAGCTCAAGCCAGAGGAATCAGTAGTAGGTTCAAGCTAGGAAGGGAACAGCCGTAACTTTGAACGAAGCTTAAAATTTTGATTATTACAAAGACTAGATATCTTAATTTCAGATTGGAAGATCTTCAGTTATCACAAAGGAACCAGAAAAAATCATAGGAATGCCATGCATGCTGTCGAGAGAGGGCTAATAGCCTCGCAGCATGAATTTTAAAGGGAAGAGAGAAGGGACGTCCCTGGCTGGTCCCACAGTTAAGGATCCACCTTCCAGTGTGGAGGACACGGGTTCGGTCCCTAGTCGGGGAAGCAAGATCCCGCAGGCTGTACCATGCGCCACACCTAGAGAAAGCCCGTAGGCTGCAGCGAAGACCCAGTAAGGCCAAAGCCAAAACAAATGCGCAGAAACATGAGGGGAAGAGAAAAACAAGGTTTGTCGGTGCCCCGTGGTCACGTCGGTTGGACACAGGACTTGCCGTAAAGGACAGGAGGACGGGGGATGGAGACAGACGGCCGTCAGACCGGTGCTGGCTCCAGGGATGGGGTTCCTGCCCGTGATTGCCGCCCACGGTCTGTGACTGTCCCCTCAGGGCGCCTCTGCTCTGCCCTCTCTGCCTGTCCCCACTCCGTCCTTGCTCCCTGCAGACTAATTCTGAAGAGCGTCATCGTGATCACCTGCCTAGTTAAGGATGACCAAACATCTCCACCCAGGACTCCTCACGGGCCGTCAGCTGTCCAGCCTCCCTGACTCAGCGGCTGCCCTGAGCGCTGGGGGCCTGGGGAGGGGGCAGCTGGGCCTGCCTCCCCGGACTTCAGTTTAAAGGAGATGTCCCAATACTGGGTGCAGAGAACACACTCACTGACATCCAGGACAGGGCTCTTGCTCTCAGTAAAAGGAAATTGTAGATTTTTTTTAAACTTCTTTTTAAATTGTTTTAATGTAAAATTTAAAATTTTTTGAAAAAATTTAAAAATGTTTTAATTTATTTTAAAAATTTGGGGTTTTATTAAACCCTTAGATGAGTCCCAGGAATAGAGAAATTATGGAGTTATTACAAAACAGCAGATATTAGAGTCACAGAGTTTTTCCTTTCATCCTTGACCGGGTGCGCGGGACAGGGATCCTTAAAAGTCTCTCTGGGCACTAAGTGAGTTAAAAGGCGCGCGTTCAAGTCCACCTCTTTGAATGCCAGTTTCTTCATCTGATCACCTCAGGGACCTCCACGAGAACTCACGGCTCCAGGACCTGGTTTCCTACACCTTGTCTCATCTCACCAGTCCCTTTGAGTTAGATATCACTGTGCTCAGTTTAAAGATGAGGGAACAGAGGCCCGGAAGAGTTTGCAGCTTTAGACTCACAGACTTACGGAGTAGTGGAAATGGGAGGTGAACCCAGGTGTGTCAGACCCAAGCCTATAAGCTTCCAGTAGTCCTCCCCACTCCGTGACTCACCTAACACCCACTCTGCCTGAGGGAACTGCTGTGTGGCCAGTATTACCATCCGCCCCTGCTCAGTCCTGTCCAGGGAGGGGTCACAGGAAGCCAGCGGCATGGAAGAGGATGAGCCCACAGAAGAGTGTGACACCAGAAGAGGGTCAAGAGTGGACAACCGGCTCCCCGAAGCTTGTGGGGTGGAGCCGAAGCAAAGCCAGACACGACAAGGAAAGGCGAGCAATGGAGGGCAAACTTCAGCTTCTGAGAAGTGACCACGTTGGACCAGGCATCTGAGCAGCCAGGAGTCTAAAAGCACAAAGTGGTAATCTCCCATTTTCAGGGTCCTAGAGGAGAAGGCAATGGCAACCCGCTCCAGTAGTCTTGCCTGGGAAATCCCATGGATGGAGAAGCCTGGTAGGCTGCAGTCCATGGGGTTGCTCAGGGTCAGACATGACTGAAGCGACTTAGCAGCAGACTTTTCTGGGGAGGGGACTTTTACATACTCCCAGTTTCTCTGGGAGTATTCACAACTGTAGGGTTAATCAGTTGAGTAGCTCAGTAATGTTCGACTCTTTGCAACCCTATGGACTGCAGCACACCAGGCTTCCCTGTCCATCACCAACTCCCTGAGCTTGCTCAGACTCGTGTCCCTTGAGTCGGTGATGCCATCTAAACAACTCATCCTCTGCTGTCTTTTTCTCCTCCTGCCTTCAATCTTTCCCAGCATCAGGATCTTTTCCAATGAGTCAGCTCTTCACATCAGGTGGCCAAAGTTTTGGAGTTTCAGCTTCGGCATCAGTCCTTTCAATGAATATTCAGGACTGATTTCCTTTAGAATGGACTGGTTGGATCTCCTTGCAGTCCAAGGAAATCTCAACAGTCTTCTCTAACACCACAGTTCAAAAGCATCAATTCTTCAGCATTTAGCTTTCTTTATGGTCCAACTCTCATATACATACATGACTACTGGAAAAACCATAGCTTTGACTATATGGGCCTTTGTCAGCAAAGTAATGTCTCTGCTTTTTGATATGCTGTCTAGGTTGGTCATAGTTTTTTTTCCAAGGAGCAAGCATCTTTTAATTTCATGGCTACAGTCAGCCGGGATTGCAATAATAGAAGATTATGGAAGAGAAATCTTTACTCTGCTCTCAGAGTTTTCCTTGAATAGGGGAAGTGGTTATGCCAGTATGAAACACAATGAGGGCTGAATGGCTGTAGCCTAGCTCCCTGTGCCCATTTCCAGAGCCTCGGTTGCTTCCAAACTATTGAAAGACCAGACCTGCACATCTTCCCTGTAGCCTAAGACCCCCAAGAGATCTTAGAGTCAGCTTTGGCTGACTTGGTCTGAGGGGAAATTTTTCCCTTTGAAATAATGTCCTAAATGGCTGTTACGTCCCACAATAGTCTCAATACAATAGTATTGTTTCATTACAGAATAAGTTAAATGAATTGCTGTGGACCAGTCTAGAAATCTAGGGCTTTCCTTGTGGCTCAGTTGGTAAAGAATCTGCCTGCAATTCAGGAGACCTGGGTTTGATCCCTGGGTTGGGAAGATCCCCTGGAGGAGGCAAAGGCTACAACCATAACTGTCAACATCATTTGTAGGAGACAGTAGTGTCTGACTTCCAAATAATTATCTGCCAACTGTTATAAATAAAACACATCTAATGGGGACATATAACACTGATGTCATCATAGAGCACAACTCTGACGAATCTGATTTGGAGGATACACTGCCCTCCTGTTGCACACGGCTGACTACATCACTGTATTCAGTCTTCAGTCAGGTATTACCTCCTCAAAAAAGCTTTCTCTGCTCACTCTATCTAAACTAGAAATGTTTAGTTTTTCTATTGTTTTCCCCTTTTCACTTTGGCTGTGCTGGGTCTTCATTGCTTTGCGTGGCGTTCTCGCGTTGCAGCAAGCGGGGGCTACTCTTTGTCGCAGTGGTCAGGCTTCTCATTGCGGCGGCTTCTCTCGTTGGGGAGCACACACTCCAGGCACTTGGGTGTCGGTAGTTGCAACACGTGGGCTTGGTACCTGTGGTCCCCGTAGTCTAGAGCACAGGCCCAGTGGTTGTGGCACACACGCTTAGCTGCTCCACGGCATGTGGAATCTTCCTGGACCAGGGATCAAACCTGTGTCCCTGCAATGGCAGGCAGATTCTTACCTACTGCATCACCGGGGCAGACTGAGAATTTTTGTTTTTCTTCATCACATGCCTCACCACCTAAAATATTATTCACTGGCTTCCCCACCAGGATGTATGTGTCATAAAGGCAGGAGTTTTGTCTCTCATTTGGTAATATTCCCAGTGCCTTAAATAGTGTCGTGTACAGCAAAAGAACTTGGTGATGATTTCCTGAATAAAAGAAAGAATGAACAAACGAGACTCATGTATCCAGATTCATTTCTCTCCACTTCCTAAAGCAGCCCTCATGTCACTTTATCTTGCTTTCCTTAAACAGAAGTGTTGATTATATGATCTCTCAGCATCATTCAAGGCCCCAAATTTTGTGATCCTTTGCTCTCTCAGGTCCGACATTTATAATGTAAGAAAATCTGCAGAGGACAGCGCATCCTGCTCTTTGCATCTCTGTTCTCCCCTCTTGCTCTGAGCCCAACTCAGACCCAGTCTGCTGATTTTCCCAGCCCCTCTCCGCCTCCCTCTCCTCTCCTCATTCTGTCTTTCCTGTCCCAGGAAACGTGTGCCAAGAATATTGGAAATTTAGTTAGATGGCGTTAGATGTACAGGATGCTACTTCAGTGTATAATCAAATCTCTTCATATTTATGTTGTGGAATCAGATGTTGTCTGATATGAAGGGTAGACGGCTTCAGAGGTACTAAAGCATTGGAAATCCTTTAAAAATACAGACATGCATGAGAGATACCATCTCCAACAAATTCCCATTAAGGCATTAGTAAATTATTGGAGCATTTTGGCTAATTAAAGGTATTAGATTTTTCAGTAAGATGGTACTTTGAAAATTCAGGGGAAAAAACATGAAGAAAGGAGAGGTGAGGATCATGGAAGATAAAGTTTACAACTTGATCGTTTTACCTTGGATCTCAAGCTTTCTAATTTTCTGTTTAAAGAACAGTATAAAATCACCCTGGAAGATGCTAGAAAGAGAATAATCAGAGAAACTTTGTTGCAACTGGACCAAAAGAAGGAATGGGCCACAGAGGTATATGTCAATTTTCTTTTCTTTTCTTTTTTATAGTAGATTTTTATTCTTCTCACACAGAACTTCAAAATTTTAAATTGATGTATACTATTATGTTATTAATTTAAATTATATTAAAAGACGCTTGCTCCTTGGAAGAAAAGTTATGACCAACCTAGACAGCATATTAAAAAGCAGAGACATTACTTTGCCAACAAAGATCTGTCTAGCCAAAGCTATGGTTTTTCCAGTAGTCATGTATGGATGTGAGAATTGAACTATAGAGAAAGCTGAGTGGTGAAGAAGTGATGCTTTTGAACTGTGGTCTTGGAGAAGACTCTTGAGAGTCCCTTGGACTGCAAGGAGATCCAACCAGTCCATCCTAAGGGAAATTGGTCCTGAATATTCATTGGAAGGACTGATGCTGAAGCTGAAACTCCAATATGCTGGCCATCTGATGCAAAGAACTGACTCATTGGAAAAGACCCTGATCCTGGGAAATATTGAGGGCAAGAGAAGAAGGGGATGACAGAAGATGAGATGGCTGGATGATATCACTGACTTAATGGACAGGAGTTTGAGTAACCTCTGCGAGTTGGTGATGGACAGGGAAGCCTGGCGTGCTACAGTCCATGGGGTCACAAAGAGTCGGACACAACTAAGCAACTGAACTGACTGAACTGAATTGTGTTAGTTTCAGGTGTACTACATAGAGACTTGACAATTGCATAAATTCTGAAATGATCACCATGATATATCTAGTAACCATCTATCCCCTTACAGGGTTATTATTGATCACATTCCTTATACTGTACATTAAATTCTTCTGGCTTATCTTATAATTGGAGGCTTGGACATCTTAATACCCTTCACTTATTTCACCCTGGTGGCTCAGAGGGTAAAGTGTCTGCTTGCAATGCAGGAGACCTGGGTTCGATCCCTGGTTTGGGAAGATCCCCTGGAGAAGGCAATGGCAACCCACTCCAGTACTCTTGCCTGGAAAATCCCATGGACAGAGAAGCCTGGTAGGCTACAGTTCATGGGGTCACAGAGTTGGACACAACTGAGCAACTTCACTTTACTTATTTCACCCTCCAAGACCCATTCTCTCTGTATTTCAGTTTCCTTAAAAAACAATCCCCCCCCATGCCCATTTCTTTCTTTGCAGTGTATTACAATGATCAGGAACATGGGCTTTGAAGTTAGGCGTGCATGCTAAGTCTCTTCAGTCGTGTCCGATTCCTTGCGACTTCATGGTCTATAGCCCTCCAGACTCCTCTCTCCATGGGATTCTCCAGGCAAGGATACTGGAGTGGGCTGCGATGCCCTTCTCCAGAGGAGCTTTTCAACCCAGGGATCAAACCCAGGTCTCAGTCTTCTGCATTGGCAGGTGGGTTCTTTACTGCTAGTGCCACCTGGGAAGACTCTGAAGTTAGTTTAGTTTAAATCACAGTTCCACCACTTGAAAGTTTGAATGTGAAAGTGAAAGTCTCATCTGACTCGTTGTGACCCCATGGACTACACAGTCCATGGAATTCTCCAGGCCAGAATACTGGAGTGGGTAGCCTTTCCCTTCTCCAGGGGATCTTCCCAACCCAGGGATCAAACCCAGGTCTCCCACATTGCAGGTGGATTTTTTACCAATTGAACTATCAGGGAAGCCCAGTGTATAAATTGAATTTATACTTGACTTTTCTGGGCTTTGGTTTCCCAGTCTATAAAAAAGGGACAATAATAATACTAATATTTACCTTTAATGAATAATATGAGGACTGAGATGATTTAAGTAGCATGGTGCCTCATAAGAGCAAGAGCTCTGGAAATTAATATTCAGTTATTTTTAAGCATAATAATAATGACTATACAAATTGTGAAATTTTGGATTGGAGAAGGAAATGGCAACCCACTCCAGTGTTCTTGCCTGGAGAATCCCAGGGATGGGGGAGCCTGGTGGGCTTCCGTCTATGGGGTCACACAGAGTCGGACACGACTGAAGTGACTTAGCAGCAGCAGCAGCATAGGCTGAAACATAATTTGTCTAAAAAGTACTTTCTTACATATGCAAACCTAAGTGAGTACACTTTACTCTGTTAGGAGCTGGAGCTCTAAGAGAGCTCCTGGAGCTCTCTTAGGTTGGTGGAGCTTTAACAATTGAGGATATAAAAAAATGTTTGAGATATAATTTTGAATTCATCTTTTCTAATCTTTGTTTTGTCCAAAATATCTGCTTCTTTTTCCTTTCCACTGTCCCTCATCTTGCTCTTGGGCTTCCCTTGTGGCTCAGCTGGTAAAGAATCCACCTGCAATGCAGGAGACCTGGGTTCCATCCCTGGGTTGGGAAGATCCCCTGGAGAAGGGAAAGGATACCCACTCCAGTATTCTGGGCTGGAGAATTCCATGGACTGTATAGTGCATGGGGTTACAAAGAGTCAGACACGACTGAGCGCCTTTCACTTTCATTATCATCTTGCTCCAGACTGTGTCTTAAATCTGTGAGATCCCAGCTGGGATTGTCTCTCTATCTGGACAATCCTTTCTTTGGATTGATAAGCATCTGGCCTTTTCTAGAGTTCTTCACTGAATTTCAGTTGCTATTGTTTCTTGCTTCCCTTTTGGTTCGATTGTTCTTTCAGTATTCCTATGCCATTGCACAATTTTTACTGAATTACACAAAAACAGGATGTGGAGGGGAACTGATCAATGGTTTTGCTTGCCCATGCAATCCCGCCCCTATGTAACTGAATATGATTAAACGGTGAAATCAATAAGTGATCTGATCATAGTTAAGATGGTTAAAAATGCATATGTCAATCAAATATCCTTTCAGTAGGTACATTCAGTATATAATGAAGATTGCCCCCAATACTGCTCCTAGTATTTTACATTAAAATCTCTCAACAATACTATAAGGGAGAGACTTGCTAGTAAGAAGACAGAGACCAGAGAAACTTTGTGACTTTCCCGGAGCATGTGGCGGAATTGACCTTTAAGACGTCTTTTTCAGATCATTACTCTTAATCATCACGCTGTACGTTTTCTTTTCTCCACATAATGCCAAACACTCGCATAAGTGAATGAATTTTTCTCATTTTTTTCTGGCCATCTTATCATGTGGATGGTGGTGGTGGTGTAGTCACTAAGTTGTGTCCAACTCTTTGTATCCCCATGGACTGTAGCCCACTAGGCCCCTCTGTCCATGGGGATTTCACCGGAAAGAATACTGGAGTGGGTTGCCAGTTCCTTCTCCAGGGCACCACCCAAACTCAGGGATTGAACCTCCATCTCCTGCATTGTGGGCAAATTCTTTACCATTGAGCCACCAAGGAAGCCCATATTTCATCACGTAGTTAACTTCTAAATCTACTTTTGTGCAACCTTAGCTGCTTATTTGGAGAAGGAAATGGCAACCCACTCCGGTGCTCTTGCCTGGAGAATTCCATGGATAGGGAATCCTGGCAAGCTACAGTCGCAAAGAGTCGGACACAACTGAGCAACTAACATACAGTTGCTTATTAGAGTCACCTGGAAAATTTGTTTAACCCAAGTGGGTCCTGGGTCCCACTCGCAAAGATGCTCTGGTAATTGGCCTGAGACTTTGCCTGGGCTTTTGAATTTTTCAAAATATCCTGGAGATTCTAATGTGTAGTCAAAGCTGGAAACACTACTCCATTGTTAGTGAAATAGGTCATTAGCTAACTAAATTCATTTATGAGCTACTTCCTACTTCTGTTCAAAGAAAATTCTATGTCTACATAAACTTTAGTCTTACCATTTGGAGCTGAACTTTTATATGGTTCCTGGGAAATGGAGATTCACTCTTGTTTAATTAACATGATTTTTTTTAAAAGGAATTTATTGCAAATCTTCCTACTCAAAACACTTACTAAAAATTACCTTTAACATAGTTTTAAATTCTTTCAATCCATGTTTATGAGCCTGAATATTTTTCTCAATTTCTCTTTTTTTGGTTGTGTCCTTCAGTTACTTTGTTGTGTGGTGTCCTGGTGGCTCAGACAGTAAAGAATCTGCATGCAATGTGGGAGAGACTGGGGTTCGATCCCTGGGTCAGGAAGATCCCCTGGAGAAGGGCATGGCAACTCCAGTATTCTTGCCTGGAGAATTCCATGGACAAAAGAGCCTGGCGGGCTACAGTCCATAGAGTTGTAAAGAGTCGGACATGACTGAGCAACTTCAACTTTCACTTTCATCCATGTAAAAGTACCTCACATATAAATGTGACCTGTTGTCCACTATAAAATTCCTTTGGGTCAAACTGTAAAGATTCTAGTAACTGAAGATGAAATTACATTTTATGATCATACTGATAAAGTAAGGCTTTCCCTATTTGCTTCATTTAAAATGCTTTTCTCCAGGAGAGGACATAGCTATAGCCTGCTAACCTGCAACTATTTGCTATTAGGTTTATAAATAGGTACGTTGTTGTTATTGACATGCAGAAATGTTTCAGATTTAAAAGGTAGTTATATCATCTATCTTTGCTCTTGCTACATGTTAAATTATGCCTGTGACCATAAACTTGAAGAAAGTTTGATCACTGCAGTTTAGCCATCTTAATGGTGGAACAGGGCTTCCCTGTTGGTGAAGAGTCCACCCGCCAATGCAGGAGACGTGGGTTCGATCCCTGATCTGAGAAGATCCCACGTGCGGTGGGGCAACTATGCCCGGGTGCCGCAGCTGCTGAGCCTGGGCTCCACAGCCCGGTGCGGCCGCTACTGAAGTCGGCACGTTCTGGAGCCCGTCTCCACGACCCGAGAAGCCCCCACAGTGAGAAGCCTGCACGCCACAACCAGAGGAGATCCCCAGCAGTGCCGAAGACCCAGCACAGCCAAAATGAGTGCATAAAATTAACTTAGTGTAACGGCGAAGCAGGTCCCTTCATGACTGATTTTACCTCGGCAGTCAGATTCAGTCACACCAGCGGCCAAATTGATTGGACAACCACTGTCCAGTTCTTTCAATCATCTACGTTAGGCAATCTAAATCAGGAAAAATAGCACAATAGGATAATAAAGAAAGAACAATGGGACACAATGTTTTTGGGCATATTCCCAAAGTTACTGGAAACCATAATTTAAAATGTTCGATTAAGTTGATTGCGTATCATCATTGCTAAAAAAAAAAAATGTGAAATGCTTTGTGGCAGCACTTCTTTAATACAGAAAAAAAAAATCTTTTTTTTTTTTTAGAATGCTCTAAGGTTCATTGACAAGGGTAGCTATCGAGAGATCTGGGAGAATGACTGGCTCAAAAAAGAGGTAAGTGGAATTTAAAAAAATGAATACAATTTCTTCTTTCTCATTTTTCTGAACTGGAAATGACTTTTATTTATGAGCTGAAGTCATGGGGAAAGCATGGATATGTGACTGACCGAGGTAAAATGAAATTCAAGTGGAGTCCTAATCTTATTACAAGCTGTTACTCAATGAACACCATAAATTATTTCAATAATAACCAGAAGTCATTTTTGGTGTCACAATTTTCATACAGTACACTCAAGTGTCTAAAACTTCTTGACGTTCTAAAACTGACCTGGCCTTCCTCTGGACCCTATTTGCTCCTGACTGATGGAAGCAAGGCTGAAGGATCATTCTAACCTCATTCTCTCCGGTTTTAAATAGTCTCTTCAGGTATTCAAATTGGCATGGAAGAGGTAAAACTGTCATTATATGCAGATGACAGGATACTGTATATAGAAAACTCTAAAGACTACACACAAAAACTACTAGAACTGAGAAACTAATTCAACAAGGTAGCAGGACACAAGAATTAGCATTCAGAAATTAGTTGTATTTCTTTACACTTACAGTGAAATATCAGAAAGGGAATGCAAACAGTCAATCTCTTTTAGAATCACACTTTAAAAATAGCATATAGGAATAAACTTCACGAAGGAGGCGAAAGACATGCTGAGAACTACAAAACGTTGATAAAGGAAACTGAAGATGATTCAAAGAAATGGAAAGATGTCCTATACGCTCCTGGATTAGAAGAATTAATATTGTTAAAATGGCCATAGTACCCAAAGCAATCTACAAACTTCATGCCATCCCTATCAACTTACCCATGACATTTTTCACAAAACTGAAACAAATAATCCTAAAATTTATGGAAAAGACACAGACTTGCCAAAGCAATCCTGAGGAAAAAGCAAAGCAGGAGGCATAACCCTCCCAGACTTCAGAGAATTCTACAAAGCTACAGTGATCCAAACAGCATGGCTAGGGCAAAATCAGACATATGAATTGATGCGACAGAGTAGAGAGCCCAGAAACAAACCTGCATACCTATGGTCAATTAATCTTCAACAAAACAAGATATACACTGGGGAAAAGATAGTCTCTTCAAGCGGTGTTGTAAAAGCTGGACAGCTGCATGTGAATCAATGAAGCTAGAACACTCCCTCACACCATACACAAAATTAAACTCAAAATAGCTAAATATAAGACTAAATGTGATGCCCTAAAACTCCTAGGAGAGAATACAGGTGAAACATTCTCTGACATAAATCTTAGCAATATTTTCTTAGTTCAGTCTCCCAAGACAATAAAAATTAAAGCAAAAATTAACAAATGAGATCTAATCAAACCTAAAAGCTTTCACACAGTAAAGAAAACCACAGACAAAATGAAAGAACAACCTATGGACTGGGAGGAAAATATTTGCAAATGATACAAACAACAAGGACTTAATTTCCAAAATATACAAATAGTTCATACAATTCAATAACTGAATATTTCCACATGGATGTCACATAGGTACTTCAAACTCAACACACCTGAAATTTATTACATTTCTTCTTAGATCGTCTTTTCCTGCATTTCCTTTTTCACCATCTGCTCAGACACCCAAGGTAAAATTTTCACCATCAGCTTCATTTCTATTTTCCTTGCTCTCATTTGACTGAATAGAGTTGGTGAGTCTAACAAACAAAAAATGTTTAAATAAATATGCTTTCTGTGATATTGACAATTATCTTAGAGTTGCCTTTATAAAGTCATGGTGAGTAGGAATTCCTACTATTTCCAAAACTAATCAAGATGAATCCTCAATTAAAAAAAAAATTAATTTAAACAAACTCAAGGTGAGCTCAACAGTTCAAGAATATTATAGAGGAACTTAGTCCTTATACTTTTACTAAATATAACAGTATGATCCCAGTAATAATTTAACAATTCAGATCTTAAATTCTGTTAAGATATCATAGACATTAGGTTCAGAGAAAATGACTACAAAAATTTATATCTGACTGATAAGAAAGACTGTTTGGTGCCTTGGTCCTTCCTACTAAAGCCACAAATTACATTTTGTTTTGTTTTATTTTTTAATTTTCATAATTCAGTGGAAATAAAAGACAGAAAGATGTCAAGTTTAATTTAATCATGAGCAAAAAGAGCTCATTATTAAAGAACAAAATCATCTCAAAGAAATTCAATATATTCAATTTCTCTTTATTTCAATAAATATTCATTATACTGTTATTAAATTTACTCACAAAATTAATTAAAACCATTTCTGGTTATAAGTACTATCACAGGAATTGAAAATTGCCTGGAAATAGAACAATGTATGCTAATTAATTTCTTTGAAAAAGGTTAAGAATGAATAACAAGGGATATTTAACACTGGAACTCTCCCAAATATTTCTCCATTAAACTATTCTTCAACAATAACCAAAAAGCTTAGATCTCTGGGAGGGATATTAGGTCTCATTAAATGACTTTATCTGAGTTTATTTAGCATGCTTATTAGAAAAATGAAGAAAATTCAAATTTCCAAATAACTTGAACTTAAATGGAAAGCTGGAAAAACTAGACAGAGATTCAAAGAGGTTAGCAATCGAAGTTTCAAATGTGAGGAGGCATAAAGCTAACTTGGTTCTTGCAGGGGAAAATTTTAAGAGCATACATTTTAATCAGGATCCTAGTTGCCTGAATTATTCCTTTCCAATTTCTTAAGTACATTTCTTGGGTATCTGGGGAGAAGCAGGGGCTGGGAGGGAAAAGAGGTCTTCCATTTCCTTCTTTATACTTTCTTACCCCAGAAAAAGTGTGATGGTATTAGTCGTTCAGTCATGTCCTACTCTTTGCCACCCCATGGATTGTAGCCCACCAGGCTCCTCCATCCATGGGATTCTCCAGGCAAGAGTACTGGAGTGGGTTGCCATTTCCTTCTCCAGAGAATTTTTCCAACCCAGGGATGAGACCTGGGTCTCCTGCTTTGCAGGTGGATTCTTTACCATCTGAGGCACCAGTTAAGACCCTTCCTGCAGAATCTAAAGGTATTGATACAGCTGTAAAAAGGGAATTTGTTTTCATTTCCCTAACATTTCAAAAGATTGAGAGGGAGACAACAATTGAGAACCTTACTTAGTACTCTAAAGGCATAAGGGATGTCACAGGTTATCTGTAGCTTGAAAGATGGGACTTAACTCCCCCCAAAGGGCCCTCATTCCCTGCTTGCCAGAAGACCAAGAACTGTGCATGCTGCCTCCCAGTTATGCCAAGCCCTGAGATCAAACTTTTCCAAACATTCTATTCATTCTTTCTTTTATAACCTCTAACTATAATTTCTTTCTCATCCTTTGACATTTGAAAATTATAAATTTCTCCTTAAGGCATTCAGGCTTGTAATCAAGCTGATAATCTCGTAAAATATGAGATCCTAAAACACCAACCATTAACTTGGTGATGTAGAGTTATGGACTTAAATTGCCTTGTGAAATTGGTTAGGATGCTGTTCTTTTCATCTTTAAGCCTTTTCTATGACACTGGTATTGCTTTATAATTGTTTATGTATTTGTTCACTGGATTTGTAGATTTCTTTCCTAGTTTGAGGGAAGGAACCATGCTTCGTTGAATTTTGTATCCATCTACCTCAAGCAAGAATTTACCCTTAGTAAGAATTCAGGCATTTAATAAATGACTTATGTGAAAGAGATATGCATGTGGGAATATACTGAATGCTTCCAAAATACAGTAACTTCAACTGCAAATCAAAACTGTGTTAGTCATCTCTTTCCAAGTATTCATCTCAGTTACACTCTTGGCAACTCCTCATAAGGGATAATGCATACGCCTCCCCTGTGCCTTTCTTCTTTCATCATGTTCCCTCGAGAGACATAGTACCTTTCCCAGCTATCTTTCTATCATTCTCACCAGCTGATCACTTTCTATTTTACACTCTTAATTCTGCTATTACCCTGACTTCCACCCATTAGCACCACTCAATCCAGCACCTGCATAGCTCATGCTGTTTCGGGGGGCAGAGAGGTAAGTTGGGGGTTCTATCTAGTAACATTCTTCTATATAGTCTCCCCATGATCAAGCCTTCTTTAGACCAAAAATTATCAAAATACATTTCTGAAAGATTGATGGGAACTCTATCAACAGAACCAGCAAGTTGTGTTCATGTTTGAGTTGGCCACGTTTCTGCAGTTAAAGTTAATTAACCCTGCTATGTCTATGAATGGACCTACTGCCTAACCTGCAAGATAAAAATCAGACTACTTCGCATTATTTGGCTCCCACATTTGTCCAGTTCTTCTCCTACTTGTCCCCATGCCCATTTTGTTTCTATCTACAGCAAAATAGTGGTGCCTAATACGTGTGGTTCCTTCTGCCTAGAATATATCCTCTCTCGTCTGGCTAGAGAATCCCTTCTTTGCCTTCAAGATCCAGAATGGAGGTCATCTCTTCCATTAATTCTCCTTCCCCCACCCCCAATACCTGGCAGACGTGGGGTGAAACGTGCCCTCCTCCCACCGCACCTGGATGGCTTCCATCATTATATTTCATCATGCTGTCTTCTGTTGCTATCCCTCTCCTTCCCATTAAGCTAAGAGACCCTCGAAGGTTATTGCGTCTTGTTGGTCCTTTGTTCCCAAAGTGCACTATAGTTTTTGATACAGTACAATTTCATGAATGAATGAATAACATCTCAGCTATCTGATATTTCTCAGAATGACTCCAGCACACTCAGAATATAGTTGTCATACAGAAACTGATAGAAAGGACTCCTAGGCTTGTACTTCTCTGTTTTTAAATGCCATAGTACAGATTTTTCCCCAGTGCTATTAATTTTCATTGTGTTGTTTATCATTAACCTTTGATAGATCCTCATTTAAGTATTAATACCAGACTGATAAATAGTCTTATTTTCTTATTTATCTCTGCCTCCAGGGCACATAAATCCAGTGATGTTCCTGCAGAGTAGGAAAGGAAATTCTTGCCATTCAGTAATAACTGCCTAATCAGGAAACCAAGTTCTGCCTAAAATGACTTGGAATGAAGTCCGTCCCATCCCTTCTTTCTTGGAGCAAACACAGTAATAAACAATACAGGATAGATCTTCCTCTCCACCAAATGCATTTTTTAAAGTTAAATTTCTTGTGGAAAACTAACACCTATTCTCCTTTTCCTGAGAATAGATTGCAAATCACAGGAAGGAAGTGGAAGAACTGGAAAATGCTATTCATGAGCTGGAAGAAGAAAATTTGGTTCTTATTGATCAGCTATTCAACTGCAGACTTGTGGATCTCAAGATACCCAGGTGAGAGTCATTACATAGTTAGGAATATTTTTTTAAACATCTGGATCTGTAAAAAGTTATTTTTTTTAAGATGACAATTCTTTAATAGTTGAAAAGAAAGACACTCACAAAATGGCCATGGGGAAACTGTAAATTTATCACCATTGACCGTTGCTACAAGGCAAACTTTGACTTGCTTTTTCTAACATTGCACTGTGTTCATAATAGCAAACATTTACTATGAATATCACAACTGCTGTCCTTCAGAAACCTCTGGGCCAGCAGGGGAATTGGGCATAAAAATAAATGCATAATAATACAGCAGAAGAAGTATGGGTGCAAAGCCAGAGCACAGGAGGAGGGAGTGATCAACTTGTGGGCGCCTTCTGGAGGTGTCTGGGACTCCTGGTTACCTTGTAGACTATAGAATGGTTTCCTCTGACAGTTAATGAAAGAGCCAAACTACTTTCTAGGCATAGAAAATAGCCTGGCATTCCAAGTCACATTTATTTCTGCATAAGTGAAATCAAATGTGTATATGGCTTTGCATTTTAGATTACTGCTTTTCCTTGTCTGACAAAATAAGTCTTAATATACCAATCTTGATGGAAAATCAGAGCCCTGGAATATGGAATTGGGCTTCCCAGGTGGCGTTGGTGGTCAAGACTCCACCTGCCAATGTAGGAGACGCAAGAGATGTGGGTTCAGTCCCTGAATTGGGAAGATCCCCTGGAGGAGGAAATGGCAACGCACTCCAGTATTCTTGCCTGAAAAATTCCATGGGCAGAGGAGCCTGGCAGTCTACAGCCCATGGGGCCACCAGGAGTCGGACACAACTGAGTGACTGAGCACATACAATATGGAATTAAAACGAAGTGGCATTCATAATTTGAACAAGAACATGCTTAGAAAGACAGAGGAATCAAACCACTCAAATGTAGGGTGTACATGTGCAAGATGGGAGAAGAATATCTGCGTCTGGGCAGAGAAGTTCAACATGATGGAAGGCCCAGGAAAACATTTACACCCAAGTAGTTCTGTTGTTTGTGTGGCATGGGAGAAGTACTGTTTGAGACCCAGTAAAGTATTTATTGATGGCAAACTTCCTAATGTGTTCCAGGAAGGGTGGATATGGGTAAGTTGCAGGTTGTTTGTTTTTGTTTTTGTTTTTTGCTGAGCTAAATGATGGCTGTCAAGATACAAGACTGGAGAAGTTGGGAGACAGCAGGATGACTTTATAGTCTGAACACTGGGTGGGCAGGACAGAGGAAGAGTCACCTGCTCCCTTCCACCATCTGTCCACTGCCCCGGGGCGGTAGGTACCAGTAGGCGAAGTGGGCGATCGGGCTGAATGAATTGGCTTCCTACAGGACTCCTGCACTTCCATCTCTTGAGCTGATGCCCTTAAGGGTCCCTAGGGGGCGGGGGCCTCACTGTCCCCCCAGGGGCAATGCTGTCTTTTGCCAGCCTCCTTCCCTATGACACCTCTCCAGTTCCACACCCAGACAGCCTCTGCCGTGTAGCGCCTGCTGCCCACATCTCTTTGTAATCACGCATCTCTGCCAGCCAGGCCTCCTAGCCACTGCTCCACCTGTTCCCTGCTGTGCCCTTTCTCTCTCTTCCAAACCACCCAAACCTCCAGAAAGAGATACCCTCTAAACTGCCCACCTCACTTCCTGCTTCGGTCAGCTCGGTCTGTTGTTCTGGATTCAGTGCTGATGTGCAGGTGAAATGCTCATTATAATAAAGCGGAATTCCTTCCCAGGATACAGAGAGTTTGGCAAGGACAGGAAGGGAGATGAGCACGTTTTAAAGAGGGCTTTCATGAAGTTGTGTGATTTGTTGTGATGTCATTTCGCCCTGTCCTCTAGCTTCCCTCACAGAAATCCTTGGTAAAACCCACATTGTTCGTCTGCGCTTTGTGGGCTGGCTTTCTTTAGTGGGAGACATGAGTACTTAGTCTTGCTTCAGAGTTGAGAGAGATAAAATCAAAATCCATCTGAGGGGACAGAAACAACACAGATTGTGTTTCTAGAAGGTGCCTGGTGTATACGTCCAGGACACCCTGAACTTTTCCTTTGTAACTAGCATTTATCACACTAGCGATTACTTACTTAACACCTGCTTCCCTCCTAGACTGTAAATTCCTTCAAGAGAAGTGTTTAGGACATTTTAGAAAGACCACATAAAGAAACAGAGATATGTGCAAACCCTTAGTTATCTGTTACGCTGCTGATCCACAAGGAAAATGTCAAGTGTCCTTAGGAACTTTTACTGTACCCGTTTTCAAGTCAAAATAATAAATAGTATGTAATTTACGACAACTGTCCATTCCACCTCTTTGTTGAGAATTTAGTCCTGTCTATCCTAGTTGAGAAATAGAGGTGAAGTGTACCCAGTGAACGTGTAAAAAGTTCTCTTCTTTCCTATTTGGATGAAGAATCGAATATTCTAGCTAATAGAGTTATTAATCCTCTATTTCCCATCAGACCTCCCTCAAGGCTTTCCTTCATGACTCCAATAAGGCATTGCAGGATTTGTTTGAAACATTAGATGAGATGAGTAAGCTAGAGGTGACTGCCCAGGGACTTCAGTGCCACAGAGCTGAGTCTAGGGGAACCAGTACCTCAAATCTATCTAACACCAGTTTCATATGATGGCATTCTTTGAAATGTTTTCCGCACCATCAGACACCAAGTGCTGCTGCCCTGTGGTGGTCCAAAAGTGGCAAGAAACCTATGATTAAGAGAGAAGCCAGACTTGTGAAGGCCACAGTGTTTAGTAAGATCTTAGTCATTCAAGAGGCAGAGAACTCTGCGGCCTCAGACTTGACCACCCGCAGACCAGAGCTTCACCGAGACACACCTTCACCAAGTCTCAAGAAGGTTTTAAGAGATAACTATCGTATGCAGTGACATCATTTGTTGGAGCTATAAGTATCTCGGATGATACTTTGTTCGTGTGCTTTAAGAAACTAACAGCCTGTAATCCAGGGGATTCACTCTGGATGCTGGCTGGCTGAGCATGAAGGGTTGTTAGCGTATCTGCAAGGGTCACTTGTAAACTTCATGGAAATGCCACACACAGCTTCCAAGGTATCGTGTCTTCTGAGGGAAAACTCCATGGGCCTCCGCAGCACAGAGAGCTGCAGCTGCACACGCACAGCTCACCAGGCTTGTAGCTGGGACACGCCACTCAGTGAAAGCGTGATGCCATCGTGGTTTCCTACTGCTCGTTGTCTTGTCTTTTTCTCTCTCTTTTTCTTTTTCAAATCCATCCCGTGCTGGCCACCATCATTCCTCATCTGGATTCCTGCACCAGTGATGTAACTGGTGGGGTAACCACTCTCATTTCTCGGACTTTGTCTGTTATTCCCTTATCATGGGACACACCCCCCACCCCAAGCTCTTCCTTGACAAATATCTCTTGGTGTTTCAGAACTTGACTCAGGGGTCATCTCCTCCTGGAAACCTTTCCTCACCTCCTAAGACTAAATCTGGTGCTTCTCTCACTTCTTGTGTATGTGTGTGTGTGTGTGCTCATTTCTTGTGTGTGTGTGTGCGTGTGTGCGTGTGTGTGCTCACTTCTTGTGTGTGTGTACGTGTGCGTGTGCTCACTTCTTGTGTGTGTGTACGTGTGTGTGTGCTCACTTCTTGTGTGTGTGCACGTGTGTGTGCTCACTTCTTGTGTGTGTGCACGTGTGTGTGTGTGTGCTCGCTTCTTGTGTGTGTGCATGTGTGTGTGTGTGTGTGTGTGCACGCGCGTGCGCACACGCCCGGGTGCTCGGTCATTCAGTCTTGTCTTTTTGACCCCATGGACTGTAGCCCACCGGGTTCCTCTGTCCATGGGAATTCCCAGGCAAGAGTACTGGAGTCAGTAGCCATTTCTTCCTCCAGGGGATCTTCCCGACCCAGGGACTGAGCCCACGTCTCTTGCATCTCCTGCATCTGTAGGCAGATTCTTCACTTCTGTACCATGTGGGAAGACCACAGCACTCCTGACACTGTGCTAATTACCCATCCTGGTAAAAACCATCATCATGAAACACTGTCATCTTGTCTGCTACCCCACTGGGCCTGATGCCCCTTTTTCCTCTGTGCATCTCCAGCTCCCAGCAGAGAGATAGACACTCCTGAGCAGGGGCTACAACATTTGTTGGCTGACAGACTACTTGTCTTATTTGTTTGTAGGCGACTGTATCTTACCCAGGCTGTTGGGCAGGAAGTACCACCTGAAGTGCCTTTGGAGTTGTCAGAAACACATAAAGGTATTATTTTATTGTAATGGTAATTTTTTAAAAAATTTGGCCAACACTTATTGAGGTTCTTATTATGGACAGGCATCTCATAGCCGAGAGTGATTCAGGGGGTAGATACCTGCCAGCTCCTCTACCTTCCTCTTGTCCTTGCAGAGCTGACCCAATCCATCTCCTTTCCTTAGCCCTGTTTTCAAATCAAAGTCACCATGTGTCACAGTGAATGAACTAGAAGCTGGTGAAGAGGGATAGGATGATGCCTATACCAGTGTGGTTTGCACTTTGGTTCAGCCAACCAACCTAAAGGCCAGCATACTCACAGACCCCCGTACGATTATGCTAACTTATTAGCTGATGCAGGGACATGCACCTTAGACATGGTTGCTCACAATGGGATTCCCTCTCACTCTGATACCTCGATTCTACATTTCTAATTCTCAAATTCATCTCCTCCTGGAGATTCTCAAAGGACTTTCAAATTCAAAATGTCACAGAGAATACGTGCTATATTTTTATCTGTCCAAAAGCTGTACATAATTAATTTCTTCGCAGTCATCCCAGAAAACTCAGACTCGCAACCTATAGACATGAAAAGCAGAGACGCGTCAAGCATCTCATTTGGGAGCAGTGGTTTTCATCTTAGTCACAAGGACAGCAGACTCGGCCAGCTTCTGAAGATAGATGAAGAAGAGAGTTCAAGCATAGAGTTTGGGGCCTCTGATATGAAATACTTACTGTATGAGGATGAGCAGGATTTCAAGGTAAGATTCATGAGAAGGCATCTTCACTGCTAGAGAAAATGTTGTTTTATTAATTAGTAGAGAAAATTAACCAAAAATATACTAAAAATTTCTATTTGCAAGTTATTAGTAAAAGTGGCCTGCCATTCACGCCTGTTGCTAGATACTATTTTCGCTCTTCCCTTTGCCCAGCTCGCTACGTCTATGTATGGATAGAACTCCATTACCAGTATATGGTATAAGGCAGTACATCTGGGGCTACGTGATAAATTACCTCAAGACTTAGTGGCCTACAACAATAACCATTTATTCTTTTTCAAGGCTTCTGTGGGTTAGGAATTTGGCCAGGTCTTCCGTGGACCGTCTTCACTTGAGTTCCGTGGCAGGCGCACCCGCATGCTGGCTGAAGGCTGGGTTTGGGCAGGGAGATCCACCTCTGAGGAGGCTCACCAACCTGGCTGGCCAGGTGATGCTGGCGGAGCTTGGGCCTCAGTTCCTCTCCACATGGGTCTCCTCACAGACACGGGTCTCCTTTATTGTCCCTTTCTTCTGGTATCTGGCTTCTCCCAAGCCATCAGTCCCAGAGACCAAATGTTTCCTATGACATGGAAATCTTACACCAGCAAGTCAATCATTTTCTATCTGGTGTAGCTACAAATTTTCACCCAAAGGGAAATAACATAGCTCCTGCATCTTGAAAGAAGAAGGTCAGCATCATATTTTAAGAAAAGCATGGGATAGGACGTGTGTATCAGTGTGACCATCTTTGGAAAGTACAAATGGCCACATAACACCATTAGGCAAAACCTGGATTATCAAGCCTTTTAATTTTAAAACCTTCTTGGTACCTTCCAGTCACTTTCATATCCACCTCTTGCTGTTTTCCTTCTTGGTACTACCAATAACCTTAAAAGTTCTCCCAGAACTTAAAGTCTGATAGGAGAAAGAGTGATTTAGAAAGCAGCAGAAACTGAATGTCAATAAAAACCATTTTAACTAAGTACAACTCAGTCCTGCTACCATCAAATGACAATTTAAAGACCAAGGTTGCAGACTCTATAGCACTCAAACACCCACGCGGGTATCTTGGTACCAGGACACCTGGCATGTTACAGTGACCTCACGCTAGGGGACAACTGCCTACAAAATTCCAAAATTCCACACCATTTGGTTGAGTGAAGGACCTTTTTACTTTTATTTTTGCCTTTATCCATTGAATTTATTTATTTTTCTAAATTCATGTTTTATTTAAGCAAACTTGAATTACAACATTGCGTTCACTGCTGCTGTACAATAATGTGACTGATATAGATATGTTCTTTTCCATTATGGCTTATCACAGGATATTAATATAGTTCCCTTTGCTATACAGTAAGACCTTGTTCTTTATTCATTCTATATATACATACCAGTTTGCATGTGCTAACCCCAAACTCCCCTTCCTACCCTCTCTGCCACCCCTCGCCCCCGTGGCAGGCACCGGTTTATTCTCTATGTCCCTGATTTTGTTTTGTTTCTGTTTCATAGGTAGGTTCATTTAGGTCATATTTTAGATTCCATGTATAAGTAACATCATATGGTACTTGTGTTTCTCTTTCTGACTGACTTCACTTAGTGTTAATATGATAATCTCTAGTTGCATCCATGTTGCTGCAAATGGGATTATTTTTCTTTTTCATGGCTGAGTAGTATTCCATTGAATACATGTACCATATCTCCCGTATCTGTTTCTCTGCTGATGGACATTTAGGCTGATTCCATGTCTTCCACTATTGTGAATATTGCTGCTATGAACATAGGGGTGCATGTATCTTTCTGAATTATAGTTTTGTCTGGATATATGCCCAGGAGTGGGATTTGCTGAATCACATGAAAATTCTATTTTTAGTTTTCTGGGGAACCTCCCTACTAGATTCCATATTGGCTGCACCAACTTGCATTCCTACCAACAGTGTAGGAGGGTTCCCCTTTCTCCACACCTTCTCCAGCATTTGCTATCTGTAGACTTTTTAACAATGACCATTCTGACTGGTATGAGGTGGTACCTTGTTATAGTTTTGATTTGCATTTCTCTAATAATTCGCATTGTTGAGCATCTTTTCGTGCATCTATCGACCATCTGTATTTCTTCTTTGGAGAAATGTCTCTTTAGGTCTTCTGCCTACTTTTTGATTGGGTTGTTTCATTTTTTTTGTTGTCGTGTTGTATGAGCTGTTTGTATATTTTGGAAATTAAGCCCCTGTCTGTCACATCATTTGCAAATATTTTCTCCCATCTGCAGGCTCTTTGTTTTGTTTATGGCTTCCTTTGCTGTGCAGAAGCCTGTAAGTTGAAGTCCCATTTGTTTATTTTCATCTTTATTTCTATGGCCTTGGGAGACTGACCTAAGAAAACACTGGTACAGTTTATGTCAGGGAATGTTTTGCTTGTGTTCTCTTCTAAGACCTTCTTACTTTCCATGGAAGTTCTTGATGTGGTGAAAATGGTATTGTATTGCTATGGACTTAACTGTGTTCCTGCCCCCCACTCCAACTCATATGTTCAAAGCCCTAACTCCTATTGTGACTGTATCTGGAGATGGGGGCTTTAGGAGGTAATTAAGGTTATATGAGGTCATAAAGGTCCTAATTTGATAGGACTGTGACCTTATAAGAAGAGGTTTTGCTTTGTGAGACACTGTGAGAAGGCACCCGTCTGCAAAGGGGCTCTCACCAGAACCCAATCATGCTGGCCCCCTGACCTTGGACTTCCATCCTCCAGGACTGTGAGAAATAAACTCCTGCTGTTTCAGTCAGTCAGCCTATGGTATTTTGCTGTGGCAGCTCAAGCAGACTAATACGGGGTTTCACTTCAGAATCCTGCTCTAGACGGTTCTGAAATATATGGTACATTTCCACTAATTTGCTTTTCTTCTCTCATGCATTTATTGCAGCTCTAGAATTGTGTATTTTAAAAGTTAAATACAGTTATATGCATTTTTGAGCAATAAAACATTGCCTTCCTTTTCCATTCTTTGATTCTCCTAAATTCTTATAAATGTCTATTGATAACCTCACAACATGCCAAGTACTTGTTAGATGCTTGAGAATTTAAAGGGGAGAACAGGAAGAAGTATAGTCTCAAGATGCCCGTGTGGCAGGCCCTACTCTAAATCACATGTTGCTAGCAGAAAGCAGGTAAGACAATCGCTGACTACTGTTCAGGGGGAATGTATACCTCTGTCTCCGTGACAGTCTTGTGCCCCAACACTTGGTACACATCCTGGCACACAGTGGGCACTCGGGAAAGGTTTGCTGAAGTGTTGAAGGAGTTCAAAAAGAGGAGGTATGACTTGGAGAAGCTTTCAAAAGGAAGGCACACATTGAACAGGGCTGGAGCTGTTTCAACCCAGTTTGGGGTTAGCTGTGGAATTTCATATCAATTAGA
The DNA here is from genome assembly GCF_023091745.1 of Budorcas taxicolor. NCBI lineage: Eukaryota > Metazoa > Chordata > Mammalia > Artiodactyla > Bovidae > Budorcas > Budorcas taxicolor. Next base: position 10,198,077 of record NC_068934.1, on the reverse strand, counting down.
CTTCCCATTCTGTTTGTTGCTATGTTAAACTATATTTAGTTTGGCAGAATGTGGTAAGCTTTATACCTACAGTAGATCCTGTGAAATGTGTAAAACTCATATGGATTTGCTCAGTATTAAGATATTCATTGTCAAAGATGTTAGCAGATCTGTCCCTTTGATTGTGAATAATATAGAAAACTCTGCTGTGGTTATATCCTGGCCAGCAGAGGGCTATATAAATGTAGCCAATACTTTATTTTACTGATTAAAGAGCTTATAGAGGATATATCTCCCTACTCTATTGATGCCTCCCAACTCCCCACACCCTGCCACCCCGACCCACTGCCCAAGTCCCCAAGACACAAGCCTTCTATAGACTTGCTGCCTGCTCTTTGGGGGATCTTGCCTACCATGACCCAGTGGGTGTATACGTTTACTGAGTTTTTTATTTACAGTAGCTCTTATTTTTCACATGTTATACAGCATTCAGACAATTAGGACACAATGTAATCTGCCAGATAAAGGCCAACTATAATAGATAAAACCTGACCGCCAAAGGCTGGTAACTTGCTAAATAACCTCTCCTGTCTCCTCTGTGTCTGTTCACCACAGGATTATGTAAACCTGGGCCCCCTGGAAGTGAAGCTCATGACTGTGGAGAGCAAGAAAATGACCATCCACTTCCAAGAGAAGGAAACTCCAGTCAAATTCTATGAAGATGTCAGAAGCCCAGAAAGCCACATCACCTATAAAATGATGAAGTCTTTTCTCTAAAACTGAAAAGTGAAAACAATTTCCTGTACTTTTCTTTTGGGAACTGAGGTGTATCACTTGCCCATTTTATTTACACTTTGGTCCATTTTTAAAGCAGTGAATATTTCTAAAGGTCATAATTACAATTAAAATCAAAATTCTGAGTATTCAGCTATTCATTTACTTGCATGGCCTGAGAGACAAAAATGAAAGTACACTTCATATTTCAAGTGTTCAGGAGCATAACAGTGGACCAAGATGGTCCCCTAGGGTGCCTACCACTTAGACCTTTACCGATTGATCTAGAATACCCATATGAAATAGTTCATTTAGAAATTTTCTGAGGAAAATTCAGAGGTTTGCATAGCACTGACTGTACATCTTTCCCACCCAGAGGGTGCTGGATGATAGCCAGTCCACAATTCAAGTCCACTCTTCTTTACCCTGACATGATTTATAATGAATATGACACATTTTATAAACCCATTTGAGGGTGGTAGTTTGTTTTGCAGAAATAGTCCATCAGTAGGGAGGTCCAGGGCTTCCCTGGTAGTACAGTGGTTAAGAATCCACCTCGCAATGGAGGGGACACAAGTTCAGTGCTTGCCCGGGGAGGATCCCACAGGCTGCGGAGCAATTGGGCCTGTGTGCCACAACTACTGAGCCTGCGCTCTCGAGCCCTGGACCCGAGCTACTGAAGCTCGTGCGCCTGAGCCAGTGCTCGGCCACAAGAAGACACTGCAGCGAGAAGCCCAGCACACCGCAGCGAGAGCAGCCCCCAGCCAAGAAAAGCCAGAAACCAAGGCCAGTGCAGCCAAAGATAAACATAAGGGGAAAAGGATTGAAAGTAGGGGGGTCCGTCTCCTGTCAGCAGTATCAGATCTAGACTTCTGAGGCCCCTTCCAAGGCCTTCATTACTTCCCTGTTATTGGTACCACAAGGCAAGGACACTCTGACTGTACCTGAATTTGACACTGGCATTTCATTTTAAAGCTACTTCTGCTTGTAAAGCTTTTTACAAGAAACACATTTTAAATCTAAGGCCACAGATAGATTGACCAAACATTAACCAAAAGGAAGGTGGTATGACCAAACTATTAAAGTAGACTTTAAGGTAAGAAGTGTTAAGAAAAAGAGAAAATGAAGCAAAATATGTCATGATAATAAGCAGATTAATTCATCAGGATGACATAACAATTCTAAATAATAACATAATCTCAAAATATATAAAGCCAAATTTACCAAACTAAAAAGCAATATGGTAAACCTTATGCTATGTATATTTTACCAAAATAAAAAACCAAAAGAGGCAGAAACAAATTCCAAGTTAAGCTTGAAGATCTTATCACACCTCTCTCAGTAACTAATAGACAAAAACAAAACAAAATAAAAAACACCCAAATCATGAAGGATTTAAAAATGTGAACAACTGTAGAATACACATATTTTTCAAATATACACAAAATATTTACAAAAATAGACTGTATCCTGAGCCATAAAAAGTGGCAACAAATATTCAAAAAGCTGAAATGCGTGAACAGTTCTCTGACCACAGCAGAAAATAACTAACACAACAACAATAACAAAAAACTATAATTTTCAAGTAAGCAAGATACTTCTGAAAAAGCTATAGGTGAAAGAAGAAATCACAAGGAAAAATACTTTTCATTATAGTGAAAAATATGACATCAAAACTTGTAACTCCAGGTAAATGTTGTTTAAAGGGAAATTTATAACCTTAGTTCAGTTCAGTCGCTCCGTCACGTCTGACTCTTTGCGACCCCATGGACTGCAGCTCACCAGGCTTCCCTGTCTATCACCAACTCCCGGAGCTTAAGTTTATATATTAAAAATAAGAAAGGCTGAAAGTTCAATCATCTGTTCCTTTTCAAAAATCTTAAAAAAGAAAGCAGCAAAAATAAGCCTAAAGAAAGTAGAAGAAAGGAAATAAAGGGCAGAAATTAATTATATAGAAAGTAGATGTATAAAAGAGAAAATCAATAAAGCCAAAAGGGTTAATTAAAAGTGATAACCACCAGTAAGACTAGCCAAAAAAGAGAGAAAATAAATGAAAAAAAAAAGAGACATCACTACAGGATTACAGACATTATTAAAAAGTCAAGAAGAAATTAAGGGGGAAAAAAAAAACTTTCCCAATAAATTTGACAATTTACATTAAATGGAAACATTTCTTGAAAAACAGGATGAAATAAAAATTCTGAGTAGGCCTTGATCTGTTTTAACAAATCAAATCTATATTTTAAATTTTTTCAAACCCAGCTGGCTTGCTTTACTGGTGAATTTTCCCAAACATTTCAGAAAGACATAATATCAAACTTACATAAAATCTTTCAGAGAACAGAGAAAAAAGAAACACTTCCAAAGTACTCTATGGGGTCACTATAATCCTAATATCAAAAGCTGGTAATATCATTTCAGGAAAAGAAAATGAAAGGCCAATATCTCTCATGAATATAGATGCAAAATCATTCAAAAAATATTAGTTTATTGAATCTAGCAATATATAACAATAAATAATATTTCATGAATAAAGAAAGCAAGGTTGACTTAATATTCAAAAATCAGAGTGGAAACATGAACAAGATCAATGTCAGTCCCTTGGTTGTGACATTGTACTAAATTTTGAAAAAAATGCTTATTTGGAGGGAAAATGGAGAAAAACCCTGTGTGATCTGTTTGTATTATTTTCTACAATTGCATGTGAATCTACAGTTGTCTCAAAACAAAAAAATTAAGGGTATAATGAACAGAACATAGGTGGTAGCTCATATGATCATCTTAGTAGGTACAGCATTTGCTAAAATTCAAACTGTGATAAAAATTTATAGCAATATGATAAAGCTCTTAGCAAACAAGGAGTGTCTTTTTAAATAAACACCTATAGCTAATATTGTACTTAATAGTGAAATATTAAACATTTTCCTACTGAGGTCAGGAATAAGACATATATATCCATCATCATGCTTGTATTCAACAGTGTTGACTAGAACACTAAAGTGTTCTAACCCATCCAATAAAAGGCAAGGAAAAGAAATTAAAACTACAGAGATTAGAAATAAAGAAGCAAATTATCTTACTTACAGATATCAAGTTTTGTATATAGATAATGCAAAGTATTTTACAAACTATTAGAATTTACAAGTGAGTTTAGCAAGGTCACAGCATACAAGGTCAGTAGAGATCTAATGTATTTCTTTATACTAGCAACAAACAATTGGCAACAATAAAATACAATAGCATCAAAACATCAAATATCAAGGAATTCTTGTAATGAAATATAAGCCAAATTTCTATACTGAAGACAAATGTTGTTGAGATAAAAGAGTTAAATGGAATAAATATATACATGATTATCATGAAGTGGAAGATTCAAAATAGTTAAGAAGCCTGTTCTTTCCAACTTGATCTGCAGACTCAGTGAATCCAGATCAAAATTAAAGCATTTTTTATAGAAGTTAACAAGTTGTTTCTGACATTATTATGGAAATTTATAACATGGCAAAAGACCTACATTAGCCAAGACGATCTTGAAGAAAAGCAACAAACTGTAGCACTTAACAGTACCAAATTGCAAGACCTCATATAACATTTCATTAGTTAAGACAGCACCCCAGGGGTCCAAGGATGAAGAATAAGTCCAGTGGAACTAGAAACAAGTCCACACATTTACAGTCACTTGATTTCTGCAAAGATACCACTACAATTCAGTTAGGGGGTGTGGTCTTTTTAGTATTAATAATAAATCATGCTGAGGCAACTGTATGGCAAAAAATAAACCTTAACTCTTAGCTCCTGCCGTAAGTAAAAATCAGCTCAAAGTGGACCAGAGACCTAAATATGGAAGGTAAAACAATAAAGTTTTTAGTAGAAAATAAAAGAATATCTTCATGTCCCCCTGTGCACATCCAATGGATCCACAAAACCTATGCTTGAAATGTTAAATGACATTGGTACCTGGGTATATGTGGATTTAGCAATGTTCCGCGGGGTCCCATCAAGCCTACTGCTCCCTAAATCAACCACCTTTCTGGGAAAAATAGAAGTCATAATAGAAAATAACTCATCATAAAAAGATTGATAAATTGCATTTTATTATACAATTTTTACCTATGGCCAATTCATGTTGATGTTTGATAGGAAACAACAAAATTCTGTAAAGCAATTATATTTCAATTAAAAATAAATATTAAAAAATATCTTTTTCATTAAATGGCACTGTTAAGAGTCAAAAGGCAAGCCACATACTGGGAGAATATATTTCCTATACATATATCTAACAAAAAAATCATATCCAAAATATATAAAGAACTTGTACAAATCAATAGAAAAAAAGACTTGAACAGACACTTCACAGAAGAGTATATATCTAAATAACTAAAAAGGAGATTAACACGATTAGTAATGAGGGAAAAGCAAATTAAAACCACAATATTACACACCCACTAGAATGGCGAAAATTTTACTAAATTTTACTAAAGTTGAAATGAGTAAATATTGATAAGGGTACAGATTTGAACTCCTCATAGTTATCGATGCTTCCCAGGTGGCTCAGTGGCAAAGAATCCGCCTGCCAGTGCAGGAGATGCAGAAGATGTGGGTTTGATCCCTGGGTCGGGAAGATCCCCTGGAGGAGGGCATGGCGACCCACTCCAGTATTCTTGCCTGAAGAATCCCACGGACAGAGGAGCCAGGTGGGCCACAGTCCACGGGGTGGCAAAGAGTCAGACACGACTGAGCACTGCGACCGCCCAGTTTGTGATAGGAGCATAAGCTGGCACGAACACCTTGGAAGAACACATATGTGTGTGTATATATACACATACATACACACACATACAAGCACACATACACACACATTACAATCCAGCAATTTCACTCTTACCGTAACATGGAACAGGAACAAGTGCTTATGCTCACCAGGAGACATGAATAAGAACGTTCCTAACAGCTTTACTGATAATTGCCAAAAACTTGAATCAACCCAAATGACTATCAGCAGTAGGAGATGTAAGTAAATTGTGCTATATTCACTCAGTTGAGTAAATGGCAGTGACAGAATAAACTTCCATATGCAGCTATTACTATAGAGATCGATCTTATAGACATAACATCGAAGTGAAAGAAGGCAGATAGCAAAGAGCATATCCAGGATGACTTCATTTACACAACATTCAAAAACAGGACCAGCACGCTAACCTTGATGACAGAAGAGAGGTTACTTCTGTGGTGAGGAATGATGAAAAGGTACATAAAGGAGTTTTCTGCTCATTTTAATGAATGGCAGTTAACATGGATGTGTTCACTTTGCAAACATTCATCATGCAAGACACTTAAGATTTGTGTGCTAGACTGATATGTTGTATAATTCAAAAAGATTTTTTTAAAAAGGGACCCCCTAAATAACCATATTCCAATCTATTTCATGAACTGACAGAGTGAATGGCAGCAAGGGTTTCCTGACAGGAAGACAGAATTCTGTTAGGACAGTCTTTGAAAGGTCAAGAGAAACAGAAATGTCCTTGAAAAAGTTAATAACAATATGGAGTGAACTTGCCAATTTTCTTTTTGCGAAAAAAAGGTAAACTTTTTATAGATAAGATTTATCTTTACATTTCTCGAGGAGGAAAAAAAAAAACAAACTGACTGACCTTCCCCTGGGACAAACCAAAGAGCTTCCGGTAACTAACAAACATAGCCTGTGTGACAGCTCACTGGTTTCAGGAGGTCAGCAGAAACTGACGTTGTTTTTCTCTCCCACTTGGAAAGTTCAGACCATGAGATTATTAAAACAAGCCAGGCATAACATGGTAGGATTCCAGCATTAATTTCTTAGCTGTGGCAACTTCTTCACAATGTGAATTTGAATCAGAAGAAAATATCAAATGACTAAAACTCCTGTTTGCTGCCAAGATGCCAGAGTAGAAAAGACATTCTTTGGAAAAAGAAAGGGAAGAATGTTATTTTATTCTGTTAATATCATTTTTGTGTATCTGTTTAGACTTTGCAGATAGTGGTATCTCTAAAACACATCTGGATCTTCCTAACAACCCAGATTCTTAACAGCTTAATGTGGTAGCTTTCTTAGATGACTACATTACAAAGCAAATCTCAATAAAGTTGTGAATTCCTATCACTCTTAACTATTCAACAAGACATTTATTAAATGAGCCCTGCATCCAGGCACTGTGTGTATAGGACATTAGTGAAAGAAAGTGAAATGTTAGTTGCGCAGTCATGTTTGACTCTTTGTGACCCCATGGACTGTAGCCTGCCAGGCTCCTCTGTCCTTGGAATTCTCCAGGCAGGAATACTGGAGTGGGTTGCCATTCCCTTCGCCAAGGGATCTTCCCAACTCAGGGATCAAACCTGTGTCTCCCTCATTGCAGGCAGATACTTTACCACTAAGCCACCAAGGAAATTCCTGCATAGGACATTAGGGAGGCAAAATAAAATTGCCCCTTTCCTCAAGTTATTCATCATCCAGTAAAAGTGTCTGACAGGCAAAGGAGCCTCTCTGGGTTGGTACAAACTGCTCTCACTCTTGAACTCTAACCGCAGAGAATGAAGAAAGGAAAGTGGAAGATGGCAGAACAGGATATTGTAGGTGGTTGGGTGCTTATGTTTAACTCAAAATATTCAATTTTTAACACCTACAGCAGTAGGTTTGGAAAAGAAACAAGATGAGTTTTGGAGAATTTTTTGTAGGTTTCAGTAAACAAGCATGTGAGTTTTCTAAGTTGCCTTTCAAGATTGGGGAAGTAGGGACTGGGTGGTGGCAGCTTTAGCAACAGGCTGAGAAGCTACTTCTTGTGGCCCAGGAATGAGATAAGTTTGAAGAAATTAAGGTGTGAAGAGACAGTGGAGTATGGAACCAGGCTGGCTGCCTTGAACCTTGAGTAGTCACCTTCACTTCTTTCAAGCCTGGTGTCCTCATCGTATTACATGGAACCTCATTCCTGTATTGCAGGATTGATTCAAGGACTACAGAGAGTGCCTGTACCCTGCACACAGTAAAAATGCAATGCATGGCAGTTGAAATGATAACTGACATTTAATAGCAGTCTCTGGGAGGAAGGCTCAAGACACCGGCCAGTTGCAGCATATCCGCCCAAGGTGCAGAGAGAGTGCCTGTGTCTGATCCATCACATGCTGGAATGCACCAACAAAGCTCTGATGACAGCTGGGCCCTGAATGCTTGTAGCAAGGGGCTCCCTCTGTCCTGAGGTTGTTACTAAACCAAATTTGGGTCTGCTCACCTGGGTGCAGTAAAGCCAATCTGCTAACACTGGGCTGTGATGAAGTGAAGTACAGGGCCAAACAAGGAAGATGGGCAGCCAACGCTCAAGAGACTCAAATTCTCTGATAGCTTTCAGCAAAGGTTTTAAAAGAGAGGGCGAGGGACAGGGTTGCAGGGTTTGTGACCAGCTTGTGTACATTCTTCTGATGGGTTGTTGGGATGGTGATTGGGAATCAACATTATTAACCTTCTGGTTCCAGCCTGTCTGGGTTCTACATGCTTGTGGTCAACATGCAGTTAACTTCTTCCATCTGGGAGGACTTTCAGTACTGGCCAAACAGCTCAAAAATGTGGCTCAGAATATTATCTATAGCCCTTGAGAGGAGCTAAAGTTCCATGACTTTGTTTAACGCCTGACCAGTTATTATTTTGTCTTGCTTGACTGTTTCCCTTTGTTTCTGTGCTTTCTCACTTCCCCGTGCTCGTTGGGACTCCGGGAGGGCCTAGGAGGCTAGTTTTTCTACAAACAAGATGTAGGTGGAAGACATAGGAAGGATCTGTCATGGGAAGGCCTCATAGGATCCTGCTCAATTACAGTCTCCCCTTTTCTTTGAAACTCCTCTGTCTTGAGGGAGAACAAGTGCAGAATGAGAAAAGGAATACACAATAGTTGTGGACAGAGCTGATAACTAGAAATTCAGCAGAGGAACTCAGTTTTAGCAGGGAACTGGTTTCAGGGTGTCTGGAGAGAGGGACTTAGAGGCTCCCTGATGTGAGGTTTCCAAGAAGTCATACCCTGGATCTGATGATTTAATCAGACTTGTAGGGATAAATAGTAAACCCAGTTCCAAAATTCTTCTGAGTATGGGGGAGGGAGGGCATTCCACATTGTGGGTCAGTGGTAACATTTTGGTTTCTGAGTCCTAGAGTTGGACACTGGAGCAATTCAGGGTCAGGGAGATCAGGGGATTTTTGTGGCAATAAAGGGCTGTTTGTTTAAGGCCTGCTTGATCCATGCTTGCTTTACTAGATCTCAACAACAACAGCTCTGTATTTTTCTTGGAATAAAACTGGCTTTTGCACTAGACACAAGGAACTGTGCCCTCGAGCAGTGGAGGCTTTCTAAACATTAGTGACTTTAACTCGATTAAGTATTTCCATTTCCTACTCCTGTGACTTTGCGAGGCTCAAGTTCCCAGAAAAGCTGCTTTTTGGACCATGACTCTCTAGGTTGGTTACGTTTTAGTTCATTCTGTTCTTACAATCTGCGTAAGGGCGAAAACCCGTCAAGAGGGCGAAAACCCGTCAAGATACTCTTCAAAAATTCTTCATATGGAAATGTTCTCAGATTTCCAGCCAGCAAATGAGTTTCAAAGGACTGCAGATTCAGATACCCTCAAAGATTCTTAGTAAAAGCTTTTGTCAGCATTTCCTTCCTCAAATCCTGTACTCAGCTCACTGACCTCTTGCCTTCTTGGGTTAGGGCCATATTTTTGTATAGTCTCAGCTACAAAAATATGCTAGGCCTTGCAACATTCCCTTCCTAAGAGGAATGGAAATGAACTCTGTTGGATTCCCCTCGGCATGACTAAGAGGCCAGCAAGGCACTTTTACCTTCAAGCCCTCAGATACCAAATCAGAGGCATGGCGGGCTCTGGCCTCACTTGAGCTTCTGGTTTCAAGTGTGCAATTAACTTCAGATCTCTGATATTCTTTGACTGTTCCATGTCATTTTGCATGGGTCATTTTCTCCTAGCCACTTAAAGTGTCCTCTGTGGCTTTTGTGCTATTTATATAACAATGTCAACGTGGGATACAGCTGGGCCTAAACTCTGGTGAGAAGGTACACATTTCAACATGCCTTGTAACATTGGCTGAGCACAAGCAGTTTAGATTTGCTTATTTTTCCTTTTATAAGCTTTTATTATTATTATTTTTGCATTTAACTCCTTTGAAATATTTAAATTCTAAAGCTAGAAGCTAAATTCTCTTGAAGATATCTCAGATCTCAAGTTACAACATGTGACACGGCAGGGTTTTATAGTCATTGAGCAGAAAAGGTTCAAGAAATTGGGAGTTCTTTTAATAGCTAATGTGTGACTATGATAGCTGCCGCTGGTTTTCCTTCAAATCTATTATCCCCATGCTTCTATAATAATACATTTAGCTGTTTGAGTTGAGAATATGGTCACTCCAATTAAAGTCTTATTTGAATCACTGTCAGTGTGAACTTTTTATTACATACAGCCAAACCTAATCCAAAAACAGACTGACATGAATATTCACCTCACTGAAGTCAATGTTTTTGATAGCAAAGTGTAGTCTCCTGGACACTAAACAAGGCTTCAAGGTATCTTTTCTTATAAAATTTTATAAATTTATTGTTATAAATAGTATAAATGTCACAAATTTTAAAAAGGGCTCAAACTACTTTAAGGCTTCCCTGGTGACTCAGTAGTAAAAAAAATCCACTTGCCAGTGCAGGAGATGCAGGCTTGATCTCTGGGTTAGGAAGATTCCCTGGAAGTCAGGAAGAGACAGATCAGGAAGAATCCTGGCATGGCAACCCACTCCAGTATTCTTGCCTGGAGAATCCCAAGGACGGAGGAGCCTGGCAGGCCACAGTCCACGGGATCACAAAGAGTCAGACATGAGTGAAGCAATTGAACACACATGCACACAGATTACTGTAGAAAGTATTCTGCTTTATCTGAGGGCATCTGAAACTGCCAACCTAAGCAAACTTAGATTTGTGGGGCTTGGGGTTTTCAAAACAGTGTGGCTACCCCAAACTAAAGTATTGCTGAAGCTGCCTCAGAAACATTCAGAAAACTAAGATCATGGCATCTGGGTCCCATCAGTTCAGTTCAGTTCAGTCGCTCAGTCGTGTCTGACTCTTTGCGACCCCATGAATTGCAGCACGCCAGGCCTCCTTGTCCATCACCAACTCCCAGAGTTCACCCAAACTCGCGTGCATCGAGTCGGTGATGCCATCCAGCCATCTCATCCTCTGTTGTCCCCTTCTCCTCTTGCCCTCAATCCCTCCCAGCATCAGGGTCTTTTCCAAGAAGTCAGTTCTTCACATGAGGTGGCTAAAGTATTGGAGTTTCAGCCTCAGCATCAGTCCTTCCAATGAAATCCCAGGACTGGTCTCCTTTAGGATGGACTGGTTGGATCTCCTTGCAGTCCAAGGGACTCTCAAGAGTCTTCTCCAACACCACAGTTCAAAAGCATCAATTCTTCGGCACTCAGCTTGCTTCACAGTCCAACTTTCACATCCATACATGACCACTGGAAAAACCATAGCTTTGACTAGACAGACCTTTGTTGGCAAAGTAATATTTTTGCTTTCTAATATCACTTCATGGCAAATAGATAGGGAAACAATGGAAACAGTGACAATTTATTTTGGGGGGCTCCAAAACCACTGCAGATGGTGACTGCAGTCATGAAATTAAAAGATGCTTACTCCTTGGAAGAAAAGCTATAACCAACCTAGACAGCATATTAAAAAACAGAGACATTACTTTGCCAACAAAGGTCCATCTAGTCATAGCTATGGTTTTTCCATGTATGGATGTGTGAGTTGAACTATAGAGAAAGCTGAGTGCTGAAGAATTGATGCTTTTGAACTGTGGTGTTAGAGAAGACTCCTGAGAGTCCCTTGGACTGCAAGGAGATACAACCAGTCCATCCTAAAGGAAATCAGTCCTGAGTATTCACTGGAAGTGCTGTAGCTGAAACTCCAATACCTTGGCCACCTGATGTGAAGAACTGACTTCTTGGAAAAGACCCTGATGCTGAGAAAGATTGAAGGCAGGAGGAGAAGGGGACGACAGAGGATGAGATGGTTGGATGGCATCACCGACTCAATCGGCATGAGTTTGAGTAAACTCTGGGAGTTGGTGATGGACAGGGAGGCCTGGCATGCTGCAGTCCATGGGGTTGCAAAGAGTTGGACATGACTGAGTGACTGAACTGAACTGAACTGAACTGAAGCTGCCTCAGCACCAAAGGCTCCTTGCTTGAGGTCATGAGGAGTAAGGGGGTCAGGGTTCTACTCCAGAAGCAGCTCATGAGACCTCCACCAGCACTGGGCTGATATCAACTACGAAAACAAAGCAGGGTAGATAGATACAAACACTGATAGTTTCAAAGTTCTTTGGTAACACTAACAACAGCAAACTCTTAAATGCATTTAAATGCACTTTGCTTATATTAATCTAGTTGATCCTTCACATAATCCTATGAGGAAAGGTCTTCAATCATTCTCACTTCAGACATAAACGAAGAGGCAGAGGGAAGTTTAGTGACTTTCCCAAATTTCCACAAGTAGGGTCAGAGTTGGGATTTGATAGGGGTTTTGTCTCCAGAATCTAGCCTCTAAATCAGTCAGAAGCTATTCAGCATCCCAGTAAGAACAGTACTTATGGACTAAACATTTATCACATGCCAGGCTACTTTTAAATGCTTCCATTTATTGATTCATTGCACCATTATACTACCTGGTGGCTCAGTGGTAAAGAATCCATCTGCCAGTGCAGGATTCAATTGGGTTCGACCCCTGGGTTGGGAAGATCCCCTGCAGAAGGAAATGGCAACCCACTCCAGTATTCTTGCCTGGAAAATCCCATGGACCAAGGAGCCTGGCAGGGTACAGTCCATAGTGTCACAAGAGTCAGACACGTCTTAGGAACTAAACACCACCACCACAGATGAAGAAACTGAGGCACAGGGAGAGTATATAACTTATCCAAAGTTGAAAAAGGTTGAAAGTGTCAGTCGCTCACTTATGTCCGACTCTGTGACCCCATGGACTGTAGCCCACCAGGCTCCTTTGTCGATGGAATTCTCTACTTGTGTAGACTGGGGGTTAAACCCACAGCAAGGCTGCAGAGTCCACAGCTACTGCTATGCCTCATTTTCTCATCAAGCAGCCGGTGCTTCCCTCAATGATGGAGATGCTTTCAGAAGGGAAAGATGCTTTTCGAAAAAGACATTTTCTGCAAAGTGTCCTCTGTATGAGCCTGTACTCCAGGCTCTCTCCATTTGCCTTTCTTCCACCTCCACTCCTGACCACTCAGTTCTTCCCTTTCTCCTGTTGATTTTGCAGCTTATCTCCTCTTTTTTTAAACTTCCTTAACTCCTACTCCAAGTAATTAATGCTATTAGCACATTCTTTTTCAACTTTCTTGACATATAATTGACAAATAAAATTATAAGGTAATTACAGTGTATAGTATGATGATTTGACATATTACACACTGTGAAATTATTCCTACCATAAAGTTAACATATCCATCACCTCACATTCTTACCTTTTGGGAGGGGAAGGGTGAGAACATTTAGGTTCTACTTCCTTAGTAAATTTCAATTATACAATACAATATCATCAACTCTAGTTACCAGGTTACTCATTAGATCCACAGACCTTATTCTTCTTATAACTAAAACTTTGTACCCTTTTATTAACCTCTCCCGATTTCCCCCACCCTTCAGCCCCTGCAAATCAATTTTCTACTTCTCTGTTCTTATTATTTTTATTTTTTTTTGATTCTACATATAAGGGATAGTATACAGTAATTTTCTTTTTCTAGCTTATTTCACTTAGCAGAATGACCTAACAGTCTCATCTATATTGTCACAAATGACAGGATTTCCTTCTTTTTAAAGACAGAGTAATATTTTATTGTGTGTATATATTTATCACAATTCTTTCCTTGGTCAGTTCATCTGTTGACAGACACTGAGGTGGTTTCCATACCTTGGCTATAGAGAAGAATACTGCAGTGAACTTGAGAAGTTAGCTGTCTCTTGAAGATAATGGTTCTGTTTCCTTTGAATACATACCCAGAAGTAGAATTGCTGGATCATGTTCTATTTTTAATCTCCTGAGGAACTTCCACACTGTTTCCCAGAGTGGCTGTGCTAGTTTACATTCCAGCCAACAATGCACAAGGGTTGTCTTCTCTACACATTCTCACCACTATTTGTCATCTTTTGTCTTGTTGATAATAGCCATCCTAAGAGGTGTGAGGTGATGTCATTGTGATTTTGAGTTTGGTTTCCCTGATGATTGGTGATGCTGAGCACATTTTCATGTACCTGTCAGCCATTTGTATTTCTTATTTGAAAAAAACAACTATTCAGGTCTTCTGCCCATTTTAAAATTGCCTTTTTTTTTTTGATGTTCAGTGCATGGATGCTTTATATATTTTGGATATTAACCATTATCTAGTTTTAGTGTCAGGATAATGATAGCCTCAGAAAAAACGAGTTTGGAAGTATTTTCTACTCTTTTATTTTTTGGAAGTTTGAGAAGTGTTGGTATTCATTCTTTAAATGTTTGGCAGAATTCACCAGTGAAGCCATCTCTTGCACAGGAATCTTATAAGTTGAGGTGCTAAATGTGGGATGCAAACCCTTCGCCCCTCAGAGAAAATTTTGACTGTATGGTACTGTGCTGGCCAGGATGGAGCTGGTGAAATTGTGTCTCAGCCTCACCTCTCTGTTTTGATGTGGGTATTTCCTCATTTACCTGATGTGTAAAGTTGTTCAGAGGGCTTCTATGGTATCTCAGCGGTAAAGAATCCGCCTGCTACTGCAGGGGACGTGGGAGATGCAGGTTCGACCCCTGGGTCAGGGAGATCCCCTGAAGGAGGGAATGGTAACCCCCTCTAGTATTCTTGCTTAGAAAATTCCATGGACAGAGGAGCCTGGTGGGCTATAGTCCATGGAATTGCAGAGCCAGACACGACTCAGCACACGAGGGTTGCTCAGCTGTATCTAGATTCCTATAGAGGTACTTGCCCCGTGTTGCTGTACATTCGCTGTGCCTGTAGAAGGAGGGCTGTTCAGAAGTCTCCTGTCACCGTTGTTAACTTCCAGGACATTCTCCTTCTGCTCTTTGTGTCCTATCTTTGGCCAGCTCTTCCAGCTATACTACACAGCACCTAAGTTTTGCTCATGCTTTAGAGACTATTACGATTGTCTCCTGACTAATGATTTTCCATTTCCTTCTTTTGTCTCTCAATACACAACCACAGTGATCTTTTTGTCAACAAAAAGTCTTAAAGAATCCTCTGCTCAACGTTTGCAGCAGCAGCATCCCAGCTCAGAATGAAGTCTAAACGTCAGGGTGACCTAGAAAGCCGTGGCCCGCTGCCACCTCCCTGACCTCAGCTTCCACCATGTTCCCTCTCACCCACTCTGCTCAAGCCTTCCTGGTATCGTCGATGCTGCTCAGAGAAGCCAAGCACCACCTCCTTTAGGATCTTCGCTCTTTTCCTTTGCCTGTGTACGTGGAGAAGGCAGCCAGTCTCCACATCTTACCATCTTGCTTCCTCACGTCATGTATCTTGGTTCAAACGTCATGTATCTTGGTTCAAACGTCATCTCATCCAAGGTCTTCCTTGATAGCTTATAGAAAAGTATTACCATACTCTGTGCTACCTGTGGTGCTGGAGAAGACTCCTGCACAGATCAAACCAGTCAATCCTAATGAAAATCAACCCTGAGTAATCACTGGAAGGACTGATACAAAAACTGAAGCTCCAATCCTTTGTCCACATGATGCGAAGAGCCAACTCACTGGAAAAGACTCTGAGGCAGGGAAAGATTGAGGGCAGAAGGAAAAGGGGGTGACAGAGGATGAGATGGTTGGATGGCATCACCAACTCAATGGACATGAGTCTGAGCAAGTCCCGGGAGATAGTGAAGGACGGAGGAGACTGGCGTGCTGCAGTCCATGGGGCTGCAAAGAGTTGGACACAACTTAGTGACTGAATGCCAACCATACTATGATCACATCAATTATCTCATCACCTTTTTTCCTATAGTACTCTCACATCATAAAATTTGTCCAGTGACTATTCTCATAGGAAAATACATTCCATAAAAGCAAAACTTTTTTCCCCTGCTGCATGCACACTGTTTATTTGATGACAGGCAGGAAGTGGTGGCAAGCAGGGGCTGGGCAGGTCAGCACTGCTCCCCGCAATCCTGCTTTGATGGCCACCCAAGCTGTTGGTATCTGGGTCAGAAATTCTTTCCCTCCTCTCCTGAATTAAATAAAGAGCATTCTTCTCCCCATGAGACCTGGGGAGACTTGTGTGTGGAGCTGGGTGCCCCATCACAGCCCACAAACCCCTGAGTTTCTCACACTTCAAACTACATGCTCATAGAAGGCACTCAAGTGTCAAGTGCATGAACAAAGTAAATCTACCTTCATCTTAAAAGAAGACTCTTCCTCGGCCTGTATGCCTTCTGTATATTGTCCGCAGCCTCTTTTAGTCGGTAACCAAGCTTCTTGGTACTTCTACATTTTCCCCATCTCCTCAGTTCCACGCATTCTGGCTTCTGTCCCTGCCAAAGCCTGGATGTAGCTAGGGTAACCTTTATATTCCTACCTGCTCAGTCCAATGGGCAGGGTTGAGCTTTTCACTTGAGTGGATCATTCTTGACTTCATCTATATCCTTGACATCTCTTCCCTGGTTACTCTCTCAGTTCAGTTCAGTTCAGTTGCTCAGTCGTGTCCGACTCTTTGCAACCCCATGAATTGCAGCACGCCAGGCCTCCCTGTCCATCACCGACTCCCGGAATTCACTCAGACTTGTGCCCATCGAGTCCGTGATGCCATCCAGCCATCTCATCCTCGGTCGTCCCCTTCTCCTCCTGCCCCCAATCCCTCCCAGCATCAGAGTCTTTTCCAATGAGTCAACTCTTCGCATGAGGTGGCCAAAGTACTGGAGTTTCAGCTTTAGCATCATTCCTTCCAAAGAACACCCAGGGCTGATCTCCTTGCAGTCCAAGGGACTCACAAGTCTTCTCCAACACCACAGCACAAAAGCATCAATTCTTTGGCACTCAGCCTTCTTCACAGTCCAACTCTCACATCCATACATGACTACTGGAAAAACCATAGCCTTGACTAGACGGACCTTATTGGGCAAAGTAATGTCTCTGCTTTTGAATATGCTATCTAGGTTGGTCATAACTTTTCTTCCAAGGAGTAAGCGTCTTTTAATTTCATGGCTGCAATCACCATCTGCAGTGATTTTGGAGCCCAAAAAAATAAAGTCTGACACTGTTTCTACTGTTTCTCCATCTATTTCCCATGGAGTGATGGGACCGGATGCCATGATCTTCGTTTTCTGAATGTTGAGCTTTAAGCCAACTTTTTCACTCTCCTCTTTTACTTTCATCAAGAGGCTTTTTAGTTCCTCTTCACTTTCTGCCATAAGGGCGGTGTCATCTGCATATCTGAGGTTATTGATTTCTCCTGGCAATCTTGATTCCAGCTTGTGTTTCTTCCAGTCCAGCGTTTCTCATGATGTACTCTGCATATAAGTTAAATAAGCAGGGTGACAATATACAGCTTTGACGTACTCCTTTTCCTATTTGGAACCAGCCTGTTGTTCCATGTCCAGTTCTAACTGTTGCTTCCTGGCCTGCCTACAGATGCACTGGTCATAGCAAACACCCTCTTCCAACAACACAAGAGAAGACTCTACACTTGGACATCCCCAGATGGTCAACACCAAAATCAGATTGACTACACACTCTGCAGCCAAAGATGGAGAAGCTCCATACAGTCAACAAAAACAAGACCAGGAGCTGACTGTGGCTCAGATCATGAGCTCCTTATTACCAAATTCAGACTTAAATTGAAGAAAGCAGGGAAAACCACTAGACCATTCAGGTATGACCTAAATCAAATCCCTTATGATTATACAGTGGAAGTGAGAAATAGATTTAAGGGCCTAGATCTGACAGACAGAGTGCCCGATGAACTATGGAATGAGGTTCGTGACACTGTGACAGGCATCAAGACTAACCCCATGGAAAAGAAATGCAAAAAAGCAAAATGGCTGTCTGGGGAAGCCTTACAAATAGCTGTGAAAAGAAGAGCAGTGAAAAGCCAAGGAGAAAAGGAAAGATAGAAACATCTGAATGCAGAGTGCCAAAGAATAGCAAGAAGAGATAAGAAAGCCTTCTTCAGCGATCAATGCAAAGAAATAGAGGAAAACAACAGAATGGGAAAGGCTAGAGATCTCTTCAAGAAAATTAGAGATACCAAGGGAACATTTCATGCAAAGATGGGCTTGATAAAGGACAGAAATGGTATGGACCTAACAGAAACAGAACATATTAAGAAGAGATGGCAAGAATACACAGAAGAACTGTACAAAAAGGATCTTCATGACCCAGATAATCACGATGGTGTGATCACTCATCTAGAACCAGACATCTTGGAATGTGAAGTCAAGTGGGCCTTAGAAAGCATCACTACGAACAAAGCTAGTGGAGGTGATGGAATTCCAGTGGAGCTATTTCAAATCCTGAAAGATGATGCTGTGAAAGTGCTGCACTCAATATGCCAGCAAGTTTGGAAAACTCAGCAGTGGACACAGGACTGGAAAAGGTGTTTTCATTCCAATCCCAAAGAAAGGCAATGCCAAAGAATGCTCAAACTACTGCACAATTGCACTCATCTCACACGCTAGTAAAGTAATGCTCAAAATTCTCCAAGCCAGGCTTCAGCAATACGTGAACCGTGAACTTCCAGATGTTCAAGCTGGTTTTAGAGAAGGCAGAGGAACCAGAAATCAAATTGCCAACATCCGCTGGATCATGGAAAGAGCAAGAGTTCCAGAAAAAACATCTATTTCTGCTTTATTGACTATGCCAAAGCCTTTGACTGTGTGGATCACAATAAACTGTGGAAAATTCTGAAAGAGATGGGAATACCAGACCACCTAACCTGCCTCGAGAAATCTGTATGCAGGCCAGGTTACTCTCTAGTTGACTGGTTTTTCCTGGTCTCCATGAACTCTTTACTAACCTCTAACGGAAATATTCTTCAGGACTTGTCACTGACTATTCTTACTTCACACAGTTGTTCCTTTGGTAATCTCGATCACTGTATTCATTTGCATAAAGTATGTTCCACTCTGGGTTAATTTCTTTAGATGTCGAGAAGAGGGCTAACAGGGCAAAGGATACAAATACTTTAATGGCTTTCTGAAAGGGCTGCCTAATTTAGAAAGCCCCTAAAAATGATCAGAGTTGCTAGTTTTTCCTCCCAGGAGTGACAGAATTTGAACAGTCAAAATAGGTTAACCATATAAACGCAAAGGGGCAGAAAGCTCAGGTTCTATTCAGTGGAAAATCCTGAGAGGAAACATCAAGAACGGAAGCGTTGAGAAAGGTGGAAACTGACGTAGACTTTGAAAGCTTGGTGAGTGGTGAACCACACAGGCAGACTGAAGGATTCCAGCGGTTAATGTGCGGGATTGACGGGGAGAGGCTGGAGCCAACCGGACAGATGAATCCAGCACGTACTGGGTAAACTCCACCCATCTCTGGAAGCTACACATGGAGGAGAAAATTGTCAAGCGTGGAAACTTTATGAAACATGTACACTAAGGCTTGCAATCAAGAGACTATGCCTGAGAAGCTACTTGTTAAGTGTGAAACTGAAAATGCCTTGTGGGCCCTCTAGTTGCCCCTAACATAGGACAAGTTTCGGGGGGGGGGGTCCCCACTTACCTTCTAAATTTCTCATGAAAGTAGAATCCATGCTGATGAACGGAAGCCCCTCTTCTCTACTGGGTGATGGGTAAGGAATCTTGTTCTCCTAAGCATATCAGACCAGTATTCCTCGTATCTTCAGTGGAGACACCTGCCCTCTGCCTTGTTTTCAGCAGTCCAACCCTCCCGAGGGTTGAAACCCTCTCTTACCTTTGGTCGGCGGGCCTCGGAATTGGCAGAGCTTAGTGGTGTACAGTGGCTTCTAATCTGGAGCAATAACAGTTAAGGTCTGAGTCTCTAACTGTCCACTGTCTGCTGATGTGAGCCACGAGACTCAGGTTGCTGTGTGTTGCAAGAACCATCTGGGGTGGTGGGGTGGCTTCAGGGAGGAACGCAGTTCACTAATCTGACCTCTTAGTCTGTGATATGGACAATTCCTATTTTTAAACTTTTGTGGTACACAACAGTTGAGCACTTCCCAGATGGCGCTAGTGGTAAAGAATCCACCTGCCAATGCAGGAGACTTCAGAGACAAGGGTTCAATCCCTGGATCGGGAAGATCCCTTGGAGAAGGGAATGGCAACCCACTCCAGTATTCTTGCCTGGAGAATGCAATGGAGAGTCTGGTGGGCTACAGTCCATGGGGTCGCAGAGTTGGACATGACTGAAGCGACTTAGCACACACCCAAAACTGAAGTCACCCCACTAAAACCCCACCCCCAAATGATTTACCCAGATAGATTTTCTGAAAGTCTAATTACTTGGTGGAGGGTAAGATCTCAAGTGTTGACAACTTATCACAAATTTAAAAAAAAAAAGGCTGTACTGGTTTCACTTCACTCACTTCAACTCTGTACTCTTGCCCATGGTGTTACATAGACGCAGTCTGACAGGCAGGCATCTGCTATGAACGGGTCCACTGTGGCAGTATATTGTAGTGTACGGCACAGTGGTTACGGCAGCCCTGGAGCCAGACCCTACAGGCCAGGGACTGTGCCCAACCCCTGAGGTGTTAATGATCACATAGCAACTTACCCCCACAGGCCTGTACGTATCTGTAAAACAGGTGTAACAAAGACTGCCCCCTTCATAGACTTGATTAGATGAACAATATATACACATACATTCAGAACAGCTTTACACTTGGAAAACTGCTGTTTTCACTTGAATTTTTCAGTTACTACTAAACAGTTTCAGTTTTTCATCGGTTATTAGCATTTTATCTTTGGTGAACTGTTTATCATACCCTTCCCTTCTTCTACTTGACTGAGGTAAGTCACCATACCTCCTTACATTTCTATTTTTTAACTCATTTGGAATTTATGTTGGTACTAGGTTGGAGGCAATTCCACCCTCCTTACCCAAATAGATACGTGCTAGTAAAACTGACTTATATACTCCTTTGAAATGCTCTCTCAATCATGTAAACACCTTGGTTATTAGGCGTATTATTTGTAAAAGAGAAACTCTTGTGTCTCCTTTACTCTCACACAATATGACACCAGGTGTACAGGTTTTCCACACCAGTTAAGACACTGGCCAGGGCTCCTATGATTCTCATACTAACTACAGTTAGCAGACACCACGGGTTACAGGCTCAGTCCCGCAAGACTGCCTCTCCCCACCTTAGCTCAGAGGCCAATTATAAGTCCGGGTAGTCACCTGTACTTCCGATGAGCTATAAATCAGGGCTTCTGTGACCCTCTTTGTGGTCCTGACAATTTGTTAGAACGGCTCACAAAATGCAAGGAAACACTTACATTTTACCAATTTATTATTTTAAAAGGATACGATAAAGGATACAGAAGAGACAGATGAGGATTCACATAGGGCAAAGTCTTCTGGATGAGTCCCAAGTGCAGGAGCTTGTGTTTCCTGGCTTGTATGCTAGCTTCCTGGCACATGGATGTGTGTGTTCACAACCTGGAAGCTCTAAACTCCTTCATATTAGCATTTCTATGGAAGCTTCATGACATGGACAAGATTGATCCTTCAGTCTCTAGCCCCTCCCCTCGCCTCCCCTGGAGGATGAGGTTGGGGCTGTAATTTCCAAACTTCTAAACGTGGCTTTGTCTTTCTGATGACTGGCTCCATCTTGAAGCCATTTGGGAATCTACCAAGAGTTGCCCCATTAGAACAGAAGGCACACCCATCACCCAGGAAATGCCAAGGGATTTATAAACTTTGAGTCAGGAACTAGGCCAAAGACCAACTATTAGAACAAAAGATGCTCTTAGCGCTCTCCTATCACCTGGGAAATAACAGAGGTCTTAGAAGCTCTGTGGCAGGAACCAGGGACAGAGAGTATTATTGCTGCACGTATTTTCTGTCATTTCACATTATCCTATTTTGTTTGGCTTGCTTTTAAGTCAACATGACACTAACCTGCATTACCGCTTTCAAACGAGCCCGCCATTCCTTGCTTTGCACTTTGAACCCACAGTGCTCTAAGTTCTGTCCATCGTGAATTCCAAGTTCTACATACAGTATAGCTGTCAGAAGACTGGCTCCTCCCAAGAGCTGCTATGAGCACCAGTGGTGTGGCCATTCCTCACCTGCCTCTGACAACCCTGTGGTTGGGCTCCGGGGAATCTCTCAGAGTCTTATCCCTCCTACTGCGGTGCTTCTGCCTCTGGGTACTTCAAGTCTGCCATCGATGAGTAATTACATGGGAGTAGAGCTTTTCAGTTCCTACCCTACGTCAAGACAAAACACATGTACACCCATGGCTGACTCATGTCGATGTATGGCAAAAACTACAATACTGTAAAGTAATTAGCCTCCAATTAAATAAATTTATATTAAAAAAATTAGCCTCCAATTAAAATAAATAATTTAAAATTTTAAAAAAATGATGAGAAAGGCAGATTTCACCATGCCTTTTAAGATGGCCACTAGGCTAGGTGACAGTGCCAGAGCAGCGAGCCTGACGCTTCCCTTTAAAGTGTTCTTGAAATGTCAGGAACACTAACTGCAAGCTCTGCACACAACACTGCAGACCCTGGAGTCCGTGTGTGTGAAGGAGAGGGGGCTGCTTCCTTCCCTTTGGGCATCTCTTCGCCTACAGTCCCAGCTGCGGCACAACAGCCTGGTGCTCACTCATGGGGAGTGTACAAGACAGCTGCCAAGTGCCCGTGACCACGGCAGGCAGACAGGCGCCAGACTGAAGGAGCTCAGACAGGGTGACGTTTAGCTCCCCAGTGACTCTCATGCAGAGATTTCTACTTCAAAACCAACTCTGAAACCAGCTTTTATAGTAAAGGAAAAGGTCTTCTGAATGAGAACTTATTAGAAAGTGAAGTTTCCATAAAACATTAATTTTGCTTTTTGCTCCTTCTAGCTGAATGCCTACAACCAGCCTAGCCTACTCTGCCACAAAACCATCACATCTGCCCCAAAAATAACCACAGAAAGACCTTAACTTTTGACAATGTGGGGAGTTCTGTCCAGCATAAAAATGACACCTGCCTGCTACATCAGTAACAAATGGGGCATTTTCTAAGTGCTTTTAGCAAAACTAGACCAAAATACTAGCTAGAGACTGAGAAAACATTTCTGATTAGTGACACACTAAACAGAATGCCACTGCTCAGTAAAAGCAGGAGTAAGCTTGAGGTCTTCCGAGAGAGACTGCATGTTAGATAACACAGCAGCCTTTCCACTCAGTATATTCAGACTGCAGAATTCTAGGCCTAGTCAGATCCATGCGAGGTAGCAAATGTGACAGAACAAAAGATCGAAGACAGATGCAAAGGACTCATGGAAGATGTGAAGTCATCTTTTCTCAAGGAAAGGATGATTCACCTGGATGGCTGCTGGGGGCCTCTCCACAGACTGTGAGCCAACCACTGCTGCACACAGGAAGCACCCTCACCTTGACAAGACATTCTGGTTTCCTCCACGCAGTGCTGGAGAACAGGCTGCTGCTAGGCCACTTCAGTCGTGTCCGACTCTGTGCGACCCCACAGATGGCAGCCTACCAGGCTCCCCCATCCCTGGGATTCTCTAGGTAAGAATACTGGAGTGGGCTGCCATTTCCTTCTCCATGACATCAGTAATCTGAATTCTTAAGAATTTGGAAACATGCTTATTAGTGACGGTAAGCAAGAGAAAGTGGGGGGAAAAAGTGAAAGTCATTCAGTCATGTCTGACTCTTTGCAACCCCATGAACTGTAGCCTGCCAGGCTCCTCTGTCCATGGAATTCTTCAAGCAAAAATACTGCACTGGGTAGCCAATCCCTTCTCCAGTGGATCGTCCCAACCCATGGATCGAACCCAGGTCTCCAGCACTGCAGGCTGATTCTTTACCATCTAAACAACAGAAGCGCCTTGCAATTATTTTAGTCCAAGGAGAAATTTATCCCATAAAGTCCTATATTCTAGGAGTAATGTTTTGTCAGCTTGTGGAGAAGTAAACAATCCCTGCTCCAACATAATGCCTCTCCCTAAATATGGACTCTCATAGTCACTTATTAAGAAAAATATATCTTAAGAAAATACAATGAACAGTAATAACGAGATGTTAAAAGCATAAAGTTTTGAAAATGATTTGGGATGGGCTAGCTTCCCTCTGCTAACAATCTCTGCAGCCACTACCAACCTGCTACCTAGACAGTAAGATGGTGTGGACATATACAGGTTTATAACCTGATTCAGTTTTGTGTTGTTTTTTTACATATTCAACAGCTGATTTACCTCACTTGTTACATTCTGATTATAAAGCTAACATGGTTGTGTGGTTTGTGTTTTTCCTTGTCAATAACGCCTAGACATCAGAGCAGGAGGTGGGAAATGTGCTCCATCTGAGAATAAACAGCGGTCATCAGGCTAGACCACAGAAGGAAAACAATTCCCTTCTCAGTTCATGCAAGGCCTGACTCCAAGGTCTATTAGCTAATCGACCTGGGCAAGACCCTAATTCCAATCTGTGAACTGGGTATAATGGAGATAATACCAACCCAATAAGCCCCAAAGTTGGAACCATAAGATGGAAATGTTTATGAAGCATTTCACAAGCTTGAATATAGTGAGGAAAAAAAAAAAACAAAAAACACCACAGTACAAAAGGAACAAGCCATAGACCTCAACTGTAACATCCACTCGAACACCAGGAGAGAGAAATCAAAATCCGTCATAATGGTAAGGAAGTTAACTTACAAAAGTACATTTTCCAGTTTGTATGAAAATGGTTTAATAACAGTGAAACTTTAAAAAGTGGTAATATTCACAAAGTGTATTGGTTAAAGACTTATTTTTCCAACCATGGCAAATAGTATGCAGACACATTTATCAATGCAAAGCTTTTGGTCCCTCTACCATGTACTATGAATCCTACTTACTATTCACTATGAAACACGATACAGTCAGAGGCTTTTTTGGCAGACATATCACATGCATCAATACATCAAATTCACAGCATTTTCTCCCTTAAACTTACCTGACTGAAGGCATCTGATCAAAATGCAAAAATGAACAATTTTAATAAATAGTTCAGTGTATCAATGTCTAGAAGGTAACAAAAGTACAAAGATAAAGCTTTTTGGAAATTAAAACAGAAATAAATTTTACAATTTATTAAATCATCAAATATAATCACTGGGGTATACTTTTATTAGCCAAAAAATAATAATACCAATGATAAAGAAAAACAGAAAAAAGAAAATGCGCCTCAGACCAGAATACCATAACAAAAGTTTTGTGGAAGCTGCATTTTATTTGAAAATCCACCCATTTTTGCTAACATACATTTTAATATTGTAAACAAAAATAGAATCTGCAGAGACAATGCAACAAATATGCTTAAACTCATGTACAGAATTGCTTTCCTACAACAAACTGTCCTTCTTAAGGCCCCTCTCAACCCAAATGTTAAGATGTATTTACACAAAGCACCGATCAACAGTGCACTTTAATTCTTCGTTAACTAAACTCTTGGCTAGACATTAATTTTAAAGATACTATTTCCCCTTATTTAAAAGGTACATGATCATAACATGGCATGAGCCAAATAAAAGGTTCAAGGATTTTGTCCCCTCCCCTCCCCCCGTAACACCTCCTAGAGTTTTACTGAAAAGAAGGAAAGTCTTGAAGTGAAAGCAATTCCTCACATTCATTTTGGAAAGGCCCTAATGTCAAATGGAAAATAATGACATGCCAAGCACAAAGCAGTAAAGTTCCTTCCCAATGCACTAATGCTGAATTTAAAATGTAGTGCTTTTCCTAGTTCAGTGAACTGTTCCCTTGCAAAATCCTAGGCACAGAATTGACTATAAGGATTAATGCATTTATAATGCTTCCCTAAATCCCACAGAGACTGAAAATTCTTAAGCGATTCAGACCTATGGACTTGCCTTAAAATATTTAGTGCTCTGTATGTCAGCTGAGAAGCATTCTGAATCAGATTCATTCTTATGGATAACAATCACACATACCGTGTACATCCATACTCATTTTCATAAGGAGGTTTGATACAATATTAATGTTATGTAAATTGATAATCATAAATAAATACAAATACTTAAGGAATGTCTACTGCAAACTGAATATATAATTTTTTTTAAAAAAGAAAAGTTAATTTTAGTTACTGTTTCTCTATCTGTGAGGACTGGAGAAAAGAAAGATACTGCATAATGAAGAATTATGATTTGATCCCCCCAAAAGAGTCCTGGTGCATTAGCGTAAAGGACACAGCTCTTCTCTCCAGGCAGCTTTTCCAAATACAAATTTCACACTTTCCAAATAAGGGCTTTTCTTGGTAGGTTACTGATTATGGGTATTAATAGGAGTTGAAAGAACTGAAGGGTTAGTCACCAAAAAGACAGCTCTTAGTCTGAAATCATGGCAATTCTTGGCTTTATAAACTGTATTGATACGTTCTCCTATAGACTAGTCCCAGTTTCCTTCATGGGCCTTTACTGGGTTACTGTAGCATTCTAATGGAAGAAGAGAGTTTAAGAGACAGCAGTTTGGATTTTGCTGGAAGTAAGTATTTGCCGCTTGAGCACTTGTCTTTTTGGAATAATTCCATTCTCTTCCATCTAGTTACATAAACTGTATCTGGAAAAAAAGAAAAAAAGTGTGCGTTAATTCACTGCATTAAGAGATACCTTCTCATAAGTGAAAATGCTTTGTGCCTTTTACCATTCAACTTGCCTGGAAGTGTTCATAGCATGCCTATCACAAACCCTGATTACAAAACAAAGTCAGTTGTTATCAGCTTATCATGAGCCAGAACTCAGTATTTGAAGCAAAATTACAGGGCCTTCCAAGTTTCTAACTACTAAAAACCAAGGGGTATGGAAAGAAAGAAGATGAATGAACAATTTTTCCATGACAAGTTCAGAAAATCTCTCCATGAACACAAATATTTCACATAAAAATCTCATTCAGGCAACAAGCAAAATTTGAAATTTTACTTCTAAATATTATACCAAAATTAGAGATAATTAAGGGAGCAGTATGATGTTTGCTAAATATTTCTTTACTAATATAAATCAAAATCTGAAAGATCTACTTTCTATTCACTCCGGTTCTTCACTCATAATATCCTTTAAACTGCTCATCAAAAGAAATTACTGGAATAGATATGCTAGTGAACTGTTGTCAGATCAGAAGAGTACAAACTCGCAAAGATCCACAAGGTATATCTACACTGGGGGCTCCAGCATCAAGAAGAAAAATGACACTGCTTTCCAGGAAAAGAGGTGGTATGGATTAAAAGCAGAATCTTTCTATCAAAAAGGGTATTACGTATTCACTTGCCCTTACCTTAGAAAAATAATAATAAGCTGGTTTGGGGGGAGGGGGGAAATATTACCATTTTAAAGTGAATAGGCATATATAAAAAAAATAACCCTTTAAAGAAATTGTTAAAAATGAATTCTTCACAATGAATCCTGGCCATTACATTAAAACTACAGATGCTCCTTATTAAGCTTGAATCCAATGTATAAAACTGCTGTTGTTCTCTATAAATCTTTTAGACTGAATACAAACACCCAGGTTTTAATGGGTGGTGTTTGATCTCATCCATCTGCAGTGAGCAGTGGATGCTTATATGTACACATGTGAGACGGTCTTTTGGTTTCACACCTTCGGACAATGTTAAAGACCTTTTCCAAAAGCAGTTTGTCCTCTTGCCCTATTTGGATCTATTATTCTTCACCGCAAGAACATAGGAGGAGGAAGAGGGGGAACCTAGAGTCCTTTAGAAACAAAAGAGAAGAGCCATTCGTGCTTAATGTTTGGTAATTTTTAGAAGTTATTTCAGTCCCCGTCTCCCCCAACAAGCAGCAATACCTAAAGTGATTTATAAGAAATCCTCCAAAGAGAGCTCTGCAAAAGGGTCCTTTCCTGAAGCTCTGTGAGGACTGTGACTGGAGGGGCTGGAGGCTGCCGACAGCTGGGGGAAAGAGACAGAGAGAGGGAAAGAAAAAAGGTCTCAGAACGACAGAACATGAAGGCAGAAAATGTAATGAAAGAGGAGGTGGTTTTTGTTTGTCATCTTTAATAAATATATAATGGCAGCCTGTGCAGAAAGCAGAATCATTAAAACAAAAGTTTCAGTCACATGTCAAGTTAAAGGGTATCCAATGGCATGTGCTTTTCAGAAAACAAATTCTTGTTTCTGAATTCCAAAGGAATAAAGTCTTTTACCCAAAAAGGTCGAAATGAGCTGACCCATGGTTAAGACTTTTATTATATGTGTGAGTGGGAGTGGGGAAGAAGGGAGCCACAGTACAATTGTGAGCTGCAGATGGCGGCTTCCGGGGTAGAGGCTGTCTGTCAAATGGTGTGGAAAATCTGACCTCTGTCCAGAGCCAACACATCTAGCTGCAATACTCTTTCCTTCCTTCCTCATCAGAGGTGCAAAGTCCTGTCCTCGCTGTTCACACTTTGGACAAGGAGTTGTCTCCTGCCTGTTTATATGGAAAAGCTGCAGCTGATGCTCTTATACTCCGGAGGGAGAAATGAGCTCAGAGGTTATCTACCATAGCTGAACTACCCACACACTGCCCTGAATACAGGGAATACTTAAGATCCTTGATTCAGCTTCCTGTTAGAATACATTTACTTGATTCTTGGAATTTGCTCTTATTGTTTAAACATACAGTAAGGCAAATAGACTGCTGCAATCAATAAAATATTTTTAGTATTTCCTCAAGTAAAGACAACTCCTGAAGTACCATCCGTATCTCCTTCATCAAGTCTACTTTAAACCAAATATGAAGCTATTCTTTTCTCTCTCTTTTTAATCGCTAAGTCATGTCCTACTCTTGTGACCCCATGGACTGTAGTCTGCCAGGCTCCTCTGTCCATGGGATTCTCCAGGCAAGAATATTTTGGAAGAAACTTTTAATTTTTTTCCTCCACCTGCATTAGATTGCAGAGGCACACAGCACAGGAATGTTCAACTGAGCATTAAATCAGAGCTAAACAGAAACAGTTTCAATTCATACCTCAACATTCGAATTCATGTAAAGGATTTCAAGGCTCAAAATCTGTCTTTGCTGGCTCAAAGTGATCCCATTTCTGCCTTTTTCTTTAAGCACTACAGAGCATGAATAGCCAGTGAATTTTCAACAAATGTATCACACCTCAAGCATATGAAATTTGTTGTTTTGGGTGCCAAGATTAATTTACAGGTTTAGAAATCATTCTCAGTTATATTAGTGAAAGAAAGTGAAGTTGCTCAGTCATGTCTGACTCTTTCAGATCCCATGGACTGCAGTCTACCAGGCTTCTCTGTCCAAGGGATTTTCCAGGCAAGAGTACTGGAGTGGGTTGCCATTTCCTTTTCCAGGGGATCTTCCTGACCCAGGGATCGAACCCAGGTCTCCTGCATTGCAGGCAGACGCTTTACCCTCTAAGCCACCAGGGAAGGCCAGTTATATTAGTGGTTGAGTCATTTTCTTAATCCAGATCTTGTTCTCAGAAATAAATGTTCAAAGACAATGGGAAGAGACAATGGAAAAGTTGATGGAATTTACACAAGCAGCTACGGACAGCAAGACAGGACAGTAGGTCTGGGTTTGGAGAGTCAAGTATCATCCAGGCAGAGAAGCTTAACTGGAAAGACGCTTCTCCTCCACCTTTCATACCAACTAGGATGACCACTCAGCAGCAAAATGATTTTAAGTAAAGTAATCACTGAGCTGGGAATTAAAGATTAACTGGGTTTTTCTCCAAAACACGTTTTCTTTTTCATCTGATGTTAAAACAGAAGTCCCTGCTTACTGCAGAACGCCAATCATCCAAAATCTACAGTCCTGTATGAGAGCCTCTCACTAAAACATCTTCTTGTATCGCATTTTCATAAGGGCAGCAGTCTGAGAGGAAAATGCACTCTGAAGAATATGGGAAAATGGAACACCAGAACTCTTTTCTTTTCCATATGTGAGCACACTGCTAGAGAAAAGTCCTAGAGGCTTAATAATAATGTTGAAGAGCATCAATTTTCCTTGGGGGAAAAACTGCTAGTTTCTAACACTTCTACTATTTGTTAAATTGGCAAAATAAACACATACATAAGTCTTCAATACCTACTTAAAAAACATGTAGCTACATTAAAACATGAGAAAATAAGACTCAGTAGCCCCACAGTTAAGTTGCATATCAGCAACAACCATCTCAAGCAGACGGAACCTCGGCCCAGACTGGACAGGCAGCCTGCACAGGGTGCCAAGGGCTGAGCCGCGCAGCAGTCCTTCACCGCCTGTCCCACCCTTCCAGCACCCATACCAAAGGACACGCACATCACGCACTGCTGAGATAGTCGTCAGTTCAGAGAGCAAGTAAGGCAACTGAAGGAAAGGAAATACGCTGCAAGAGCCCAGTCACTGCTCAAGGAAAGAAGGAAGAACAGAGTGCACCAAAGGGCAACAGGATCCTGGTAGCTGAGAACCAGCAGGATTTAAAGAGCCTGAGAAAGTCACCCAAAACTACAAGGGTTGGCTCTCCTTTACTTATCATTCTTGAGAGTATGTTAAAGAATATGTAGGGCTGCTACGTACTGGAGAGGGTTCAGGATGGGGAACACATGTACACCCGTGGCGGATTCATGTCAATGTATGGCAAAACCAATACAATACTGTAAAGTAATTAACCTCCAAAAAATAAATAAATTTTTTTAAAAAATTTAAAAAAAGAGAAAAATCCAGTGATCTTTGTTAACTGCAAAATCACTATTTTACAAGGTAGCAATAAGACAAATTGTAACTGACCACTTCAGTCATATTCTACTACAAATATGGCAACACACACACACACACACACACACACACACACACACATCCAAACAAAAGACTTTCACTTATTTATTTCAGTAACATTCTCTAGACCACACAGAGCTAAAAAAAAATTAGTACAGCCACCACTTTGTTCAAATTAAATTGACCTATCCCACAACTAAATATGCCATTTAAACAAATGGTCAGTCTCACTAGTCTAAAACAGACATACTTAAGTTTTTTCTCATTTTGTATGAAAATGAAATAGTGAGCAATGAAAGAAGAGCTGAATATAAATAAAAATACTAAAATGTACAGGTAATTGATGATGGCAACTCAGCTGACACTCCTTCACCCCCTTTCTCCACCTGAATCAACCTTTATAAAAATGCTGCAATTAAGTAAATTTTTTTTTTCCTTTTTGGCTGTAGTGTGTGTTTAGCATAGTAAAGACGACAGTACAGAAATCATAAGTTAAATTAAAAAAAAAGCAAATATTCCAATAAAGGAATTTTTAAAAATAGAGTTCTATCAATATACTAAAGACCATAAAATAAAAATGGTTACTATTCCTTCAGTTTACAACATTCAACACCAAAGAAAGAAAATTTCATGTTAGAACAAGAAAATAGCATCAGTCTCAGAAAGTAAGCCTAGTGCAACTGAAAGCTTATAGGAGAAGACTGGGCATTTTAGGACAAACTTCTTGAAATACATACTGGCTGTTTAAAATTCTTAGAGAAGGAACAACTCTGCCACATCTTTACATCTGAATTTGAATCCAAAAGCCTGGATATCAAATAGCAACACTGTAAAGATTCATTTTGTCTTTGTTCAAGAGGCAAGTTAGGAGAAAAATGGGTGTACTTCTTTTGCCAAGGATGAGAGCACAGTTTTATGGAAAGAGGGAGATAAACCTAATCCTGGCTCTTTCGTAAAGCGGGATTAAGAAAGACCCAATACCCAAACCTCCCTTAACAGCTGCCTTGAGGACTGAAATATACAAAAAGCACCCAGCTCGTTCAGTGGCATATATTAGTCTCTCAAATATTAGTTCAACCTTCCTTACCCTCTACAATCAAATGCTCATCTAATTTTATATAATAGGATCAGCTTGAATCTCATTGAATCTGCATTGCTCTTTTAAGAGTTTATTTTACCATCAACCAGTCACTTGTGCTTCCATATTACACTCACCTTCAGGCTCCTCAAATGTACAGAAACATTAAGAATAAGATATATATATTTTGTCTCTTGTTCAGCAACTAGCAGTGACTTACACACAGTAAACACATTCTATAACATGTTAAGTTAAAAATGCAAAACTTACATTTTAAAGTAACACTAAGTAAAATTTACATTCTATAACATGCTAAGTTAAAATGATTTTTGGTGATAAAACAAGCTCTGTATAAAAATGATCACCGAAGTGGGGTATTTAGAAGAAAATATTAGAACTTCCCTATTTTTACCCTCTTAAAACGTCTATTTCTCCATGTTTTTAATGTACATAACATTGCTATAAGAATAAAGAAGTACAAATACACTGAGGGTACATGCTTAAAGACTACTTTCCTGATACTGCTGTGTAATCAAAACATTTTAGAAACCTCAGCCCTACTTAATATGATTTCACCGAGACATTACCTACAAAACTAAGCCACAGAAAGATATGCTGAGTTTGTATGTTACTGAATCCAGATGAGTAAGACATAAACATACAGTATTGCACTGCAATATTTTATACTAAAGACAATGCTATTCTCAGCTGCCTCTGAGAAGTATGGCTACAAAGAGAAGACTTCTCTATTGCATAAGGTAAAGGACCTGTCCTGGAGGCTGAGTCAAATACCTTTGATAACTGTTTCCTGGGTTTATGTTCAACACAACCCCATCACGGGCTTCCGCCCATCAGTAACACCAAAAAGTAATGCCAACATTACTCCTGTTGCCTTCAAAGCACTACTCATCTTGTTTTTAGGGGCACAAAACAGTGACCTAAGAGGATTTCTCTTTAAATGTATGTTGTTTCTAAACCTCTTTACATAGGAGAAATGTTATTGCAAAACGGCATCTGAGACATCTTAAAATCATGGCAACATAAATTGACAAAAAAAGAAAACCAAACTGCAGAGGGAAATGGATCGCAAGACTTCTTAAACTCATGGAAGGAAATATTAACTGCTGAAGCTAAAAATAAACATTTCCATTATAAGAAGTGTTTCCAGGGTTAAGAGAAGTCTGTTTAAAGTTCAGTTTGATGGATGGAAATCCTAAAAGCTGGCTCTGCTTATGTGAATAAAATGCTCATGGCTCATTCTGTAAGACTTAAACTTCTTATCCCTTGAAAACCAAAGAAAATGAAAAGCTTAGGTTTATGTTAACTGGTACATAAGGAGATGAAATAGTAATTATACCTAAAATGCACCACTTATTTGCTATTTATTGAAAATATGGCACTTTTCTTCAGTCAAAAAAACTTTCAAACTGTGTTCCATATATGAGCTTGAGGCTATTACCTGATTTATCTACTACCTGATTTATGCTTTTACCTGATTTATCTACTAGGCTTCAATTTAAAATATCAAAGGAGAGAGCTCCTTAGACTTGGGCATCGTCACAAAAGGTTTGCTACCCCCACCAAAAAGGCGGGGAAGGGGGCTTATAAACTATACTAAATTGGACCAAATAAAAATTTTAATATAAAATCAAGTTTGGTAGTTTATGGTAACACTAGTTCCACAAATGCTAAAATACATAAGGTAAAATCATCATTTTATAGATAAAGAAACTGAGGCTCATCAAATTTCCAAGGGCAACTTTCTCTGAAACACCTGGTTAGTGCGGAGTCGAGCTGACGAATCTGTTGAACTATCCTCCCAAAAGGTATTAATATGTTGAAGTCCTGACCCCTATGAATGAATCTATGAGAGGGACTTATTTGGAAATAGGGTCTCTGCAGATATAATCAAGTAAGGATGGGGTCATTAGGTCCTATTAGGTCATAGGTCCTAATCCAATGACTGATTCTACGAGGGAAATGCCACGTGAAGACAGAGACACAAGGAGAGCGCCATATGCGAGAGGCAGAGGATGACTTGGGCTGCTAAAAGCTGCAAGGGGCAAGGAAGGGTCCTCTTCTAGAGAATTCGGGAGAAGCTTGACCTGCTGACACCCTATTACTGGACTGTAAGCCTCCAGGACGAGAGATGAAATTCCTGTTGTTTGAAGCCATCAACTTTGCGGTTCACTCTGTTATGGCAGCCCTAAGGCACCAACAACAGACTTGGAGCAGTCCCAGTTCCCAAAGCAGTCTGACTGCTTCCTCTCTAAAACTCGCTATCTCTATTAATCTCCACTCAGCTAGAATTTATGGCTATATTTAATATATAGAAAAAAGTTTAAGATTAGAAAGATGTTTCTAAAAAGGATTTCTCTAGTCTATGTCAGTCAATACACACTGTGCGCCTGCTATATTCACAGTGCTGTACAGTCACTGATGTTCATCAGGAAGACTTTGTAGAACCTCACAGTCACCCAGTATTTTATGAATATGTTTCAGTTTTGCTGAAAACAAGAATTAGATTTCCACCTTTTAGGGGAAAAAAATGTCCTCAGCAAAAATCCAGTGAAAAGGCCTGGTTCTACAGGTAGTCTTATTAACGATAATGGTCAGCAGATGGGACTCCTCCAATTTTTGTTTTGACTGATTCAGGTAGGCCCAGGGGACTACAGAAACAGTCTCACCAATGGTACTAAATCCCATTTCCAAAGTAAATCCCCACCATGGGATCTTCTACTAAGCAAGGATGAATGACCACAACACACTGCTAACGAGGCAAAAGTCTCCACAGAAATGCAGCTGGGCAGGTCAGCTGACAGAGAGGCACTGCCAACACCCAGAATTAACACACCAAGAAAGTTTAAAAAAAAACACAAACAAAAACGTAAAGCCTAAAAGCAAAGAGAGCTATTAGTTCTCACACACAAGAAAGTCATTAAAAAGGCCATTTTTTTTTTGGTTTGAGACTTAAATTATTCCAATAGCCAAAGCTAACAGTACTCCCATTTAGGTCGGTAAATGGCACTCACAACTAGCCACTGTGTCCTTTCAGACACTCAACTGATGTCATACTTTCTTAGATCTGGCAGATACAAACAAAAACACAGCAGCCATTTTACATCTTATCCATATCCTCTACTAAAAAAAACCCTCAAAGCCTCCCAATACCAATCAGGAAAACAATAAAACTTTTAATGTGCTTATTTTAAAAATTAGATCTGCAGATGTAACACTCTATGGTTTTCATATTGCTTTTTGGAAAACAGACTGATAAGGGGATCAGTATGAGATTCTCATTTAAAAAAGTGGTAAGAACATAAACACAACACACCCCTCACCAAATCTTCAACAGCTCAACTGTTTTATGAACATTCATTAAGAGATTGTTACTTCACATCACTAGTCACTAGTGAAGTCACTCAGTCGTGTCCAACTCTTTGCGACCCCATGGACTGTAGCCTACCAAGCTCCTCTGTCCATGGGATTTTCCAGGCAATAGTACTGGAGTGGGTTGCCATTTCCTTCTCCAGGGTATCTTCCTGACCCAGGGATTGAACCCGGGTCTCTGGCATTGTAGACAGATGCTTTACCGCCTGAGCCACCAGGGAATTTAAAAAAAAGAAGAAGAAAGCAAAACTGGGCTAACTGTCTTCATGCTTAGTAACATAATTGCTACATTACTGCAATATAGAATGACTTTACAAACTATTAACCGGTAATGTACATTTCAATTTATATACCAGGATGTACCAGTGTTTATATAAAGCACAAGCCCAGAGAGGGCAGTAAGAGTCCCCATTCTCCCCAAGTTAATAAACACACTAGTAACTGTTAACAGGAAATAAAATAGTGTGAGGAAGCATGGAAGAGAAGAAAAAAAAGCATTAGCCATACGGTTCTAGTATTCTCCATACAGTCAAACAAACAGAAATATGCACTCATGTAGAGCACTAAAAAAAAAAAAGCTACATTAGTCATGAAACAGAACATCTCTAAGCTGTGTGAAAATATTTTTAAAAATATAGAATTAGCACAAAATGTGAACAGAACAGAGTAAGTGTATAGGTCTACAGGAACATTAGAGTATGGTCGATAAGAGAGCAGGAGCTATAAGGTACATCTTTAGTAAGTAACGGCTCCCAAAAGAAATACTTCAAGAAATAGGAAGACTTCTGACAATAGTAGGAGAACTGGGATTTGATTAAAAGATTCTATTTTGATGGGATTTCGCTTGTATTTATAAACTATTATTTATTTTATACTGTATAAAGAGACATCTTTGCCTCAAAGAATTTTTATTGAAACAAAGAAAGCAAAGCAATGAGAGAACAACTAAAAGGTTTAAATTAAACATTAAGAAAAATTATTTTGTTTACTGCTACCACTGAACGGCCAAAGTTAATAAAAGAAACTAGCTTTGTTGTTGTTCAGTTGCTCAGTCACGTCCAACTCTTTGCAACCCCATAGACGGCAGCACGCCAGGCTTTCCTGTCCTTTACTATCTCCCGGGGCTTGCTCAAACTCACGTCCATTGAGTCAGTGATGCCATCCAACCACCTTGTCCTCTGCCGTCCCCTTTTCGTCCTGCCTTCTCTCTTTCCCAACATCAAGGTCTTTTCCAATGAGCTGGGCCTTCGCATCAGGTGGCCAAAGTATCGGAGTTTCAGCTTCAGCATCAGTCCTTCCAATGACTATTTAGGACTGATTTCCTTTAGGATGGACTGGTTTGATCTCCATGCAGTTCAGGGGACTCTCAAGAGTCTTCTCCAACAAAACAGTTCACAAGCATCAATCCTTTAGCACTCAGCTTTCTTTCCTTATGGTCTAGCTCTCACAACCATACATGACTATTGGAAAACCCATAGCTTTGACTAGATGAACCTTGTTGGCAAAGCAACGTCTCTACTTTTTTAATATGCTGTCTAGGTTGGTCATAGCTTTTCTTCCAAGGAGCAAGCGTCTTTTAATTTCATGGCTGCAGTCACCATCCACAGTGATTTTAGAGCCGAAGGAAAAAAAATCTGTCACTGTTTCCATTGTCTCCCCATCTATTTGCCCCAAAGTGATGGGACCAGAAGAAACTAGCTAAGAATTATTAAAAACTAAAGCTTGAGAAAATCTTTCCTACTCCAAAGATAGTTTAATTCTTAAATGATTAAAAATATTCAATCATGAAATTAAAGGCATTTTCATTCCTCAGGTTAGTCACCTAACATTTTAGCTTACAGTCTTTAGCGAAGAATTTAAACCAATTTTGCATACTGCTATAAATTACTACAATGTTTATAAGTAAGTAAAAAGATACATCAATGAGAAACAGAGTAAGTGACACAATGGAAAAGGTAAGTTTTCAACCAAATTCCCTTCTTTGACAAATAATGTTCAAAACCTGTTATGAGTCAGGCACCATTTTAGGAACCATGAACATAAAAGTTATACAAGCTTGCCTCTGTGAGGGTTACAGTCTAATATAGGCAACTCTCACTAGGTCAAATGGATGGATGGAGCAATGAATGGACAAATGGACGAACTGACAGATGCTAAGTAGTGACAAATTCTATAAAGAAGAATAATGCAGAATAGGTAAAAGAACTTCAAATCTCAGGAGAATGGAAAAGGGATGAGAGATAACTTAGAACGAGTAAAGAGCAAATCCACTTTATGACAGACAAAAGTTCTTCTAGAAAAGACAAACAGCAGAAGAACACTGGATAATCACCGAGAATTGTGAATGCATGCAGCTGGAAGGACACGAATGTTCTACTTACTCATTATTATTTCAAAGAGGGAAATTCTGTGAGGTAGTTCTTAAGACAAAAGAAAAGCTGAGGGTGTATCTTACATGTTCAGTTATATCAGATTCATCTCCTTAGACTTTTGAGTCTGGAGATAAGATGCTACAAATACTGCCTACAGAAGTTTACTCCAGTATCTACACATGGATTAAACTAGGAAGGCAAGAAAGGTTCCCATCTGGGTCAAGGATTATAGACTGCGAAAAGGGAGGGGCTAAGAAGAGCAGAGGAATGATTAGTGGGACACTGTCCTAAGATCTATGGAAAACAAAGAGGGGAAAGGAATCAAGAGCAACATTATAACATTTAAGATTCTGACTTTCAGCTGGTTCAAATAACTCTGTAAGAAGAAGTCCAAAGCCTCTTTGAACCACTTCACTGCCACCCAATCTTCTTTTCCTCGTCATCAATTTGCCTTCTTCATTTGCTTTTCTCAACCAGTAATATTTAAAATTACCTACTGACTTCAAATTTGATTTTTCAACTAGAAGCTTGTTTCCAAATGTTCTCATTCTCTTCTGGGAGAAAGTAATTAGAAAAGGGCAGTTCTATCACTATTTCATTTATATACTTGGAAATTCTTGCACTGTTTTTGGTGTTTTGGTGACAGTTAACATGGATTTCAAAAGGAAACAAGATATAAAACCTGTGTTAAGAACTGATGCCAGGGGGCTAGCAATTTTTTTTAAGGTAGATTCTCTTTTACTAAGATTTGTTTTAAACTATTAAAAACACACACCAAAAACCCTCATGGCACAATGTTTCAAGGTTAAAAATATCATCCAAAACTGTATAGGATGCTCTTGACAACTACAGTTATAGTTATATCTTAGATACATAAATATAGTTTATAATCTAACAGGAAACCCAGGAATTAGCAGAGTGGTTCACTATGGGCACAGGAAGACAGTAGTGGCGTAGTGGCCACATGGGCTGAGCAACAGCAGTAGAGAGTACCGTGGCACAAATGAGCACTGGACCAGGAAGGAGCTAAGTAGCATTTCACCATTTGTTTAGTTTAGTTGAAGAACCTTTCCAAATCTCAACTTTTTAAAAATAAAGAATGGTGACACTAGTGATAGGAGGCCCATCTACCTTAAACATTAGTTTGAGAATGAGGTAATGCATGTGAAAGTGTTTGCAAACTGTCAGGTAGCACCCAAGCTTAGTAACAGTATATTCTGTTTCTGAGATAGGAGCTTGCAAGACAAGACCCACACTAGGTGCAGGGTTTCAGCTATGCATCAGGGAAAATTAGGTGGTTAGTGGTTACCAGTATATTTACAGCCCCAAAATACAGTTGGTTTTTTTTTCCTCTAAATACATTTAAGTTCTTTATCACTTGGTCTTGTAACAGTAAAAACCCAAAGCAATTTTTAAAAATAAACTACATGTACCTGAAGTTAAAAATGTGGGTAACAAAGAAAAAACTAAAAAAAAAAAAAAGAAAAATAGGAAGACATATAAACTAAAGAAAGGATCTACATCAAAAGTTAAGGAAATTATCAACAGCTTAATGTTATCAAAATCAATACATTTCTTTAACAGTATTCAGCCAAATTCAGAACTGCTGCTGGTAAAAGATGGAAAAGAAAGAAAATATAAATACCCATAATCTAATTTATAAAAACAAATGCATAAGAAAGATAACTGCATCAATTACCTCATCTGCCAACTAACTTCATTATAAATACTTAACTGTTTGAGGAGCAGGAAGAAAAGGGCACTTTAACATGGACAAATGGGAACAAAAGAGGCATCTGGGGAAATACATGAAATTCAGAGAACACAGATTTTACCACTCAATCAGAATTAAATTCACTATCCACTTCCAGTCACTGGCACTGCCCAAGACATCAATTTATTAAATGAGTTCAATACTCAAAAAGGCTGAAAAATGAACGGTCTCTTCTGCTTCACTGGTCTATGAGATACATATAGACTAACTTAACTGGATCAATACAAACTAATTTTTGCAATGTTAACACTGCATACACTGGCAAGTGTAAAACTACCTGCATTCAAGTGGAGAAGGAATAATAAGTCCATCAACAAACATGCTCATGAATGCTTTCAAACAGCATTAAACATATAAAAGAACCAATCAGTTGGCACTGGAAGCCACGAAAGGGGGTGACTTTTACAATCACATGTCAGTACTTCCCAACTGTTAAACGATATAAGCAGGGTCACAGAGAGGGATAAGCCAACCTATCTCTTTACAAAGGTCTCATCCCACAGGATGTCATCAGAGAGGTGAACAACAAAGAAACTTCTCTCCTCTCCTAACCATAATGAGAGAAGCATTTTTCAAAAAAAAATCCAGATTTCCCTGATGCTAACAATAGTGAGATGAAAAAGAAAGTGAATATCCAGGTGAATTTTCATGAACTGAAGAAGGCCTTAGAAACATCTGGAGAGAAAAGTCCTTCCTGTGAAGAAATTAGGTCAGGGTGGCATTTCAAGCTTTTTTGCTCTTTTGTGGGGAGAGGGGTATCTGTTTTTAAATATGATCTTCAGCAGGAGAAAGCTATCTAATGAAAAAATAGCATTCGCAACTTTTGAAGACTTGTCAAGTTTCACAGATATCTCAATGGCAACACTTCACTGTGGCATTCAAGCCAAGAACTGAGTTCTGAGCTCAAGGTTTCTAAGGCCAACAGAGAAGAGCACACATCAGAACTGTTATCAGAAAGAAGGTTTCTTAACTGGCCCCACCAACTATAAGTTATCAAGACTTTTCCATCTTTACCTATTTGTAATCTGCTTATCCTTTCTTTCCAAATAGTCGACATACCTAAAAGCTCTAACATGAGAAAGATACACGAAGAAAGTATCATCCTCCATGAAGGGAAATAATGCTAACAACTTGTTTTTTTGAGCTGCATAAAAGGATTTTTTGGTATTATATTTCTTCCACATCAAGCACAGTATAAGTTACGTGCAGCATGTTAATTAGTACCTGTGCTCCTGATACAGGGCCAAAAGGGTTTGGTGGTCTCATGACAGGCTGGCTGTATATTAAGCTTGGTTGTGTCATTACAGGTACACTTCCCATTTGAGGAGGCTAAAAAGACGAAAAACAAAAATTCTCAAGTTAAAGGATGCTGACTCACATTTTCCTTATTATAAGTAAGTAAACAAGGATGATGATGATGTACTAGTACATCTGAATTAACTCAAAGGGTAAATGTCTATAAATGCAAATAAGACTGACAGCTAAAAATTTTAAGAGAATTTTTTTTGTATGGAAAATCTTTCATGTGCTTATTTTATAAAGTTTACCAAAAAACTCAACTTTTTCTATATGAATTACAAAATTCAAACTACAATAAACAGACAAAATAATTTAGACCAAAAAAAATTTCCAAATTTGTCATCTTTAGACATAGGGAAACTTAAAACTATAAAATGGCTAAGACATTTCAAAGTAAATTGCCTTTGTTCATCAAATCCAGTTCTTATACCATAATGCAAGTAAGCACAAGGGAAAATAGTTGATTCTTTGAAGAAGTTTACCTTCAACAGTTCTTTCATTTTATTTTACACATTTTTAGAGAAAACCAAGAAGAGGCTTAAATTACATACACAGATGTTAGTTCATTCTTAAATAATTAAAAATAAATCTCAAACAACCATCTTTTTAAAAATTACCATTCCACGATATAAAATTAACATAAGTGACAGAACAGAGCACACACAGACCATCATATTATTTTGGTTAAAATGCAATGTTCTAAAATCTCATCTTTCTGCAAGTTCTATTTAACTTTTTAAGATGACTCCTATTTTCAGCGATTCACTTTTTGAGTTTTCTGTGTAGACACCCTTTTTATGTAATGACTGCTAATCCAAAAGCTTTTATGACACTTTTTCATATGCAGGGAAAGAGCTCCTGTCACTAAGACGTCAATAAAGAAGCAGCACAAGCAGCCTCAGCAGCAATGCCGATGGGTGGGCACTGCCTCCCGGCAGCAAGCTTCCCAGAATGTGCAGGGGGCTGAAGCTACTACACCTTCATCTCTTATTTGAGTCTGTATATTAAGAAAGCTGGGAGAGTAAGAGCAGTTTATAATGTGGGTTGTGGGCAGCTTAAAAGTTTAAACACTGTTTCTGCACTATACCAATCATGTCATAGGAAAATTTCTCTGGCCTTCACTAAACTAAATTTACTCCCTACACAATGCAAGAAATATCAACTCCCCACATCCACTATCGTAGTATTAAGGTTATAAGACCTCACTGGTATTAATATAAGGTCAAAGCAACAGAGACTTGGAGTTAACATTAATGTTTAAATGAGTTCACAATGAAGTATAAATGACTAACAAAACTTATGAGAGGAAAAATAAGCCAAGTAATACAGTAAACATTAATAAATGATATTTGTTGTATAATAAATGTTCTAGAAATACTTATGAAACCTATGCTGTGGCACAAGGTTCTGTGCTAGTTACTAAGGGTATATGTGGCACTAACTCTTTTTTCAGTTAAATTTGGAAATAAATACATGTTAAATGCAGGTCAACCGATTTTCAAAAAGCTGTGTTGGGAAAAATACTTACGATTCCATATCCTATCATGCCTGTTGGTGTAGTAGCAGGATAGGCCATTACAGGGGGGGCCTGACATGGTGAGAGAAAAGACAAACAAGCAAGTGTAACTCACATATGTCAATGGAGTCCAGGTAATTAATAGCTAAAAAGAATTGCTAAGACAGCTGTGATTAAAGGTGATATTTGTGTCTGTTAATAACTGTGTCAAGCTCAATGACAAAAGGTGTCTTAAAATTAGCAGAAAAGCAGAATTATTAGAAAGAAAAAATACCATTTAAACTTAGATGCAACAGTAATCTAAGATTTCAATGTGCTTTTACAGCATTAAAAATATTCAGATTTTTAGAAATACTCAAATCCTGCAACATAACGTCTGTCTCTCCCATAAAGATGTCTGCCCAGAAAAAGCAGCACAGTGAATGTTCCTAGGTGCTTCACTTCTGCAGCAAAGATAAAGCTTAAAGATTTCAAATCAATGAACAATCTGATCTTCCAAAAGACTAGTTTCTAAGGACCTCATTCACTTCTTTCAAATAAGCCCAAAGATTTCAAACCACTACGGAGTATGACTCAAGTTTGTATGTAGAGTATACATATTAGTATTCCAATTTATTCTGTAAATTATTTAAAATATCTTCTGCAAAGCACAAATTCAGAAGAGTAATACATTTTCAAGTCTGTTTATGCTTAAATGTCTAAAAGAACGATCTACCATAAGATGTCTAAGGTCCTTCCTCTTCCCACTTCAATTCATGCTTTGAAATATACGACCTCAGCAAAAATCATTTTAGATATATTTGCTGTCTTAACAACATTCCCTATGTGTTATCTTTTAATAAAAACTTAAGATGAAGACAGGTGAAAGACCAATAACACTGCTAAAACATAAAAAATAGATTATATGGCAATTTGAACATACACATGGAGAAGTTAAATGAAGCGTAGCTAAAGTGACTAGTTAGAAGCTTAGTATCTGAGTGAGCGTGTAGAGCTTATTGGTCTCCCCCTACTTAAGACCCAAGAGCTGCAAGAGCAGCAGACAAACTGCCCAGGACAGCAGAAGCCTGTGAGAGTTCATGCACCTGTGGTTTCCAACATTACCACAATCACCATTTCCCTTCATTCAGAAGTCATCAAGTGCATAGTGGAAGCACAGATACAAACACAGACGCCCAGCCATCTGGCAGCAAATGGCAGAATATTAAGCAAGAAAAAAAATTTGTATTTCCCATGCTACCGTCATCAGAATCAATTCTACAACAAACCCATGAAATCAGTAGATGCTAGGAAGAATTTTTGGCACATTGAAAATTTGAATGTGAAAACAAGTAATAGCTGGAAGGTTATGAGATTCTGCTACAGCAGTGGTTAATAGCATGCCAATTTATTGCAAAAAAGGCTAGTTTTTGGTCACTTACGTATTGTGGAAAATGCATGCCATTCTGTTTTTCCCAGGGAGAACAATTACATAATGCAATAACACTGGATTAGAACAAGTACTTACACAACAGAAAATACACAGAGAGCATTTTAGTTCACATGTACATTCATTAACTACCTAGAATCCCTTGTATTTCCAGTATCTACTGGAAGAACATCTACACTAAAACACTATCAAGGTTGACAAGGGAAATTTAGTCTTTCGCATCATCCCCTTACTTACGTAAGAGTTTAATGATTTCAAGTGTCATTAAAATATAAAACCTATCGGTAGTACGAATAGTGTAAAGTTCAGTGCATACCATAAACAGGGATGCATTGTATAATGAATACCACAGAAAAAGAAGCAAGCAGTTAAAAGAGTTGGTAATGTAACATCATTATATATTTTAATAAAATATCAATAAATTTGTTTTAAATTTTTAAAAGTTTAAAAACCTTGACAGTGTTTAAAGATTAATAAAAAAGTTAGAAATGTAAAGAAATGTCATAAGCAGCAGTTTATCTAAGTAGTGAATCACATCACCAGCCCTAAATGTGAGTCATTAAAAAGAACCTCTATAAAATACATACATACAAATATTTTCACAACTCCTCAAGAGATGACGCACCTTACCATATACAACACAGCACCATAGATACGGTTTCTTATCAGCACATTCTAGATGGTTAGATGTCTATTACATTCTAATAGTCAATCTAAGGTCAAGTGTTATTTGCAAATTTCTACGATTTCATATAGATTAATACTAATTTAATACAAAATAAGAAACTAGTCATTGTATTTTTGTATCAGCATTCAGATTTATATCATGGTTCATATGTTATATCAATGTATGATTCACACCTAGAGGTGTGTTACAGTGGGAAAAACATTTGATTCAGAGTCAGAAGGGATGGATTTCAATTTAAATCTGCTTCTGAGCTGCTTTCCACTTGAGGGGAAAAAAAAAATCACTTTACCCCTACAGTTGGGACAACAGCTGCTCCCAAGAGTGCACTAATTATAGAGTCAGGATA
The DNA here is from genome assembly GCF_023091745.1 of Budorcas taxicolor. Lineage (NCBI taxonomy): Eukaryota > Metazoa > Chordata > Mammalia > Artiodactyla > Bovidae > Budorcas > Budorcas taxicolor. The sequence continues at coordinate 10,153,449 of NC_068934.1, read as the reverse complement.
GTGTGTGTGAGTATGTGTGTGTAAAATGTAAACTATTTAAAATGTAAGGTTTTATTACTGGTGATGGTAGTGACCACTACCAGGAAAAAAGTTGTTGTTTAGTCACTAAGTCATGTCCAACTCTTTAGAGCCCATCAGGTTTCTCTGTCCATGGGATTTCCCAGGCAAAAGTGGGTTGCCATTTCCTTCTCCAGGGGAATCTTCCTGACCCAGGGATCAAACCCATTATCTCCTGCATTGGCAGGTAGATTCTTACTGCTGAGCCATCAGGGAAGCCCAGAGAAAAAGTACTGATTTTAAAAGGTGGCTAAATTTTAGTATTATTTTCCACTAATGAAGACTGAGATTAATAAAACTCTCTAGATAATGTCATGGAAAACTTTAACAGCACACTATTTTTAGCTCAGCCCTATATTTAATTTTTACAATTAACCCAAGGAAAACAGCAAAACAGCACAATGCTCTGGAGGAGATTTAATAACAAAAGTGGCTATAACAAGGGTATGAGGGTCTCTAAGAACAGGAAGGACAGAACATGCAAAATGCTGCTTATTAGCCCAAGTTTGCAAGAAAGCATGTTTCAAATTTTTCTACAAAAAGAAATTGGTTTTCTCTGACCCAGGAAGACATATTGGATTGGTAAAACAGTAGCTAACCAAGGGTATGGTACAGCCACAAAACTACTCAGGGACAACCATACCTTATGGTAATTAAAACTATTAGAACTTCTTTAGTATTAGATGCTAACTCATTGGTCCTCCCTGGAAGCTCAGACAGTAAACAATCTGCCTGCAATGCAGGAGACCCAGGTTTGATCTTTGGGTTGCAAAGATCCCCTGGAGAAGGAAATGGCAACCCTCTCTAGGATTCTTGCCTGGAGAATCTCTTAGACATTAATTATCATACAATTAATTTTCATTATTCATAGATTCTATATTTGCAAATTTGCTACAAACTAAAATTTGTAATCCCCAAATCAATACTTGTGAAGCTTTTTTTCATAGACATGTGCAAAGCAGTGAAAAATCTGTACCAGATACATCCAGTTCTAATAAGAAGATAACCAGAGGATGGAGAACTAGGGAACAATGCGGAATACTTGAAGAAGCTCTGGCTCTGGGGCCAGTTGGCCAGGTCTAGAGTTTCAACTTAGGTACCAATTAGCGGGGTGGTCAACTTAACACCTCTGAAACTCCTTTTCTCTTTTGTAAAATAAAATATCATCTACTAGAATAAATTTATTTAGGATTTAAGATTATAATCTATGTGAGATGTGTGAGTGTGTATACATACACAGCTGAAACTAGCTTTGTTAATACTGTCATCTAATTTTTATAGCCGATTCTCCTTATTTGCTGCACTTAAGGTTCAAAAGACCCTGATGCTGGGAAAGACTGAAGAGAGGAGAAGAAGGGGACCGACAGAGGACGAGATGGTTGGATGGCATCACCGACTCAACGGACATGAGTCTGAGTAAACTCCAGGAGTTGGTGATGGACAGGGAGGCCTGGCGTGCTGCAGTCCGTGGGGTCGCAAAGAGTCGAACATGACTGAGTGACTGAACTGAACTGAACTGAAGGTTCTTAAAGTCACCAGAACACTGAATTAGTGAACACTGAGCCATTTTTAGGGGAAACACTGTGTGAAATTAGCAACTGATTCAGTGTTAGACAAATAAATAACAGATTTGAAACCAGCAATAGAGAATAATAATTAAGAGCACAGCCTCTGAGGTAACGCTGCCCGAGTTCTAAAAACCCACCCCATCTCTTTTATTTGGGCTTATTACTTAATAATCCTATGTTTCCATTTCCTTATCTGTGAAATAGGATAATAATAGTTACTACCATATAAGGTTAATTTGAGGATTACATAAAACAAAACCACATATTATGTCAGAATGATGCCTGGCACAAAATAACTCTTAAGTAAACGTTAGCTACAAAAATGTACCTGGCAAATAATGTCAACCCAGCTTCCTTTAGAAGCTGAATGAAAGAAATAAAAATTACTTTTATTTCTTAAATTTTGTAACGACCTTTGCACTTATGCTTTATCGCTGCTTTAAACACATTTTCATGGTACATATTCACCCAAATTATTCATGTTAGTATATCATGAGATTTTCCAACTCACCATTGTTGCAGCATTCCACGCAGTTGTTGGTGCAACCTTTGGTTGCCAGTTAGATCCTCCAGTTAGCTTCTTTTCACCTGGCTGACTCCAATTTACATCACTTTAAATAAACACAAGTAAGATATAAATGTCTGTAATTATGAAGTTTTTTTACTATAAATTTAGATTGAACAGAGCATTTAAGATGCAGATGACACTTATGCACATACTTTCTTGAGATAAAAGTCAAACCAACCTCTAGATGGCACATGGGGGAAAAAATGCAAATTTAACACTCACTTCTTAGTGGTTCCATTTCCAATGCCAAGATCTAGGACAGGAGAAAAAGAAAGCATTTAAAAACTAGACTCATTTTTATAAAACAACTTATTGTAAAGAAGATTCAAGAATTCAAAAAATACTTACTGCCCACAAGGTTGGCTAAGGATGAATCCAAGTCATCAGATACTAACTTGTTAGGTGGGAGTTTGGCAACGGGAAGACTCTGGTTCTGAGAGGCCACTGTTGGTTTGAGAAGTCCACCTAGTTCATCAAAGCCTTAAAGTTACAAACAGATGAAATAGGATTTTGTAAGGAACTTTACAGAGCTACAGCTTTCTAAAGGAGGTCTCTGCCTTTTCTTCTTGTTTGTTTAATGGAAAAATCCTCTAAGAAAATGGGCACTAATAAATGCCCTTAAGTGGAAAAAGGAGAAATCCACCATTTCAAAGTAAATCGATTGAGACGGCTGTATGTACTTTGGCAGAATTCATTTGTCTCACGTCATAACGAAATTACATTAAAGTTACAGAGAATGAAGAAAGAAGCATTCAAGTAAACTACTCTTATTCCAAAACTGGGATGAGAAGGAAGGAATTAATCCTCCCCCTCAGCTGACAAAGTCTTCTGAAGACTCACTCACACTTGAAGAAATATAGGTAAAAAATACATCTCTGAAAAAACATTTCTTTTAAGAAACCGTATTTCATAGACTTTTTAATACTCTTCAAAGTGAAGAATGGAAGGTATATGTAAAACAGTATATTAGAACCAAGTGAAAATAAACCACTAGCTTATCTCTTTTCTTCTGTCTAAAAACTGCCTAAATTAAACCTAAGAAATAGCTAAACTACACTCTAATTGCACAGAATCATGTAGTAAACTAGGACATTGCTGAAAAATAAAATTCCTTAAGGTTCTTTCCTGAAGGGTAAAAGGTAAAACAAATCCAATCAACCAAGCCACCAAATGACTCAATAGCATAACCTAGGAATACTAGAGAAGTTGAAAAAGAAAGTCACCAAAAAGGGGGGCTTATAAAATATGAACTGGTTTCTATATCCTTTATCCTTCCTCCCAGTAAGACAAACTCGAGAGGAAAAAGTTAAATACATCAAAAATCATTGTAAACCTACCAGTGCACAGAAAAACATGAATTCCTAGTCTGTACATACTCTTTATAAGCTTGCTTCTTACTTTTGTATAAACACCTATTAATAACTGTATATTATGAAATTAACAGTATCTCAATGTTTAAATGGTCTGAATTTAATTACTACACTTACCACTCTACGATTAAGAACATAATTTAGTGTCAATTTTATAGGATTTCAACTTTTACAAACTTCAAATTAACAAGATACTAAGTGGAAACCTAGCTCTATAGGTCTATAAAGCTGTCTTAAGACAAATGAACAAGCATACTACAAAATGATTTTTAAAAAAAGGAAAAAAAAAGGCCCTGCACCCATAGCTCTGATATTTAATTATTTCAGCCATTCACTACACAGACTATTTCAATACATCAAGGTACCACAGGTAATACTTTCCTAGTTTTCAAAAAAGCCAATTTTATTTCAGTAAAAGTAAAAGTTATAGTGAGTAAAAAACAGAGCATTCTACACATGGTCACTAGTAATTGAGAACTCTAATCTAAGGAAAATCTCTTTTTTCTCTCTCTTAACACCTCGGGGAGAAACAGAATCTTCCCAGATTCAAAACTGCCACTAAAAAAAGAATAAAGGCTAATAGTCGCTTGAAATTTTCTTCCAGTCATTGGGGGAGGAGGACCCACTTCTTTGGCTATCCTAACTCCATCTATTTACCCATGGTAAAGTATCATTATCTGTCCTTACACAGACTCTAAACTAGAACACTAGAGTAAAGGTAATAAAGTAATTTTTTCTTACCCCCAGAATCTACAGTAATGTTGGTAGATTTATTTCCAAACACAGATTCAAAGTCAACATTAAGGCCAGCTGAAGGATGCGGCTGTGCAACTGGAGAAGGAGTGAACCCTAAGAGAAACCAAAATGGAAGCAGCTCAATCTTTAATAACTCTACATTTATAGATATCTAACAATGATGAAAATAGAGTGGAAAAAGCCCTGAATTCCCACAACAAAACACAAAGCCAACCCTTCAAGCAAAATGTTTCCTAGACTACCACATCTCCTTGTAGTGATTACATTTTCCAAAACAAAATCACCTCACTGACTAAGGAAATAAAAAAGTAGTAAAGTTGAATTACTAGTTTGTTTCATTACAAGATAACATTTTTGCTTATTTTTTACCTTAAATTTTTATGCTAACGATCTTTAAAAAAACCAAACACATCTAAAATTCTAGGATCTTGTACGAAACCAAAATTTAAAGGATCATCTGGGAATAAGAATTTTGTGGTGTTAAAAAAAAATAACTTAGTATCCCGAAAAGTCTTTCTCCCTCTCCCTACTCACCTTCCATATTTCTCGCCTTCCTTCCTTCAATGGTTATCAAAAGCTATACAGTTTAAGTTCACTTGTGAAGGAAGAGGATTCTTAAAAGTTATAACCCACTAATCCTTATGAATCCCTTGTGTCCAGATGTTTTTTGAATATTAAAAAAAAAGGACTATTTTCAACCATCTTCTAAGTTGAACTTTACTTCCCAAAGTGGGGCTGCCACATATATAATCAAATATACTGATTTAACTATCTACACTGAAACACAAGAACATAAAGGGAAAATTTATTCTCTCCTGTCAATGTTATGCTGATGCTAGCGGCATTCAGGTAAGACATCCAATTTATACAGAAACCAGGTAATGCTGAGGTAAATTTAAGATTTTCAGTTGTGTGAAGTTTTGTTTTTGTAAAGTGAGGTTCTGAATTTCTATAGGCTAACTAGAAGAATTAAAACCATCTAGACCTATTAGGGCTGTCACATGACTTGAGGAGCTTTCAATCACTGAGTCTATATTCAAGTAGAGAACAGCCTAGCAAGGATCACAAAGAAAGAATTCTTTCTCTTGTGGAAGGCTGGAATAAATGGCTATAATAAATTCCTTCCTTGTGGAAGGAATTCTCTTCCATCTCTAAATTTTATAAACTCATAATGTTAAAAAGTTTTAAATATCTGGTATTAGAAGATTAATAACTATATTTGAGAGAAATTAAACTTCTGAGCCCTAAACATAGACCCTTTCTTCCTGTCCCATTTTTCTGCTAAAGGCAATTTCAATCTGTAAGAATCTCACACTGAACTCTTAATGTACATGACCAGGATTTAAGGAAGTATAATAATGCTGTACTAAAAGGCTGATCTTAAAGAAAAAGGTAAAAACTAGGACAAGATTTGGTGACAAGTTCAAGAAGGTCCTCAAAGTCAGAGAAGCCAGAAAGGACTTTTTATTAACAGTGACTCACACAAGCTGGTATACATCAATAATACTACTGATAAAGTAGCATTTTACATCTGAGTATCAATATTCTGTAGAGGCAAAGATTTTTAATTGTACAAGTTTGATCTTACCCCATAGTCATTTAGCCCTTAAAATACTCTTAACTCAGACACTGGCCATACAATGAGAATACAACATTATCAAAATATAATTACATATACTGATTTAACAGTTCTCTGAAGTATACAAACTGTTTAAGAAATATACCACAGGCTTGCAAGTTCTTCTCAAAGCTCCTTACAAAAGGAACAGATGTATCTACTCAAGAAAGACAAAAATCTATCATGCTTTATAATTACATCCCCATGCTACACCATTACAGTGTAAGAAGCTTACAGTGTTCTTTAAATCCTAGAAACAATGTCTGAGCTATGGTATCATTTAATAAGAAAACAAAGGGAACAATAATTTGTAACTAGGACAGTATATCAAATTTCTATTTTCCTCTGATATCCTGTCTCAAATTCTTTCCAGAATTTTGTTAATCTTCAGAGATGAGCCTATCCTTCATAATAATACAAAAACAACTTCATTACTTTCTGTAAAGAGAGGAGCCGTCTCCTGAGGTCCCGAAGGGCACCAATCTGTGAAGTTATGACGTTACTGCCTGGGTAGAACAGCATTTAACACTCCGAACTCCCAATGCAGGGGGCCAGGGTTTGATCCCTGGTCAGGGAACTAAATCCTACATGCTGCAATTAATTTTTTTAAAATGAAAATAAAATGCATTTCTTGTAAAAAATAAATAAATAAATAAATAAATAAAAGAGTTGAAAAGATACGAAGTAATCCAGAGCTAGTACCTCAAATTTTAACAGCTTTGACTAGTAGGGGAAAAAAGTAAAAGGGAAATTCTTAATAAATTATAATAGCTGATTAGACTGTCAACCTTTAATTTTTAAGAGTGACTTAAAGCAAAGTTATAAAATATCACCATTTCAAAAGAGAAGATTTAGGGATTCCCAGCAAAAGATGAATAGGCTCACCAAGTTAAGGTTAACTTGATGAAAACTGAATTTGCCTATCTCTTTCATTTCACAAAACCCAGTGAAAAGTCTGTCACTGGCCACTTCATAGATTAACACTTATTAATATTGCACTGTAGGAACAATTTCAAGAGGAAAATAATAAGCTGACTGAAAGGTACAAGATGAACAAGTGTTGGGGACAGAAAGGCATTCCAAACACCTCTGAGAAAAATTGGCTGGGTTGTTAAAGATTTTGGTGGTAGTTTGGTAATAAACAGGCCTCATACTTTTTTGAGAAAATAACTCTACTATTTATTAAACCAAGTGTTTTTGTTTCTTACCAACTCATTTTAAGGAAAACAACAAAATGAAATACCTCTTGCATAAACAAACTAATAAATTTTAGAGATTATTGTTACCTACCTCCAAATAAACCAGCTACAGTAGAAGGCTCATGGCACATAAAGGTAGTATTACGATAAGCTTGAGTGCCACAAAAAGTATCTGACAAGGCATATAAGGGAGGAAAAGAAAGGATAGGAAAAAGAGAGAAAAGTGAGAAAGTGAGGAGGAACAGCTAAGAGTGGAATGGAATAATTAAAAGCAAAAACAGGAACAAAACCAAAAGAGAAAACAGAGGAGTCCAAGCCCTTGGTGTTCTTTAATTTACAACTTACTAAAAATAACCACTTAAGGCTCCATTATGAGTACTATATTTAAAACATATATATAAATAATATTCACAACAAATTTTAAAAAATAACCAACATTTCATATCTTTAGATGAAAAAACATGAACCAGCTGGCTTGTTAGCCAATACTAACATGTCTTCTAATGTCTTCTTCTGCAGATGAGGAAGGAGGCCTCGGCAGTCACAAACATGGCATGGCTAGGACCACAACCCACTCGCCTGACTTACACATCCCAGTATCCTTAGGGCTGTAATGAGGGCAAGCCACAAACTACACTGAGAACTATATCAAGTCAAGGTCCTCCTCTGAAAGATCTGGAAGGTAGCTACATATCTAGCTCTCTGAGTTTTTCTGGTCATGCTTAACTCTATAGAGCAGGAGTTGGCAAACTATAGCCTGTGGCCTATTTTTATATGGCATGAGAGCTAAAAATGGTTTTTACATGTTGAAAGGGTTTAAAAAAAAAAAAAGAAAAGATGATGACTCAGAGATTTTATGCATCATATAGAAGCCTACAGTATTTATTACCTGGCTCTTTACACTAAGTTTCCTGATCACTATTCTAGAGCAGCATGATCCAACAGAGCTTTCTAGTAACAGAAATGCTTTATAAATCTGCACACTATGCAGATATGTGCATACGGTACATTATGGTGGCCACTGTGCCACTGAAGAGTGGAACTGTGGCTAGTACAAGTGAGAAAGAAAAATGTTACTTGTAATTTAACACTTAATTTTAATAAATCAAGCCTTAAAGGATGACATGTGGCTAGTGGCTAATTAGATGATGCAGTATAAGGAATGACACACCTTGGGTGGTCCTTTCATGCTCTTACTACTGAGTAAGAAACTACTGGATACACAACTCTACTTCTTAGGAACTTTCAACTTCCACTGAAAGACTTACTAAAAGGCCTCTTCTATGACAGGCATCAACAAACTATAGCTGCTTGTCTTTGTAAATAAAGTTTTACTGGAACACAGCCAAGCTCATGCGTTTGTGTCTTGTTTATAGCTGTTTCATGCCATGTCAAGGTTCAGTAGCTGTGAAAAAGACTGTGTGGCTCACAAGCCGAAAATATCTACAATCTAACAACCTTTTAAGAGAAAGTTTGCTGACCCCTACTCTAGATTATTGCCTAATTGGTTGATATCAGTGGGTTTTAATCTCCTCTTCTGCACTTTCAGAAAAAAAAAAAGTATTTAACAATAAGTTTTAGAAAGAAAGAGTATTTAACAAAACTCTGTAACAAAACAAAGATAAAGTGTTTAACAGTAAGTTAAGTCCCCTGTGTCTTCAGGGGACACAGATGTGACATCTTGAAGCCCATGCACTGCTCTGACTTAAAAGATGGAAACATAGAGCCCAAATCAAAGTCATATCTGCTTCATATTCTCAAACTAAGGGAACAGACTAAAAAAAACAGTCATATTTACTAAATACATACCATGCAGAGTCAGTAAATATGAAGAAAAGATACAACCTGTAAAAGACTATCAACAGAACACTCCGAAGATAAGTCTTGCTACCGCTTATTACCAAGCAAAAAGGTACCATCTGACATATTTCTAAGAGTAACAAAATGTATAATTTAGTTTCAACTGCTTTTAATCTAATTTTTAAATGTATTACAATATAATAAAGGAAATACAGCCACCAAATATTACACTTTAGAACGATTAGACTATGTAATTAGAGCACCTGCCTTGAAACATTCTCAAATCTCCAACTACTGCTTTCCAGTCACTTTCCCCTCTTCTCTCTCAGATATAGCTAACACAATATTCAGAATGTGGCCACCTGCTCTATCTAGGGTACACAGATGACTTTATGCATGATGCTTCAATCAAAGACTTACATTTGTGTCACCTTACGCTGGCTGTATCTCTGAACTGAATAAAAGCATGTTCATCATCTTTTAAGGGGTGTTAGCATCATTTTAGCAGGATTCAAAAACACTTATTTCAGTTTAGCATATATTTAAAAACGTATTCTTCCTAGTATAACTTTGGAATGAAATTTTGCTTTCTTCAAAAGATTTTTATATCACAATTAAAGCTATTCAGTCAAGTTGCTTTTCATTTCCTATTTTTCATTTACCTCCAGGCTAACAATGAAGTGAGACCCTTAAGATTAGACACAGGGTATGTACAGGTTTTAGACAATATAAAATTATACCATTATTTGAAATTAAAAAGGGGAAAAAAGATTCAGAAAGCTACTAAGGGTGATAATCACCCTCTCTCTCAAACAGAAAGGGAAAAATATAAGCACACATAAACATGTAAGTTCAAGCGACGTCGCTCTTCAACCAACTCTAGTAACCAACTCTGAACTAATGAGCAGGATGTAGCATGTGATGCTACAGTATGACAGAGAACAAAACCAAACTCAGTTTCAAAGGAAATTTTCCTTCCTGAAAACTTGCATCAAATAAAATCAGGGATACTAGTGTAAAAAAAAAACCTCACTACACTATTGCTAGTTTAAAGTTTGTTATTAAAATCCAAAGTAATTATTGCAGTGCTTTAAAAATAATGGATACGTTAAAAAATACTTAGGCAGTATAAACATTAATTGGAAAAAAAGGTTAAATGGTACTTTACCAACAAACATTTCATGAGTAGGTGTCCTAGTAGTAAAAGTGGATACATCTGAAGAGATAGGAAGGTGAACATCACCACTACTTTTTGTGAGGAAAGGATTTAAGCTTGGAATGGCATCATCAACAGCATCTACAGTAGCAGAGAAAGGATCTGTGCAGTCCAAGTGCATTACAGCAAAATGAAGAAAGGAAGTAAATTAATTAGTATTGTAATTAGTCAAAAGAGGCAAAGTGAAAAGTAGTAGCTATTATCATTATTAATCCAAATGCAAATGATCAAATCTAATCACCAAGATGGAAGAAATGCATTTAACATATTTTAAAATGAACCCTCAGGAAAAAAATACTTTTGTGTCCATAACAAGAGCAGCACACTAAGGATGGATCTGCTCTACAACACCAGAAAGACAACAGTCAGGTAGTTTAAAAAGAGAATAACAACAAAATGTTTCTACAGATGAGCCATCTCACCTGAACCGTGTTCCCCACCCAAGATGGGAGTGTATTGGCTCTGGCGGCATAGCTATGCATACTCAAATAACTCATATGAATATGGAGTAAGTAGTATTTCAAAAAGCCAAAAGGGGTTAGGAGTTTCTACCATGTCCATATAACTCTTGTACAGCTTCAGATGTAGGAAACAAAATAATAAAGATGAAGCAAATGTCCAGTGATGGGAGAAGAAATTCTGGAAAAATGAAGAGCAGAGGCAAAAGACTGCCATGCAGCAGACTGGGATTAGCGCTGAAGGCCTGGCTGGAAGTTCTAGAGCCTAAATGATTTGGCAGGGATAGCAAATGTACTATTCCCTAGTAGAATGTACCAAATACATGCTATCATCAAGCCCTACAATTGAAGGTGTTTTAGAATCATTATTTACTGTGTCTACTCCTCATTCAAGATAACTAACATTGTGATGACTGAAAGCCATTCATCATTCCTTAAGTATGGGGAGAAGCAAAAATAAACTCTCATAGTTTTCTAGCACAACTAAAAATGAAAGGTACTCCCGTAGTCCAACCAGTAGCCTATTTCTGTGTATTCTAGTCTGTGGTCCTAACTTAAGAATACAGTATTCAGCACTATTAATCTACTCTAAGGTTGTAAGGGAGAACAATAAGGAGGCAATGGCCAAAGAAACAGCTTCTGCATTTCAATACAGGCACATTTTATCCTTAAAGTCAATAAACTGAAAGTTAGTGTTCTGCAAATCCTGCAACTGTAACTTCAAAAAGAAAAACATCAAAATAAAATTGAGGTCACTGTATTAAGTCTTACAAACATATCAAAACTCACTGATACACTATTAACTCAAATGATCATGAACATCTTTCCCATCCCTCCAACTCCTCAATAAATGGAAAATGGGGGGAAAGAATCAGAAAAAAAATAATTCAGAAACAAAAAGTAGAAAAGAGTCAGAAATAAGATTCACTTTTTGTACTAAAATACAAATGCGATGATGACCACTCTAACTCCTTGTATAAGAAAGGAGCTGCATTAAGTTGAGTTGATCAGTTCGGTTGAAAGTATTACTACTACTCTGAAATATCTGATAGTGGCATAGAGCTTTTAAAGTACATTATACTTTGCTGGACAAGTAAGTAACACAAAAACTCTATCTAGTTATCCATGCAGAAGCAACCATGAGAGAAGTCGTTCAAAAAGTGTACACATTTCTACAACAGATTCATTAGGTTTTTGAGAAAAGACATGTTTGGAAAAAGTTACTCGTTATCCGCTACTCTGTTGACTGATACTTTTTACCTAAGCACTTAATAGCAATCATTTCCCATTATATGAAACATCCTATAGAGTATGCAGAAAAATGTAAGTGCATCTGTATATTTAGATCAATCAGACAATAAGAAAAACCAGCTTTTAATCTACCTTGACAAAACATTTCTACTATGGTATAGTGGATATCATCATTTAGATTTAATTATACCATAAAAATTAATTCAAATTCATTAAAGATAAAAAAATAGTAATAATATTCCAGTTATTCCAACTTAAACTTTATCAGCCTGGCAACTCTAAAATTCTGTATATTTTAATTAAATATTTTTTTCTATTATCATTATTCACTTGAAAGTTTATGTAGAAAAATAATCCAAAAAGTTAAAGATTAAAATAGTACCAGTCATTTTTTAAGTCTTGAGATAAACATCTGACATTTACATTTGCACACAGAAAATTGAGTGTTTTTCATGATGTATTTTTAATGAGTGTTTTCATAATGTGTGTTTTATGCCAGCTGAGAAAGAAATTAAACTTAAGAATGGGTCATTCTTTTTTGCCTGAAATAAACTTTGAAATCTTGCTTAAAATATACAACAGTGTACTAAGCTGAAAATAATGTGTATCTCTAGATTTGCTGTAACTCAAAGTTTTTAAGGTGGTAAAAACTGAAATCTCAGCTATTAGTATTCAATAGCAATTGTGTGTTCGACTCCAGACCATTTCTTGAAAAATCAAAGGCTCGTTAATAATGGAATGAAAGAAACAAGCGAGCTTGTATTCTCTTCAATGTTCATTTAAAGGTACAATCTTACTTACATACCTTTCATATAAATAGGCAAACCTTACTTCCTCTTAACTGTTTACCACTACCCTAGCTGTGAGTGGAAATGCACACCATCTCTGTGGTGCCTATGATAAGAACTAAATTAAATACCAAATCTGTTGCTGATATTCATTTTCAGCAAATGAGAGCAATAAAAACATTAAATAATATTTTAGAATTATAAAAAAAATCTCATCTTTGTTTTGTCACATGCTATAAAAGCATGATACGAAATGCTACATATTTCAAATGTTCAGGTAAATGGTTAACTTCAAAAAGTACCTTCTGGAATTTACTGTTATGATCAAAGCTTTATATAAAAGACTTATTATCTTAGTAACTTTAATTTTAAAAATAAAGGAAAATATCTTAACCTGAATGTCATGGTTATGAACAATACAATGATTAAGTATTAAGAGTTCTTGGCTTAAAATACTCTTCAGCTATCTCTTTATGCATAAGTCAAAACTTTGCAGTTATTGCCAACACAGAAGCCAAATGTAAGGCAAAGTTTCATTTTTCTTAAATTGAGGGGCATATAGTAAGATCACCATGCTTTCCTCATATATAACTGTAAGCTTTTGGAAAAACAGTAGTCAATTGCTACTGCCTCTGCTCCCAACTATACCTTATATTATAGTATAGTATAGTATAGTATAGTATAGTATAATATAGTATAGTAATACTCCCAACTATACCTTATAGTATAGTATAGTATAGTATAGTATAGTAATACTCCCAACTATACCTTATAGTATAGTATAGTATAGTAATACTTTTTTTTTTCAAAACAATTTTTACAGTGTCACATTTAGATAGCAAGCCTAATGTTAAAATATGGGGGAAATTTTGACGAAAACAGTACATAAACCAAAATAACCTAAAATAGAAAAGTACAACATAATTAAATGTACTCCAACATTCTATACACAAACTGCTATCAGATAATTCTTCTAACAGACTATAAAATAATTTTTACATACTGAAATTACTTAAAATTATTCTCCCACAGTAACAGTCTATCTGCTTTCATATGTGAGCTCAAGGATTCCAAACAGAAACTTTGATTTGCCATTGTTACAATTGTATATGGTATCCAGATAAAACTAACACCCAGTTCAGTTTCACTAAAATGTTATATTAGTTCTACTAAGTCTTCTGTAAAAGTTTTCATCTCTCCAGTAATACAACTTTTTAGCCTTCATTTCAGAAAACTATAGTTTGCTTCTTTAGAGGTAAGCAAATTAAAACCGCTTGAATGGTCCTGTTAATCCTATTAATAAGCAATTCACAATAAGCAGGAAATAAGCATGCAAATTTTGCCAGATTAAAAATCCTAAAATTGTAATTATCATTAGGCTATTAAGAAATTCGTTTCTCTTAACCCTAATATGCTGTCTACAGATCATTTAAATAATTCTGAAAAATTCACTGACTTTGAACTAGCTTACTACTTTTAGAAATTACTCCTAGATCTTAAGATTTAGCTCAATTAGTTTTTAAAATAAAGTGATAGCTCACAAAATTCGTCTAAAAACCTAGTATTTTAGTATTTTACTATTCCTTTTCCCTATCCTGTCTTGAACCAGAAATAATCTGCCCCCTAAAAGGAAAACATCTACTGACTCAAAAAGCATTTACAAAGTACCTGCTATATACCAAGAAATGTTCAATCCATCAGGGATACATCTCTCAACAAAATATTTTAGAGCTCCTATTCATAGTTTATGTTCCATTATATAAAACTGGGTCTTAAGAAATAACTATTTAAAAAAAACCCCAAAAGTTATTAACTCATATTATTAAAATAAAGGAAAAAAGTCTAATATATCATAAAACTCCACCAGAACAATGAATCCCTGCTCTGAGAGGTAAGCCACTCAAGTTAGATTTTACATGTGAGCCAGCACGAAGTTTAAGGTAGTTTGCCATTCTCTAACAGTTTTCTTGACAATGTCCTTTCTCAGAATATCTTCCCCTCTCATAAAATTTTTTGACTGTTTGTAAAATAATATTTATATAAACACAAACAGAAGTACCAAAACCAAAGGAAATGATTTGAAAACATACTAAATGTCTAACTTAAAAACTGACATGGCTCGCTCTTCAAAAATGCTGGGTCATGAACATAATATGTTCACCTTAAGGTCGAAGACTACTCAAGGGCAGCAAACTTTCCTGTTGGTACTAGGGGAAAATTCTTTGAATACCAAAATCTGAATTAAATGAACATTTTAAATATAAGTAGCAAAAGTTTGTCATGATAAGATAGTGCACTGCCTGATTTACTACTTCCTGAACTTAATTAGAACTTCAATAGATGAGTTTTCCCCTCTGCAAGTAAATTTTTTTTTTCTATACCAAAAGTAAAATACCCATTATGTATTTCTGGGTAACAGAACAGAAACTCAACATTGAAAGAATAATTTCACACTTAAACATATTTGGTCCTTCTTCATCTGCATTAAATCTTATTTCATAATTTAACTGAACATATATTCCAAAATTGTATTTATTAATAAATGAAAATGTCTTCAAGGGGCAAAACAACTTCACTGTCATATTAATATATTTCAAGTTTTCATGTGTCAAGTGAAAGCAAGTAAATCCCACAAAATGGGGAAGGGAGATGCCTATACAACATACGAAGTAGATTCATTAATGCTTACCTCCCCACGTACTTGCTACCTGAGAAGCAGTTGACATTGAAAGTACAGATGGGTGAAAAGTTGGCTGCTGCAAATCAAGCAGATCATTTGGTAGCTTTGATGTGCTAGAAAGATATTTTGAAAATACGATTTATTTATTAGACTTTGCTGTATTAGTCACTCCTCTCACCCATTCCAGTAAATAAAAACATTTTTTTTAAATGAGAAAAAAGTCCCAATAATATAAATCTCAAAAAGAAGAACAGTTTTAGCAAGAAAGAGTTGCATGTCCCTTGTATAACAGCATATTTCAAAGGAGACCTAGAAAATGATTCAAGTTCCATATCTTAAGTTTAGAGAGGATTCAAGTAATAATAGCCATTTTGAAAAGAATCAAGGTCTTGCTCAGGAAAAAATTAGTCTCTTTATTGAAAAGAACCTAGTACCTAAACAACATAATTCCAAATTGTGAAATACATGACAAATTAGTTTTTTAAGAAATGTGTTTTTTAATATTTAAAACTCCAATTACATTTTTAATACCAAAACTCCAACAAAATAAAATACCTATTAATATTACCTCTATTGCTTCAAGTATCAAGCATATCAGTAATACAGGGAAAAAATTAAACATGCATGTATGATATAAACTTGTAACAGAGCCATCCCCTTACACAATACAACTTACATATTATGTATCTTACCATGAGACTTTTACATGATTAAGAAACAAATAAGATTCCAGTTGCTAAGAACTGAGGCATTATTTGTACCTCAGCATAGTTTAACTTACACTTATTCATAGTTTAACTTACACTTATTCAAAAATAAAAAGTTTTGAAGATGTATATTTTAGATGTAAAATATAGTGTTATAAGTAAATAAAAATACAAATGTATTTAGTGCTTTGGGGAAAAATATAGACTATGCAGTAAGTGTTACATAATAGGCTGTAAGATTTGTCCTTAATTACTACTAAAAAGGTGAAAATGTTTAATGTATTAAGTGAAATAAAAATATTAGATCTTTATCAATTGATTTGTTTTATCCTCAAATATTTAACATTCTTTTCTATTTACCCGCATCCTCTTACCCTGCTTAGACAGGCTTCTTTCTAAGATCCCTAAGACAAAAACTTAACACTTAATGGGTCTGATGTTATTGGGGATTAAGGAGAGTATTATACAAAAATCAAAACAAACAAAAAGACAAAACTGAAAGAAAGAAAAACACGTAACTAAATATAACATCTACTAAGACTTTTGGGAGCAGGCAGCAGTTAAGTTACACTGAACTCTGTCAGGAGTAGGTAAGTTGAAGGGAAGATCGTTTAAGGATAAGTTAATAAACAGCAACAACAAAATCAAAGAAAAACAAGCAAGCCATCACTCTCCATGTGGCATTTACCATGCAATAAGCACCGTGTCCATGGTATTAAACCAGTCAATCCTAACTAAAGAAAATCAACCCTTAATATTCATTGAAAGGACTGATGCTGAAACTCCCAATACTTTGTCCACCTGATGCGAAGAGCCTGATGTTGGGAAAGACTGGAGGCAGGAAGAGAAGAGGACAACAAAGGATGAGATGGTTGGATGGCATCGCTGACTCAATGGACGTGAGTCTGAACAAATTTCAGGTGGTAGCAAAGGAAAGGGAAGCCTGGTATACTACAGTACATGTGGTTGCAAAGAGTCGGACATGACTCAGCAAATGAACGAGCAGTACCATGTTAAACCCTATATTAGTGATCCTACAACCCTGACAGATATGAAAATTCTTGGTCCTTATCCTACAGCTACTGAACCAGAAACTCTAGAGGTGGGGCTCATAAATCTGTGATTCTGATGGTGGCTAAGACTGAGAACCATAATCTGTACATTATCTTGTCTGGAAACTGAGATTTAAAAAATAAAACAAACCAGGATTCTTATACTCTAAACCACTTTAAGGTAAAACACAGGAGGGATTTTTAAGAAGCCAGTTATTCTAATTTGCCTGGAATTAAAATATTTCTGTTGTTAAGTAGCTTAAACTAGGCAACAGGATTACTGAAGTTGGGTTGATACGGTTCAATTACCACAGAAATCTGGCAACTAACTCTTACTGTGTTTCAAGTTACCTAAGGGGCTAGAAGTGAAAAACTTTATAAGTATCTAATGAAAGGATATTCTGAAACTACACATCATACGTACATATCCAAGAGTTATACACAAGGTCTTGAACCATTAGAAACTTCACAAATGTGTATAACTAATAGTTAACTTTTATATTTTTACAATGGAACATTTGCCCAGAGAAAAACCACCACCCTCTAGCTGGTATAAATTTATCATTTAGCCATCTTCCATTTTTTAAATATTCAAAATATAAACTCTAATCACTTTGTATTTAGCTATTATTCACTACCACTGTTTATTACTACCTTCTTTGTGTGAATTCATGATTATGAAAATCTGGTTATCAAATTAAATCTGAAAAGCTCTGCACAATTGATATATCTTTATACCTAGGCATTCAAAGGTAAGCACAGCATTCCACCTACCTGTTAGAAGAACTGGGGGTAGAAAATATGTCAATGGCTGGTGCAGTCATTACACTCCCTGCTGAGGTGGACACAGGAGAGGCTGCAGTTGTTAAAGAGGTATGAGGTTTCTTTGCAAGTTCTTTCAGGCGCTGCTCCTGTTGAGAAAGGGCACTACCATAAGGAACCTAGAAACCAGACTGATTTGTAAGGCCTTTGAAAGAAAGTGTTTTCTAATTTTGTTTTGATAGCAGAAGGGTATTCTCTGTATTGTCAATTGTTCAATGTCAGGATGAAAAATTAAGACTACTAAATTTCATCTTGTTTGTACAAATATTTATTAAATACTGTTAGTCTGTAAGGAAGTCCCAACTACTTTATGAGCACTTATACTTGCTTTTCCAAATAATTTAAGAGAACGCATACACCTACCTTTAAAGCTTTTAAACGAGCCTGTTCTTCCTCTAATGCTGCCTGCTTTTCCCTTTCATCCACTTTGGTAAGAGACAGGCCAGTGCTTGCCAGGGAGGAGACTGCATTGGAAAGTGTTGTTGCCCTAGGATAATCAGGCAAAAGTAATTAATTCAGTTTTTGGCCAAACGTTTCACATTACATCCTGGTTACAAAATGGTTTAGCAGGGTAGCCATGGATAGATACTATAATTATGAACTAAACCTATGGAGTCAACATCAGTACTTCAGAAGAAATATTCTAGCCACTCATCTAGAGTATGATTAAGAAATTAGCTGATTTACACATACATTCATTTATTATTAATATTTTAAACTAAATGTTAGACTTTGGAAAGGATTCACAATAAAGGTGAAGGACACTGCCTCTTCCAAGCCCAAGGGAGGGATCCAATGCAACTGGAAAAAAGTTCACATACTTCAGGGAAAACCCTGACGGGTAAAACATATTGAATTTCTCATTAAGAAGTGACCTGCTAATTTACAACCTGGGTTTTGGCAGTACTACTATAGAACACGAAAATACAAGAACCAGCAATAAATAATGCGTATGTAGATATGATGTCATTCCCAGAGGGCCCATAGGTTCTCCCAATGGAAGACTAACGTCATCCCAGTCACCAGTCCATCTGGCACCTCCTTTCTATCTGCTACCCTTTCGCCAAGCTGGAATTTTCTTTTCAAACATACTGTATTTGCACATGCGTATGTAATTCCTCATTCCTCACTGGTGGATTCACAGCAAGCCATCTCCTTTCCCTTAGAACAAAAACTTACCAAGATCATAAACCCCAACTTTTACTTTCCGTATGTTGATTCTAGGCAAAATAAACATGTTTGGTAAAGAATTCTAACCTGAAACTACTCCTCAGGGACTGCTATTAATTTTCCTTTATCACACACCAAGCACCATTAACTTCTACTCTAAGTAAACAAGTAGAAAAACTATTCAAGTTTATAAACTATTCAAGTTTATAAATTCAAGTTTATCAATTTTATAAATGAGCCAATATAAAGATAAAACTCTGACGACAAAGGAAGAGTAATACTGTTCTAAAGAAATTTGAAAATATTAGAGATTAAAAAAAAATATAAGGTAAATCAGTATACCTGAAGCTACTTGGCTATGTTTTGCGTTACTTGCTCAAATAATTGGGCCTTACATTTCTAAAAACCTATTAGAAAAATCACATCAAAAAGAAGGAAAGTTCTAATCATAATTTATACAAAAGTTTTTCTTCTACTAACCAACACAATAACAACATTACAAGGTCAATAAGAGATGATCTATATTATTTTTGATTTGCTAGGTTCATTGGTCTTAGTCTTGGAAATCAGCTAAAAGTCTAACAGAATGATGAAAATATGTCACCAATCACCCCCAAGAACTGGCATTAAAGAAAAGATGTGAAATCTTATGTTGGACATCCTAGTTCTGAGTCCCTGAATTACTACTGCATATTTCACAGGGCTATTTGTGAGGGTGAATCAAATTTGTAAAAAGGAGCCTTATAATTATAATACACCATATGAACCCATGCATTTCATCTTTAAGAGAAATACTAACATTATGAACACCATTCTAAACCACACAGTTACTGTCATCATCTTAACAAATGCTAACATTTACTGAAAATTAGAAACTGCCACAAAAACTTACATGTATTAATCTTTAAGAGCAACTCTCTGAGGTTGATACTATTAATAAATGACTTATAAATGGTGAAATCAAGATAAAGAGAAATTAAATAACTTGGAACTTCAGCTAGACTCATCTACTACTTTCTCAGAAACAGCACTACCTCTCTTTGCCCCACAAAGAATAATGTACCTGCTTGCAGCTGTAGAATCTTTGATTTTCTTTCCTTCCAAGGAAGCTAAATGTTGTTCCAAAGCATCAAGAAGACTACTGGGGGCCTAAAATTGTACAAATATTAAGACTTTCATGATAATCACACCATTACTCAAAATAAATCAAGAATCATCTAATACAATAAAGAAAAATAAATAGGTATATTCCCCATGAACGAATTAACAATGGCATTTTAGCTATTAAGAATGACACTATTATTTTTATTACATAAGCATCATCTGGTAAGAGTATTAACAAAGCTATAAAAACTAAGTCTATGTGAACATAAAACAATAAGAGGATCCTGCAATTTTTTAATATTTAACTTATTTAAATTTTGAATAAAAACAATCCTAAAAGCTGGACAAATTGCTGAGTGAGCTCCTGCTGCTGCTAAGTTGCTTAAGTCGTGCCCAACTCTGTGCGACCCCACAGACAGCAGCCCACCAGGCTCCCCCGTCCCTGGGATTCTCCAGGCAAGAACACTGGAGTGGGTCGCCATTTCCTTCTCCAATGCAGGAAAGTGAAAAGTGAAGTCGCTCAGCCGTGTCCGACTCTTAGCAACCCCATGGACTGCAGCCTACCAGGCTACTCTGTCCAAGGGATTTTCCAGGCAAGAGTACTGCAGTGGGTTGCCACTGCCTTCTCCAAGTGAGCTCCTAGTACTTAATAAATACTGAGTAACTGAAAGTGTCCAAACACCATTTTGAAACTGACAAATGAAACTGAAAATTAACATCAAGGAAACAAAAAATCATAATGAGATCCAACTTCTGACTCACTAGATGGTTACACAGACTAGCAACATCAAATGTTGAGGATACAGAGCAAATATAACTCTCATACAATGCTGGTGGGAATACGCCTACCTTGAAAAAAGACATGGATTTTTTTTTTTAAGAAAGCTAAATATACACCTACCTTAATTACTCAATTCCATTTCTAACTGTTTATTTAAGAGAGAAGCATATCTCCACAAGAAAAGACTTGTTGTAAGCACCTTTATTTGGTGGTTTAGTAGCTAAGTTGTGTCTGACTTTTGTGACCCAATGGACTATAGCCCGCCAGGCTCCTCTGTCCATGGGATTTCCCAGGCAAGAATACCGGAGTGCGCTGCCATTTTCCTTCTCCAGGGGACCTTCCCAATTCAGGAAACAAACCCAAGTTTCTTGTATCTCCTGCACTGCAGGCGGATTCTTTACTGCTCAGACACCAGGGAAGCCCCAGCTTTATTTACAACAGTTAAAAAACTGTACATAATCCAAAAATTTCCAAATTTTCTAATTTAGAAAAGAGACAAAACTATGGTCAATTCACATGATGGAATACTATTCGGCAATTAAAAAGAATTAATTAATGGTATATCTAACATATAGACAGCTCTCAAAACATTATGATGAGCAAAAGAAGCCAGACAAAAATAGTCACATGATCCTATTTATGTTAAATTCAAAAACTGATAAAAATTACTCGATTAGAATTCAAAATAGTGATTTGTGTGGAGCGGACTAGGGGTGACTGGAGGCGGACAGAGGCTGATGGAAACAATTTACATCTTAAATGGTGTATTGATTATACGAGTGCTTACAGTTATCAACCCTCATTCAAACAGATATTTACCTCAATTTTTTTTTTAAAGACTAGCTTGAAACCCTCAGTCTATGTGTCAAATCTCAACTGAATATGAACAGTTAATTACTTATTTTCAAAAGGAAACCTTTTCAGTGAGCTGAAAAGGAACTGTTCACTACTTTTAAAATACATCAGTGGCAAATACTCTTTAGGATTTGATATAAAGTTTCTGAATTACAGGTATCCAAAAGCAGTCGGAAGAGACAGTACTAGCTAATTTCTCTGTCAACTATGACCTGAACAACTTCATCCTGTATTTTCTCTCTATATCAAGGCCGTAGCACAAGACAGACATGGTAGGAAACAAGAACTTTTGTGCTGATCTGAGGATACACGTGCAATCCCTCAACCCCGACAAATCAGCAGGCCAACGACCATCTAGGCTACGCCAGAGACGATGAGGAGAGTGTTACTAACAGCGATTAACACTTTAAAAGCTCCTGTAACACAACGGGCACTGTGTGAGCTACCCTGTATGCCATCACCGAATCTGTGAGAGAGACAGGACTACCATATCCACTGTACAAGTAAACAACCTGAGACAGAACATGAACTTGGCCCAGATCACGTATCTGATACATAGCAGGAACCAACACAGTGTGTAAGCTGTGTCCCGCCTGAAAGCCCAGATACTAACTACTATGCTGAAGAATCTTAAATTAAAACTGAGGTCATTTAAACTATGTATTTTTTTCTGAAACATTTAAGTTGTGCTTACAAATACTTAAACTTCCTAGGTATGATAATTCATAACTATATCTTAAATCCCTTTTAAATATATCTATTTTTTCAAAGTCAAATCCACATTACAAAAAATGAAGGAAATGTGATGCTTCACATCCTAAAAAGAACAATTTATAACAAACAAAAAAAGAGTAAATAATCTCAAATTTCCACTTGTGTATAACTACCATCTTTCCTAAAGTACAATACCATGAATACTAAAGTACAGACACATATGATAGTATGGCCTGAGGCTGATCTTTTTACTTTTAAATTTATTTAAACTTTTCATTTATATTGGCATATAGCCCATTAACAATGCTGTGACAGTTTCAGGTGGACAGCAAAGGGACTCAGCCATATTATATATATATGTATCCATTCTCCCCCAAACTCCCTTCCCATGTGAAACTGTCAAATCAGTTTATACTGTTCAAACAATGACTCTTATCACACTTAGCCTATAGCAATAATGTGCTCAATCTTAATCAGGCCAATTATTTCAGTGGGCATATACAAAAATTTTTATTTGCATACAATTCACAACCAGATCTAGTATATACCCTTAGCCTGGAGATCAAAGAGATAAACCAGAACAAGTGAGTACAGAGAAAAACAGTAAGAACCATTAATAACCAAAGTATTTAAAAGAATCCCAGAATGACTTAAAATAAGGTAAAAGAGATAACTACTGAGGAGAGAGTTGATATAAAAGGATAGTTTATGCCAGGTCCTTTCATTGTTAATACTCAGTAAACAAACACCAGAAAAGGCCAGAAAAAACTGCAGGTTTAACATTTCCTTCCTAAAATTTTTTTAAGATAATGATAATAAAAAATAATATTATAGTAGCTAACACTGAGTGCTTAATGCGCTAAATGTTTTTAGGTGTCAACTCTTAATCCTCCCAACTGAGGTGGGTGGGTATTGTAATATCTACATTTTAGAAATAATGAAACTGGAGCACAGAGAGTAACTTCCCCAGATCACAGGGCCAGCTGGTGCCACAGCCAGGACTCAAACTTCAGAGCAATGTTTTGAGGTTTATACTGATGCTTTTGAACTGCAGTGTTGGAGAAGACTCTTGAGAGTCCCTTGGACTGCAAGGAGATCCAACCAGTCCACCCTAAAGGAGATCAGCCCTGGGTGTTCTTCGGAAGGACTGATGCTGAAGCTGAAACTCCAATACTCTGGCCACCTGATGCAAAGAGTTGACTCATTGGAAAAGACTCTGATGCTGGGAGGGATTGGAGGCAGGAGGAGAAGGGGACGACAGAGGATGAGATGGCTGGATGACATCACCGACTCGATGGACATGAGTTTGGGTGAACTCTGGGAGTTGGTGATGGACAAGGAGGCCTGGCGTGCTGTGATTCATGGGGTCGCAGAGACAGACACAACTGAGAAGACTGAACTGAACTGAATGTATCTACCTGAGTCAAAGAGCCAAAGAGGAAGGTTTAAAACCAGAAAAACAAATCCTGTGTAAGATAATTCTCTACCAACAGTACAGTGAAGATTTTGTTTTTAAAACACCATTCTCTAAGTTCAGTTCTTTCTGAAGGGGGGGGGGGGGGGCAGAGGGGGTGGTAATGATGATGAGAAACAGAGACTAAAAGGGAATAAACTAAAAGAACAGCAGAGCACCGGCTGGCTCCACCAAGAAATGAGTAGCCTTCTATATGGTTATGATGTTAGAACAATCATCAGCAATACATCAAAACACTGAAAATCAAGAAAAATACACTGATCTTGACAGCAAGAGCTGCATATTATTCATCTTTGTACCCTTCAGACCTAGTAGAACACAGCAGACCGAGACTGACATTACAACAATACTTACCTGTGAAAGATCTGGTATATCACCTCTGTCAATTCCAACTTGCTGTAAGAAGAAGCAGCATCGTATTTAATAGACAAAATTACAATAAAGAGTTTTATAAGTAAAATTTACAAAATAACATCTGTGACTAGTAGTATGAGCAATATTTTAGGAAGAATTCTTTAATCCCCACAGATATCATTCAATACCTCCAAAGACTTAGATATTATCTGATGGCTCTATAAGTTCTAACAGGAGGGGAAGGAGAGTTAGAAATTCAACCAGGCTACTAAGTTACCGTCTCCACATCCTCAAAACACCTAAAGAAGCTACCTTGTCACAATCTGAAAAATTCATCACTTCTGTGACAAAAACACTACACCAAGAATTAGAAAGGCTGACCATGAACAAGCCTGTTGGAGCATAATAAGAAGTTAAGGAACAAACCTAACAACAATGACTCACTCTTTCACCATAAAGTACACTTTCCCTGGCAGTCACCACAGGTTTCAAACCTACGTTCACTCAAGCAGGCCAGGTTTTATACAAATACCAAGTGATATTTAACCAGGATATAACTGTCCCCACAAAGCAATCCCAACATGCTTTCATGATACTCAGGTACTAGGCAAATTCCAGCAAAGAAGATAAAAACCATTCTTATTTATTTCAACACCCTAATTTAAAAATTCTTTTCCCTCCAGTGACTATATGATTATTCATGCTATATGACTATTTCATTTTCTAATCATTCCCCCTTCCTTTTCTCAACCTTTTAAGGGCCAATTCCAGAATGCTATCAGTAGAAAATTTGATAAAATAATTCATACTAAGATCTTCAAAACTAATCACTGAATGATATATTTGTCATCTTCAAACACATTTGAAAAGGTTACTTGAGTCTTCACTCCAAGAACTTAGGTCTCATAATGAAACTGTGAGCCCAAAGACCACTTCATCAAAGAATATTCTTAAGGTAGAAGAGTATTCCTACGGAGTGGATGGTCCAGCAGGGTAAGACCAGCAGATCTGGAGGCGAATAAGGGCTTAAAACTTAAGTCAGTATATACAACTTATCAAATGCAAAGAACAAAAGAAGCCAAAGGGAAAGGTCAACAAAGTAAATGTATTTAAAGAATTTACTAGAATCATCATAAATACTGCTTCTTTCTGGTTTTAGCATATGACTGATCCTAAAGATATTGAGAAATACTTTAAATCCAAATAAATTCCAGTATACTTCATAAAATAGTCTAACACTACAAAGCTATTTTCTTCAAAGGTCTCACCATCTTTTTATATCTTACTCCACCTGCTACAGAATAAAACATCACTACGATAATAGAGGCAGAATCACCAACTTGCTAGTTTCAGATGAACTATTTTGATACTACTGATCAGTAATATATCCATCTTTTAGAATTACCCTAACAAAGCGCCTCTGGTAATAACAGGTAGGTGGGAGAGAGGGAAAACAAAGACTCTCTAAGTGCTGCCTTCGTGGGAGCAAGGTGATGTCTACACGCATTACCACCACTACCTTCTGTGACTCTCAGAAACTCATTTTTCAAAGAGTTACAAAATTAATGATCCCATAACCTACATTCATAGCTTTCATAAACAATGACAAACAACAGAGGCATTAAGTTCACTTCTGAAAGGAAGAAAACATCCTGAACCATATGGCTCTGGTTGCAAGTCTTACTGAAGGAAGGAGACCTGCACTAACATAGAATACTCTTTACCATATTTAATAGAATAAATCTTCTATGATATACAGCCAATTCCACACATGAAAATCACTGCCATCTACCTGATTTTACAGAGAAAGAATTTAAAAATTAGACTACTTTTTAGTATTCAATACTAGATTAAATACACAGGGTAATATTCAACGTTATATCGTATTCATACTACAGCACAGAATGCGATATAGTATAGTGTTATAATTGAATATATACCTTACTATATTTAAGACATTTCTTTCACTTGGGTAAAGACTGATTTCTTTGAAATGTACACTTAAAGACAAAGAAACCAAGTTCAGAGATACAGTCATTTAAACACAGTTTACCTCTGCAACTTTGAGAAACTCTGAGATTCTAGTCATCCTAGTCAGGAACTTCTTATAGATGTCAAGACCTTCTTTGCACTGGTTCTTTTTCATATCAAAATATTTTTCTGCCAAAAACAGATATAAACATACTTTTATTCACATCAAAATATAACACTCAAAAGAGAAAAAGATTTAAAACAGCCCAAGTTATACTGATGTCTCAGAAAACACACTCACCAAGTGTTAAATTAGCTTAGGTATTCAAAGCAAGTTAAAATAGACATGCTGCTATATTAAAAATTAAGAAATTACAATTTTACTCCTATTACCAGTTTTTCCTACAATATTTCTTCCCTAACAATTCCCTAAGTATAATCTGCATGTTAATATAGATCACATTTGACTCCATTTAAAACAGTGCTAAATGTCTATTTCCAAATATTCTAAATAATACTAAGAAAGATGGCAACTTTTCTAAGTCCAGATGTCACTTGGAAAACTAATTTAATTTACATAAATAGCAACAAAGAGCTTAATGTATACCAAGGTGGGAGACTATACTTTCTAAAACTTTATAAAAAACTTCCCATTTTTCACTTGTGGAAAAAAAGAGAAGTTTCCCTATCTCCATGGATTAAAGCATCCCTAAATGAGTTTGTATTATCCCTGCCTATGAAAATCAAATTTAAATAAATTCTTTTAAAAAAATTACTGCAAAGGGAGAACAAATATATTGGAGTAAATATATCTGACATCTTGACACTTGATACTTTGACACTCTTTGCAGACTGTTACTTTTCTACTCCATTCAAACTCCACTGAAAAAACATTAGCATCTCTAGGCAAAACTGCTGCTGCTGCTGCTGCTGCTGCTAAGTCGCTTCAGTCGTGTCCGACTCTGTGCAACCCCATAGACGGCAGCCCACTAGGCTCCCCTGTCCCTGGGATTCTCCAGGCAAGAACACTGGAGTGGGTTGCCATTTCCTTCTCCAATGCATGAAAGTGAAAAGTGAAAGTGAAGTCGCTCAGTCATGTCCAACCCTCAGCGACCCCATGGACTGCAGCCTACCAGGCTCCTCCATCCATGGGATTTTCCAGTCAAGAGTACTGGAGTGGGGTGCCATTGCCTTCTCCGCTAGGCAAAACTAACTGAATGCCATATATACCTAATACACAACAAAGCACCACACACTCCTAAAATGCCTCAAATGTAAAAAACATCCTTTAAAAAAGTATTTATTTTAAAATAATTATCAATCTAAAAATTAAGTTCAGAAAAAAGTATCAATTTTACAATTAAAAGTTCATTTTGGAATAAACTGAGGAAATTATTTTCCTGAGACAGAAAATTCCACCTTAATTTTAAAGAAAATTTTCTATTTCTAAAAATAAAACTGATAGAAAAAAATACAGATATATCTAAAAAGTGCATAGTTCATCTGGCTGAACATTCTAATTGTACAATTATTTAATCACTTAGCATTGTACTCGGGTATAAAATTCTTTTCTCCAAATTGTTCAATGAATAACTATATCTCAATGAATTTTAAGGCAACTTTAAGTAATAAGACAATATTATTTATCAATGACACAAGATAAGAGATAAAATGTTATTAAACGATAGAAATATTTACCCAACAGGTTAATAATTCCTTCATTGTATGCTGCAAACAGTCTAATGGCATCTTTGAACAGGAGCATGAAGGCAGCATTTATTACCCCATTTGTAAGTTCGTTGCTATTAACCTGGAAAACAAAATAGAAAGATTAGCTAATGTTCTGTTCTAAAATGACAATGACTTACTTCACAGTAAAAGACAATGAATTCAAATACTTAGGTGTAGGATAAAAAAAGACATTTATCTCTAGCAATCAGAGTCACAGCCATACAGTGCAAAAATATTGATCGAAGAGTTCAGATTTACTTAAAAGCCACAACACAAACCCTGTAACATTGACTTTAGTTCAGAAATAAGTCAGTGAGAACAAAAGTACCCTTTAACTCTTGAAATTTTTAGGCTACATCTCAAAAGTATTTTAAGTTCATTTCAACATTAAATACTTCTAATTACAAAATAAACCCCATTTCTAAGTTCACTTTCAGTCATGAAGAATTTACTGAATGTTTCTAAATTTAAAAAAATATTTATTAAATGGCTACTATAATCACCAAAGAAGTGAGTTAAGCTAGGTAGAAAATATTTTTTAAAAAAAGAAATAATTCTCCCAATATTACAAACAAACTCACCTTCAAAATGGTTATAATATTTCTACCTCATATGGTTACAGGAGAATTAACTGACATACTCATGTAAAGAGTTTGATGCAGTATTTTACACATAAATGATCAATATTTATTTTTTCTTAAACTTTTTATTTTGTATTGGGGTATAGCTGATTAACAATGTTGTGCTTGTTTCAAATGAAAAGAGAAGGGACTCACCCATATATATACATGTATCAATTGATCAATATTATTATTATTAGTGACTCATGTTTTAATAAAAAAAAAGCAGTTGTCTACCAAGATAGATGAGAAATACCTTTAGCTTAACGAGAAAATAATCAAAAGGATAAAACAAGTTAATCTTAAGTTCCTTTTTAGATAACTGTGGTGGTGGTGGTGGTTCAGTTGCTAAGTTGTGTTTGGCTCCTACGACCCCACGGAGCCTGTCAGGCTCCTCAGTCCATAGGATTTCCCAGGCAAAAATACTAGACTGGGTTGCTATCTAGATAACTAAGTACATGATAATTAACTTGTTAGGTACAGAAAAATGTAAGCTGAATGGCAAGCAACAAACTGGTAAATATTTTCAGAATATCTGACAAGATCAATCTGCATTATAGAAAGAATTCTACAAAACAATTCACAAAATAAAAAATACATATAGCTAATAATGTGAAAAGAAGTTCAACTTCACCAACAGGCAAATTAAAAGAATCAAATTAAATTACCTGAGTACCAGACTAGTAGGTATCAAGACAGTCAAAACCAAGGTATTATTCTACACCAAAAAGAACAAAGAAAAACAGGTGCCTGTTGACTAGTGGCTGGCTCAACCCTTTTGGAGTATAATTTGGCAATATTTCTTAAAAACTTATATGTTTATGGCCTTTGACCATCTAATTCTTTGTCTAGGGCAATAATTCCATATAAATAGGCTTATAAATGTATAGATACACTATTATCTAATGCACACATGGAGTATCTAGTATCCCTCCCTTCTGTTTTTTTTTTTTTTCCCATTTTCTGAATTAAAAAACCAAATGCCCTAAACATTTATCAACAAGTAAAGTGTTAGTCGCTCATCTGTGTCCAACTCTTTGCAACCCCATGGACTGTAGCCCGCCACACTCCTCTGTCCATGGGATTTTCAAGGCAAGAATACTGGAGTGGATTGCCATTTCCTTCTCCAGCGGATTTTCCCAGCCCAGGGATTGAAGGCAGGTCTCCTGCATTGCAGGCAGGTTCTTTACCATCTGAGCCATCTGGGAAGCAATAAATTATTACATACAACAAAGTATAACAGACATTGAAAAGAACATGCCATTTTTTAAAGATACCCACAATAAATTAAGTGGAAAAAAGAAATCATGGTTGGACGTTTTCTCTATAAAAATCAAAATAAAGTTCAGCAGTTACATTAATCCCCTGTCTTCTGGACTAGGAGCCAGCAAACTAGGGGCATGACTCAGTATTTCAGACTGTGCAGGCCATATGATCTGTCACAACTACTTGGCCCCATTATTACACCAAAAAAAGCAGCCACGTAACCAATGAGCCTGTTCTAAAAACAGTATTGTGGACACTGAAATATAAATTTCATATACTTTTCACCTGTTAAAAAGTTCTTTTATTACTAGCAACCATTCAAAAATGTAAAAATATTCCCTTTTTAAATTATTTGCAACCATTTAAAAATGTTCTCAGTTCACAAGCCACATAAAAAAACAGTAGCTTCAGAACCTGCTCTAGTCTCTAAAGTACCTATGGGATGCATTTAGTCAATGTTTGTTGAACACTATGTGCCACACAGTACTGACAACAGGGACACAGCAGGGAAAAGCAAAGCTGGTCCCTGGCTTCTGGAAGTGAAAGATGACCAAGTGACAGCACAGCATTAAAGGAAAATCAATTTCAGCATAAAACTGTCACAGCTTTGATCACTAACTTACATGTACAAAGTCTAAAAGAAAGTATCTTTAAGTTAGATACACCAAAAGAGACGACTTGAAAATGCTAACACCCAACATACTACAAACAAATAACAAAGCTGGAAACTCGGTTCAAGTAGCAGTCATTAAAACAAAAATCCCAGGGAACAGAGTCCTTGGGCAATAGATACATAGTACACTGTTACAAGTATATTTGAACTTCCCTTTATTTCTTAATAACTGTCATGCTTTGAGTTCTGCAAAGCAGACAAAAAGTGAAATCTTAAGACAGCTAGTCATAAGGAAAATTTTTGTACATTTTTAACATCTAAAAACCATTATCAAAAAAAGCAGATTTTCACATTAATCTCTTCACCTCTCCATCACTTTCTTCAGCTTGTATATCCTATAATATAGCAAGGATTCTGGAAGCACCACCAAAGAATCAGAGTAAATCTTAAGCAATTATTCAAACAGAAAGTAATCTGATTTGGGGCCACATTTATAGAAAATCCTTAGCCAAATAGGATAATTGTGTGAAAAAATTAGTCTATGACAACTTGAGATTAAAAAATCTAATAAAAATAATGCAATTTTTAAAATATCAAATTACAAAAGCTTTTATGTAATCAACTTACATTAAAATCAAGAAGGGCATCCATTTGATTCTGAATAATTGGTACAGTTTTTAGGAGTTTTTCTGTGTTCATGGTTCTCATAACTCCATCAGCCCTGTTTAAAGAAAAGAACAATTGAGTTTGTTATTAAATCTATGTTTCAAACTCCCATCTGGTTCTCTATTTAAACAGAGAACAAGCTGTTACCAAACATCACATGTTTTTATGTCATTATTGAACCTGAAACCTCAAGTAATCGTAAAGAAAAACAAAACCAGAAAATACCATATGCCCAATATCAAGGTGGTCATTTCAAACTAAAAAGATGTAAAACATGAGACATAAAAATAAAAGCTTACAATATATAACCAGGTTTATACTATACTTTTCACATGAGGAAATCATCTGATGCTCACGCTGCTCGTTCGTCTAAAGGGCATTTCCCTCAAATCGCTAAACAGGACACGATGGAGTCTGCAGTTGAATACAAGTCTTGGTAAGTACCATTTTATTTAAAGTAGTTTATTTGTGACCCAAATCAAACTTATTTTAGGGATTCCTTGGCAGTCCAGTAGGTAAGAATCCTCCTTGTAATGCAGGGAACGCTGATTGGTACCCTGGTCTGGGAAGATCCCACATGCCACTGGGCAACTAAGCCCCTGTGCCAAAACTGCTGAGCTTGCACTCTGGAGCCTGCGCGCTGCAACTACTGAGCCCAAGTGCAACAACTGCTAAAGCCTCGGGCCCTAGCGCCAGTGCTCCTCAGCAAGAGAGATCACCGAAACGAGAAGCCCGTGCCCCACAACGCAGAGCAGCCTCTGCTCTCCACAACTAGAGAAACCTGTGCACAGCAACAAAGGCCCAGCATTGCCATAAACAAAACATGAAGCTATCTACTCAAATATACACAATTTAAAAACACTTTATTACAATATAAAGGACAGTTTTACCAAGTCATTCTAATCAGGCCATTAAAATAAGTGATGCTTAAGAGAAACTGTTTTTAATAAAATATTCTGTTAAATATTTCCAAAAACATTTCTTTAAATATTTCTTTAGATATTTCTAAAGAAAGATAAACATCAGCAGTACCAAATAAATTAGGATTTTACAAAACTGACACCAAAAACACTAGATAAGAGGTAATAGAGTTAACACACACAACTAACACCAATATGTTTATTATAGACCAGGCTTCTGTCTTACGGGCTTGGTGTATGTTTTTCAAATTCTCAGAAAAATCCTGCAGGTGGTCTTGTCCCATCTTATAGACAATGAAATTTTAGGTTCACTGAGGTTATGAGAGTATCTACGGTCAGAAAATGAAGTGATTTTAGGGTCAGTGTGTAAACCCAAGTGTATAAGACTCTAAAGCAAAGCTTTTCATAAACTTCTGGTAGAGGAATAAGGCCCCTTCAAAAAAATGTACAGATGTACCCTAACTTACAAATGATCCATACTTAGAAATAGCTGTTCTACCCTAAGCTATCCCTTAAAACACAACTCCAGATACCAGAAAAACAATTAAGCTATGAAAAGCAAAAAAAGTTCTTCAAGAGTTTAAAGAACAAACACTGGCCTGCCTTATGTAGGCAGCTGTTGACCAGTTTTACTCCAACAACCCTCCCAAATAAGACGTGTTAATTCACACATACCCATATCCTCACTGACTGGTACCAGCTTCAGGAGTTCAGGATGAGGACCTCACCCCCTCTTTGCAGCCCTTTCTTTATCCCCACACATATCAAACTCTTGTTTTCTCAGTCACTGCTGGTCCCTTTAGTTCTCCCTCCCTCTCCTTGCTAAGTGAATTTTTTGACCTTCTGGTCACTTCCCCTGTATCACAAAAGACTTCAACCCTGGCTCAGTTTTTCTCAGTTAATTTCAACATCTTACACGCACAATCAATCCAACATCTTGATCTCAGTCCCTTAACCACATCCCCTATTCTCACAGTCATATCTTGACCTTACTGCCTGCCAAGAAACCACATTATCCCTAGCCCCCACTACCACACCCTTACCCTCAATGTAAGAAAAAGCCAAGATTCAGACACCTCATCCTGACAATCACCTTTTAACTTTCTAGCTACCTTGGTCAAGTGTCCCATGACAAAAACTATTTGACTTCATCATGAACTTCAGTGTTATCAACCTTACCACTACCCATATTGATCTCTTCTAGTTTTTCCTTCTTTCATCTAGCTCATAATTCCAAAGATAAGTATTATCTATCATGCCCTTGCAAATACCCTTACCTCTCTTCCACCTATCTTTCCCTTGCAGTCACCTGGCAAATCCACAATTTTCATTCATTATTCAACTTACTCCGTCTTTACCTCTATGTTGCCTCTCCAGTGGATACTAGCCCAACATTACTTGACTAGACTTTTCAGCAGCATTCAAACTTCTTCTTCCTTCTTGAAACTCCACTCTCTTCGCATTCCTGATGCCGTCACTCCTCGTGTTCTTTCTACCGCATCACTACTTTTTCAGCCTCTTCCCTTGTCTCCTCATCCTCTACTCAGTCTCTAACGTAAATGCTGTGCATCTCAAGATGTTTCTGGGCCCTCCCCTCTCACTCTACACTTATTCCCTAGGATACTGTCATTCCCCAGGCAGAAATTACCAAACTGCCACTTACACGGCCAGACCAGAACTCTCAAAGGTCCTAGTTAGTACTGTCAAATTGCCTACTTGATATCTTAACTTATAAAAATCAAAGACATCTAAAAACTAGTATTTCCAAAATTAATTTCTTAATTTTTAACCACTACCCTATGTTGCTTCCAAAAACCTTCCCAGGAAAAGGTGCCATCTCCCCAATGGTTTAGGCTAGAAACAATGGGAACATTTTTTATTCTTCTCTCTCTCACTAGCCTCCACATCATTTCTTCCCACAGAACTTTAAAGTTCTCAATTAAGAAAAATCCGAACTTATCACATGCTACGTCAGCAACTGACTTCAAAAAACTCAATTCACAAACCCAAATGCTAAAATATGATTCAAACCAAATGCATGACAATTCATAGTCCATGCAGAACACAAGTATTTATTACTTCTGTAATCAAGTGTAATTAAATTCAGATACCTGCTTCCCAAATATAAGAGCAATAAATTAAAGGCTGATCATCCATACTCTTACTCACAGACAATACCTGGATTATTCTTTATTTTGCTAGTTACTAACAATGTCTTACCACTTCAAATTGTACCAATTTAGAATTCAAGATAATTCTACACGGCAAGTTAACACTATCAAAAAATGGAACGCTAAACAAAAAGAAAATGAAGGGACCAATGTTTAACACAACCAACTAAAAAAGATGTATCACAGGCAATTTACTGGATCCATTTTTCATAGAACTATTTAATGTACTATTTAGAAACTCATCTAATCATCCTTTCAAAAACTATTAAGCATCTACTATGTTTAGACACTGTGGAAAGTCCTGAAAATAAGAATGTGAGACTGTACTATCTTCATGGATGAGACAGTGTCATAAAAAATCTAACAGAAAAAAAGGCTTCCTCAAAAAAATATTTGAGTGAAATCTTGAAGAATGACCAAGAATTTGCCAGAATAACAAAAAAGGGGCTAAAGTGTATTTAAGTGAAGAGTCATTTAACCAAGTGCATGCATGCTAAGTCACTTCAGGAGTGTCCAACTCTGGGAACCCTATGGGTTATGGCACACCAGGCTCCTCTGTTCATGGGGTACCCCAGTCAAGGATACTGGAGTGGACTGCCATGTCCTTCTCCAGGGGATCTTCCTGAGCCAGGGACTGAACCCACATCTCTCATGTCTCTTGCATTGGCAGGTGGGTTCTTATCACTAGTGCCACTTGGGAAGCCCATTTAACCATACAGGGTAATGATTCATTTTGATTTTTGAATATCCCATATTTCTATTAAAGATTGTAGTTAATCTCCTTCTCACTTTTTAAATATCAAGATATAGTCTAAATGAATTTAAGATTTAAATAAAAATACTGAATCCATAAAAATATCCAGTGAAAAGAGTTAATTGATCACTTTGGGGTAGAAAACCCCACTCGAGTTTGCTTAAAAGACAGTAGCCATAAAAATAAAGATAATAATTTTTATCACATAGATTTTTAAAAAAGTTTTAATAAATGCTAAAAAGGGGGGGCAGTATTTATAACCTGTGACAATTTATTTTCTCAATAAATCCAAAAGCTTGTCAGTTTGTCATGTGCTAATAAGCATTATATACAATAACTCATTTAATTCTCACAAAAATCCTACTAGATAAATGCTATTAACATCATCATTCTACAGATGAAACAATATTTACAGAACTTCGCAGTGGCACAGGGGACATGGGTTCAATCCCTGGTCCTGGAAGACCCCACATGCTATGGAGCAACGATGCCCGTGCGCCACAACTACTGAGCCCACGTGCTGAACTAATGCAGCCCATGCACCCCAGGGCCTGAGAGCCCCAACCACTGAGTACACGTGCTCAGCCACCGAAGCCCACACTCCTAGAGCTGTGCTCCACAACAAGAGACGCCCCTGCAATGAGAGGCTGCGCACTGCAACAAAGGGTAGCCCCACTCACTGCAAGGAGAGAATGCCACGCACAGCAACAAAGACCCAGTGCAACCAAAAATAAAAATAAATAAATGTTTTAAAAATTCACAGATGAAATAACTTGAAGCTTAAGTCAATGCTCTCCAACTGTGCCACACCATACTGCTATGGTACAAATGGGCTATACGTATGCTGACACATTAATCCCAAACCCTTCAGTCTCATGTAGTCCTTTCCATGTAACACACTGTCCTGTAAAAATAGCATTAGTTTGTGCGGCATGATGTGGAAAAAGTTAGCCGATTGATGGATATGTAATAAAAGATATTTTTTCTTAGGAAATAGGCACTGAAATGTTAAGAGCTATGAACTATAAAAAGGTATGAGGTATATATAATCCATTCTCAAATGGATCAAACAAAAAAGTAAAAAACACACAGACACAAAGAATAATTAAATGTTAAAAACTCATGAATCTGAGTGAAGTGAACAGGAGTTATCTGTATTGTTCCCGCAGCATTTCAGAAAGTGAATTATTTCAAATAAAATTATTTAGTTAGCAAGCTGGCTGAAGTATCTTACTAAAATCCCTCATCTAACTTGAGTGAAGCTAGAAATCCAACCTAAATTTATCTGACTAAACTGCCAGTAAGCTTTTAAGACAGAATTTTTAAAGTCCAATGGAGAAATGGGCAAAAGATATTAAAAAGCAATTAACAAAGCAAGAGTGGTATTTTCAGAGAGAAAGAGGCTTAATATCACCATTTAAAAGTCAGTCAATCAACTAACAAAATAAATATCTAATGAGATACATTTTCATTATGATGGAAGAATACAGCGAAAGAGGTATTTATAACTGTATTTAACTCAATAATTTGGTACCACTTTTATACAGGGTAATTTGGTGTTTTCTATTAAAATGGTACATGTATATATATATTATTTGACTTGTCAATTCTAAGAATTCATTCTACAGGAAACTTCACTTACAAATGCAACCATAGGGACCTCCACGATGATTCAGTGGTTAAGACTCCGTGCTTCAACTGTAGGGTGCACGGGTTCAACCCTGGTTGGGGAACTAAGATCCCACATGTCAAGTAGTGTGATCAAAAATAAATTTAAAAAAAAAGAAAAAAGAATGCAAGCATATGTAAAAGAATATTCAATGTATTTCTTTTATAAGATTAAAAAAAACAAAATAAACCAAAGGTACATCTAGAACATAATTCTAAAGCCAGGTTCTATGTGCACAGATATTGAAAATATCTAAAATACCTATTAGGGGAGGGAAGCAGTCTTCAAACAGTGTGATCCAAATATGGGATTTTCTGTGTGTCTTCATACACCTACTTTTATTTCTATTTTCACACAGAAAACACATTAGATACACCCAAATATTAACAGTTTCAGTCAGATTTCTATGTTGCCTGAATTTTTAAAAAATAGTTTATTACTTTTATATACCTAAAAACATTCAGAACAGACAAATCCATAGAGATATAAAGTAGATTTGTGACTGCCAAGGTCCAGAGGAAAAGGAAACACATGTTTTGGAATTAGACAGCAGTGATGTTGCACAACTTTGTAAATATACTAAAAACCACTTATTGTACACTTTAAAAGGGTGAATTTTATGTTGTATGAATTGTCTCAATAAAGCTGCTGGAAAATTTAATAAGAACTTCAAAAATCCTAGTGCAAAAGTATCTGATATACTTCTTAAAAAAACATGAAGTTCATCTTTTAAGACTGGCTTGAAATTCTGTAATTCACAATAAATAATGCCTATTGTTGTTTAGTCGCTCAGCCGTGTCTGACTCTTTGCGACCCCATGGACTGTGGTACGCCAGGCTTCCCTGTCCTTCACCATCTCCTGGAGTTTGCTCAAATAATGCCTGCAGTTAACATTTTAAAATATTCAAATTCATTAGATGTCAAAAAGAAAAAGAATGAAAGAAAGAAAGCTTAACTCACCCTCGTTTCACTTTTGTGAAATCAAATGCAACTTGTCTGTATGAAACTGCTTTTTCATTTAGATACCTACTATACCTCCTAATAAATGTAGACATGTCATATCCTGTAAGGAAAAAACACAAAAGGATTTCATAAAATATTAAAAACCCAATTAGCTTAGAAAACCAACTCATTTTATCCATTGGCCACAATGTCTTGATATTACACCTTCAATTTAGTGATATGAATTAAGTGACATTAACATCTATAATAGTTTACATTTTTAAAGTCAGGTATGTCATATGTGGCTTAGAAAAATCTTCCCCCTTAGAATTTCACTAAAATAATAATTCTGCTTTATTCTGACCAACATTCCTTTTATTTACTGGGAATTGAAAAACTTGCTTTCTTAAACTACTTGATAACCCCATGATTCAAATTTAACATCCTGCAGAACCAAAATCCCTCTCCTCAAAATCATTAATCAATTTAATATTTTTCATACTTTTCCATTTTTAGTTGCATATGATTTAGAACAACTTATTGGTGCCAACCTTATAAGTAGCAGAGACAATTACTGCATTGTACAATGAAATAAGTGGCAATATGCAAATTTAAGGCCTAAAAAAATAATAATTCTATGACAGTTTTCAATGAAACTTTCTAAGTGAATAGCTAAATCATTCTAAGTTTTTGCTTCAACACAATCATGAGATTTGAAGACTTCAGCACCATAAAATCTAATCAATATTATTAAAAACAAACAAACAAACAAACTTGTATTTTAGCTATTGCCTGGCTCAAAGAAGTGTACAAATTTTTGTTCTTTCCCTTGTGGCTCAGTTGGTAAAGAACCTGCCTGCAATGCCAGAGACCTGGATTCGATCCCTGGGTTGGGAAGATCTCCTGCAGAAGGGAAAGGCTACTCACTCCAGTATTCTGGCCCGGTGAATCCCATGGACTGTATAGTTCATGGGGTCGCAAAGAGTCAGACACGACTGAGCGACTTTCATTTTCACTGTAAAAGCAGATCCACTCTACTTTAGTTCATCTTCATCTAACAAATTTAATTTTAATTGATGGTCTCTGCTACTTTAAAAAAATATAACACCAAAACAAGTGCACACACACACACAAAGTACAGTGACTGGATTTAACATAATCACCAATTCATTTATTCAGCAAATATTTCTTAGTAGCTACTACCTTGCTACTGGAGAAAAACCAGTGAACAGAAAGAAATCACTGCCCTCAGATATTCTCGTAGCTATTAGTGTACTGTATAAGGTGTTACATACTCACATTTTTCAGCTCTTCAGTTAATACTGTTCCCTCTAATACACTCTATTAGATCCTCACTAAGGGGAGAAACATCTCTCATCCTTCAAGGCTCGGTCTCTAAAACTTTCCCTGAACTCTTTGTGTTCCCATATTCTTACTTCAAGTACAGCTATTAGAAGTACACAGTTATCTCACGCACTATAAGTTTAATTATAATATATACAACTAGTATAACAGCCAGTATATACTGAATAAAATATACCAGACTCCACCCAACAAAATACATCAGCAATCAAAATTACAAAAACATCACTGAAATATAACTTTTATCATTTCAGTCTAACCTTTATAATATCTTTGAATATAAGCTTTAAATAAAAGGCCTAAAAACTGTTCTCTACATGAAAGGAATGAAAGCCTTAAAACCTTGTCACCAGAAGTGCTTAATTTCCATCTAAAGAAAGTAGAAAATCAGTAGTTAATGAGACACAAAAAACCCACTTGGAACATATGCATATATTCTGCTCTAGAGTAGTGATTTGCATATTGTTTTCCAGACTCTTACAGTTCAAATGAACTAAATAAGGCTGAAAGCAGAAATAAAAAGATGAGGTAGTTTTATCCATGTTCCAGAAAACAAAACAGCTCCAGTTTCACCTGTTATATATACAGATAGCTTCTATTAAAGATTTTACTTGAAAAAGGGATTCCATGGCTTCATTTTTTTCCCTCTTAACTATTTAAGGCATGATATCTCTCATTAAAGTAAAATCAACCTTGTAACAGCTGGTTCTACGTACAGATTATTGATCTTCCAGAATCTCTGAAAGATTGAGTATTCAATTCTAATTAGTA
This sequence comes from Budorcas taxicolor, assembly GCF_023091745.1. Taxonomy (NCBI): domain Eukaryota; kingdom Metazoa; phylum Chordata; class Mammalia; order Artiodactyla; family Bovidae; genus Budorcas; species Budorcas taxicolor. The sequence goes on along the minus strand of NC_068934.1, from coordinate 10,113,631 downwards.
CTTTCAACTGCCAAAAGTAAAGAAGTAGTGAACAGTTCATAAACATATACACAGCTAATCACTAAATTCTACTGATTTTCATCTCCACAGAAGCCACAATTCAGGTCCTCATTAACTCTCTACTAGATGATCAAAACAATGACCAGAGCAATCTCAAGGTCCTCAAGATGTTACTCACTCAGATACAACAAGCTAGAGTGGTTTTTTTTAAATAATACACATTCCTTCTCTCCTCCTCCCTCAACTCAAAAAACTTCGATGGTTTCTCGCTGCATCATAAAATCCCAAACATATCAAAATCCTTTGTGCATGATTTTGGCCCCAAACAGCTTCCCAAGAGTTATCTGCCATTACATATTCTCCAACATCTCATCTTACATTCTATTCACATTCACTTGCCCTATAAAGAAACACCCATGCTCTTTACCATCCACATACATCTGTCTACCTTTGCTTAAGTCAACTCACGTCCTCATCCATCTTTCAAAGCACAGCACAAATATTACCTTTTCTAAAGATATTTCCCAGCTGAAACTTACTGCTGAGTACTCCTTTAGTATGGTCTCAGTATGTCCTTTATGAGGCTCTTCCTAGAGTTATTCTATAATGCTAACAGTCTAGCTCTGGCTAAGTGTAAGAGATCCCGTTAAGACAGTACGTACATGGAGGGCTACAGTACTAGATTACAGCAATTTCAAGTTACTGAATTAAAGTAAAATAAATAAAATATCTGGTAAGTATTAATAAGTAATTCATCTGAGAAACATATTATACTTACCTTTGCTACTAAAATGTATGATATTCTCAACATTTCTTAGAATAAAGTATAAAATAATAACAACAATGAAAGCAGATACAGTAAGAGTTACATTCTACATTTACAGATATGTAAAGTTACATTCTAACTTTACATTTTTAAAGCTAGGTATGTCATATGTGGCTTAGAAAAATTTTCCCCTTAGAAGTTCACTAAATAATTCTGTTTTACTCGACCAACATTCCTTTTATTTACTGGGAATTTAAAAACTTGTCTTCTTATACTACTTGATAACCCCAAACTCAAATGTAACATCCTATGGAACCAAAATGCCACTCCTCAAATCATGAATCAATTTAATATTTTTCATACTTATCAATCTTCAGTTGTGTATGATTCAGAACTAGAATAGAATATACGTAGAGTTTCTTATGTGCCAGGCATCATTCTAGACACCTTACACGCATAACTAGGTTACACCTCATGATAATCCTACAAGTGGGTGCTTATCATTACTCCTGATTTTACAGATGCAGAGAGGTAAAGCAACTTGCTCAAGTTTATGCAGTTGGTGTTAGAGATGGGATTCGATCCAGGCAGTCCACTTTCAGAACCCATGCTCTTAAACTGCTACTTTATACTGCTTCTCAAAGAGCTCTGGGTGGCAAGAAGTCAATCCATCTTCTTATGAAAAGATAACTTTTTTCTTCTCTACAACCTTCACTAAAACATGAGGCTCCTCCACGGCATATGTTCAAAAGAACAGAGTTCAACTTTACAGTAATCCTCAAATGGGGTCACTCTTGATTTTTCTGTAATGAATAAGGTGTCTTTACCTTGCAATCCACTTTTATCCAAAAAATTGCTTAAGTTAAACAACGTGTTTCTTGAAGCCAAATACTGAATGAAACGCTGGGGGGGAAAAAGACAACAAATAATTATGTCAAACAGTACTGCCATCTAAGAAACTTTAACTTGAAAATTAGGGAGAAAGTGGTGGTTAACACATTAATCTTATCTAGTTTAAATTTATCACCTTCAGTCCTCCCAAAAACATAAAACATATTTTTCACTAGCATGCAGGAATTGATTAAAGTCTAATGCCACAGCTATGGTATTTAAGTTAAAAGGAAACAGGCACTTTTAACTAGAAGCACTTTACTATAGCATATTATGGCTACAGCTAATCATACTCAGATGGTGCCTTTATTTTAAAACAGGTATCTAGTGATCCAAATTTTTATTATTTCTTTTTAAAAACAGGATATTAGTAATCATATTGGAGTATAACAGAACAGACATCCTCTTACCCACAGTGCAGATTAACAATCATCACTTTAGATCCCCTTACAGAATCCAATTACACACTACTAAAGACACACGCCTTCAATACCATTCCCTTCTCTTCCTCCCTCTGCAAAGGCAATCACTTTTCTGAAGTAGGTTTTTACCATGAATGTTTTTTAAACTTTTACTACATATATAAGGATCTAAAAACAGTGCATAATTTTGGTTTCTATTTTAAATTTACAGAAATTCTATACTGTACTCATTCTTTTCCAATGTGGTTTTAATAACTTCTTCCCAAGAATTACCCATTTACTGTATGTACATCTAGTTCACTCATTTTCAACAATGCCTGAGTATTTCAGCCAACTACTGCACCCATTACATATCCCTTTCTACACGAATATTTAAGTTCTCTCCAGTTTTACGATTATTAACGATGTTTCACTGACGTCTTTGTACTGGTCTCCACCTGCAGGCATGCAAAGGTTTCTCATGATACATACTTAGGGTTGAACTGTTGGCTCAGCAGGTGTATAAAAATTCACCTTCTCAAAATACTGTCAAGCCCCTCTCCAAAATGCTTACCAGAGAACACTACCTTAATTTCCTTTCACACACAACCTCTAAAACAGCTCAAGAAACTCTTTTCAACAAATTTTAAAAGGATTACTTTTGTAAATGTATGCAGAGGATTACTATCAATTTTATGTACATGATCACTTCTCTGACTCAACAGTGTTCATCAGAGATCACCACAAACTAACAAACCACGATTTTGAAAAACAATTTGAAAATCAAAGACTCCTGTTTCATCACTTATCCTAAAACAACTTGTTTCAAAATGCATTCGAATATCCTAAGACAACAACAACAAAAAAATCCTAAGACGATGTAACACTCTATGATTTTCATAAGTTTTGATGATTCTTTTTTGTGAGGGGCTGTCTTGTGCACTTGTAAGATGTTCAGCATGCCAGCAGCCTCTACCTACTACATGCCAGGAGCATCCCCTCCAGTTATGCCAATGTGCCTTGAGGGTGAAAATCACTTGCCTGCCTTGCCCTGTTTCAGAACAACTGTTCTAGAGAATCTCCATCCCCACAGCACAGTGAAACTCGATGCATACTCTCACAGACCAGTAACGCCTGCCAATGCAAAAACTTGAGGATTGTACAGACTAGCACACGAAAAAGAGCAGAGGGCCAAATTTCTCTCAGCTACTGAAGGGGAACAGTTTATCTGAAAACCACTACTGAAATGCTACCTTTCTCAGTCAGTCAGTTGTAAGCAATGACAGTCAACTTTCTATTTCTTTGCCTTCTAAAAAGGTTTTGCTTCTGGTATTATCACCGTTGGGGTTTCCCAGGTGGCTCAGTGATAAAGAACTCACCTGCCAACGCAGGAGACCCAAGAGATGTGGGTTCAATCCCTGGGTCAGAAAGATCTTTGGAGCAGGAAATGGCAACCTACTCTAATATTCTTTCCTGGAAAATTCCATGGATAGAGGAGACTGGCAAGGCTACAAGTCCATGGGGTCACAAAGTTGCACAAGACTGAGCACTGGGCAAATTATTACCTTATTCACCTCTGAAGGTCACCACTGAATGTGTCTCTTTAACTAGCATTGCAGTTGGTTGTATTTGTGGCTTTTTCTTCCTAAAGAATAAACTACATAGTTTATTCTTTAAGGTAAAAAATATATATAAGCCTGAAATTCTTCTGAATAGATGATCATGATCTTGGGTAAACACATTCCTAATAAAAATAGAAACTATTATTCTAGTTAAGATGAAAATGTTTTAGGTTACACTGAAGCTAGCATATTCAAATTTTTCTACTGAATCTGTATACTGCTCAATGATTAGAAAGCAACTGAGTAACATGTCCTAAAAATGGGTCACATGTGTTAGCCAAGTAATCATACTTTAGGTAGCACTCCTGAAAATAATTTTTAAAACTTAAAAACTGCAAATATAATCAAAAAAGTCCCTCCTCATCTCAGTGGGAACTATCTCCTAGCAATCAGTGATCTGCATTTTTCTAAGGCACATACCAAGGCCCTAGATTTATCTAATTCCATTCAAACTTTCTTTAAACACAGTTTTAAATATTCCTTTTGACACAATTTTACAAGTAAGCATACTAGGCTGAGAAAATCAAGAACTCAAAAATTAGCTACTGGGCTATCATGGAAAACAAGAAGATTCTCTCCAGACATTAAATTGCAAAGGTTTACCCACTCCAGTGTTGCTGCCTGGAGAATCCCAGGGACAGCGGAGCCTGGTGGGCTGCCATCTATGGGGTCGCAGAGTCGGACACGACTGAAGCGACTTAGCAGCAGCAGCAGCAGCAGCATGCATCTTATTCATTACCCTTTCCGGGTAACAAAGACTTTAGACACAACTCTGCTGAAGAAGGTATTCTTCTATCAGTCCCTCTCAGCAAAATGCCATCTTAGTCCTTAATATCACAGCCTTGAACTAGGCAAAGGGCTTCTACAGCCAACTATATGAAATCAGACAGAAATCTGACTGGGCTGTAATGAAAAACTAATTGAATAGAGACAAACATATAACCTATACAAAAAGGCCTGCAAAAACCAGAGCTGCTTATAGAACCCATCTCTGGGCATTAATCTTTGCTTCTCGATCCCATTACTGAAAGTCCCCTGTGCTCTGACCCACTTTCTGCTTTCTGACTTAAAAGGAAGAAAAAAAAGTGTAGGGGCTACAATTCTATTTCTGCATAAGCACCTTGCCCTTTTGACCTATATTATTCAGTTGCTATAGGCATTTCTGAGGTGTCAGTGGGAGAAGCAACCTGAACCAGTCAACACCCCCAGGACACTTGTTAACCAAAAATACTGCTTACCTCATTTCCATACACCATCAAATGATGAGTTGTAATGAGAGATTTGAAGACCACCACCCAACTACTGTTAGTAGTTCTTTCAAATAAACTGTCTGCTAACTGCGGGATGTTCACATTCATCTCATTCGTGCACTGAATTAAGTCTGCAATTAAAAAAAAAAAAGATTAATTTACTCTGCTTTACTTTTAACGGTAGGTCTGCATACTAATAGAGTACAGGTTTAACAAGAGTGGAACAAAAATGGATAGTTTGGAAAAGTTGTTAAAAAATCCTCTCGAGAACAACTGAGACAGAACTTCTACCTGAGAAGTAAACAGGGCATTGATTAACATCACATAATTAATCAATAATACCAGAAAGTAAATCAAACTTCCTTCACCCTGAAGTACATTTTATTTATCTCAAAAGGAACTGTTTCAAGGCCCTGAGTAACTCTCAGTTCTCTTACTTCTCATAAAAATTTAGAATTACAATACTAATAATATTCATCCCGACACTTAAGTCACATATAGAAACAGATGCAAGCTGAAGGTCGAACACCTTTGTTAAAATCCTCCCTAGAATGCTGTGCTTGTACTAATAGAGCAGATATGTGGTCTGTGAGTGGACAGGACTCTCAGTTTGTTTATATAAAACAATTCTAATTCTTTTCTCCCTTCAGTTCTGAGTTAGCTCAGTTTTCACTTGATAGCAACTAGCTAATATTGACAAAACTGAAAATGGGCTAATAGTTTCTCAGTGCAATGAATTTCCAAAGAACTGATTCAGGAACTCTACTCAATTATTACTCTGAAAACAAGTAAAACAATGTAAGTTCTAATTTTATATTTTAAAATATAAATAACTAGAAAACATTACCATAAAATAGTCTAATCTTAGTTAATTAGTCTAAAGTTAATATACCTCTCAGAATTTCACCTCATATCTGCTTCACAGATATTACTGGCAAATTCAATGAAGAAAATACAAAATATGATCCAATTTAGACATGTAATGAAGATGATCAAGAAATGAGTTGTTTTAAAAGTATCCATGAAACAAAATGTATAACTACCTCAGTTGTAAGTACCATTAAAGGGGAAACAGGAAAATAGTGACTCCACTTTTCACCTTTAGTACTTAATGATTCAATATGAACTCAAGTGATCTAACTTGGCTGTGATTGCTAAAAAGAACCAATGCAACTATGACCATTTATCTGCTTATAATCTTTCAAAAATGTTTGTTTAATAGGGCCAATTTCTGTACAAAGTAACATTTGATAAGCAAATGCATTTTAGATAAGCAGTTACCCTGAAGAACAAAGCACAAAACAGTCAAAGAGAATGCCCACGGAACACAAGGCTTTCACAATTGAGACTACTTGCAACAAAAATTAAATAGTTCATTTACTTGGCTCAGCTTCTGATATTTTACTTCTGCTATTTTAAATTTGATCTCTGCCTTTCTGAATAGTACTTTATATCTGCCCTAAGGCACTGAATATATTGTACTTGCCTTATTCCAAAGATAATCTTTCTCAAAATATAATTTACTGGGAGCAAGGCCTATCTATGTTCTGCTCATTTTGAACCCTTTAAAACGTCAAGCACAGTGATCAAGTTTTGATTTTAATTATATGAAGTTATATTCCTAACTTCCTGTTTTCCCATGTTTACATATCTGTATTTTTCTTTATCCTTCCAGAAACTATCTTTGTAAGTTATTCATTTCTTTTAACAGTTATTTCTCACAATGATGTCAATAATCATTTTACTCCTCAGAATCATACTTTCCAAAACTGAACCTGTCACAAAATTTGTTGTCACAATACTTGCCCAAGGGCACTTCTACATGTGTGTACGTGTTCGCACACCCACGTGTTTGTGAACACTCCCTAGAGCCCATCAAGAACCAAGTCTCTTAAACGTCTAGATATCCCACCTTCTCCTCTCCACCCCGCTATCACTGACAAAGCCAGAGTGAAGATTCTGTTTCCCTAACTAGAAATCAACCAGTCCTGGGAGTATTTAGAACCAAGTTAGGGGGAGGAATTATCATGCCCTCTGAAGGGCTTTACTGGCATATGAGGACAAAGATGAGGGAGACTGTCACGCAATGCACAACGGACACTCCGCAATTAAAAGCTGCCCCGCCCTGCTCAGTGGGAAAGACTCCGCCTGCAGGAGACAAGGGTTCAACTCCTATCAGGAAAACCCCCAACACAGGGCCACAAGGCTCTGTGCGCCACACCTACTGGGCCTGTGCTCTAGAGCCCAGAGCGCAACCACCACGCCTAGAGCCCGCGCTCCACACCAAGAGAAGCCGCCGCGGTGAGAAGCTCATGCGCCTCAACCAGAGAGCAGCCCCACGTCAACAGAGACCTAGCACCGCCAAAAATAAACAAACATTAAAAAAAGAAAAAAAGCCGCTCCACCCAAAACCGTCCCCCTTAAGGAAATGCTGGACTAACTGGCCTCTTCACTTCTAATGAGATCTCATTTGAGGTCTCACCCACCCCACATGCCCATATAAAAACTGGCCACGACACTGACTAACCTCAATGATCTCCCAACTACACACAGGATTAGCATACATTCCATCTTTGTCAATATCCTCCTTGTTGAACCTTAACTTCCAAGACGGGCTTCCCTGGTGGCTGAGATGGTAAAGAGTCTGCCTGCAATGTAGGTGGCCTGGGTTTAATCCTTGGGTCCTGCAGAACCCCTGGAGAGGGGAACGGCTACCCACTCCATTATTCTTGCCTGGAGAATCCAATGGACAGAGGAGTCTGGAGGGCTATAGTCCATAAGGTCACAAAGAGTCGGACACAACTGACTCTCTCTCACACACACACATACACACACTGCTGCTTCACACCCAAATTCTTCCATTCTTGCTCATTCCTCAAAACGAATAATGTATTTTCCTTTGTGAAATTCTCCTCTCCACAGACTAAGGTACCCACCACACAGACACTAAAGTTGGTACACAATTCTACACTTTTATTATTTACTTCCCCATCACTCTCATCTAGAATCAGAGACTTTAAAAGGAATCTGCAAATACTTTTGTTGGTAATTTTCCATATTCTTAATCAGGGAGATAAGTAAATCACTGGATTAGTCAGAGACAGCCTGATTCTAAATGAAGCCAGAAGTGTAGGTTTCAGCTTCAATGAGCATGTTACACATTAGACTATGCATACTGTATCTACGGTATACTGCCTTTGTGATCGCTCTCCTCATCACTTTGCTTCAGTTACACTAAGGCCTCCTTTGCAACGCCTCCCACGAGCCAAGCACTCTTAACCTCAGGTGTTCAGTATTTTGTTCCTTCTGCCTAGAATATTCTTCTCCCAGATATCCACACTTCTCTCACTCCCTAAGTTTATTCCTATAGATCTTTGCTCAAATGTCACCTATTAGATGAACATCTCTAAATATTTATAAAAAGTAACAAAGCCTTAAGGCAATCCTCTACTTCCAAACCCTCACTACACCCTCTTATTCTGCTTTATTTCTCTACAAAGCACTTATCACCTAACTCATTTTAACTTGTTTAACGTCTTTCTCTCCCAATTAAAGTTTAAGTTCCATGTAGGGAGGGCTCTATTATGTTCTCTGCTGGATTTCCTAAGAATAGTGCAACGCATACAATGGTCACCCACACTTTTTGAATAAATAACATTTACTTGAGTATGCACTTGAGTAGCCCTAAAAGACCATTCAAAACGTATTTTTACACAAATTACACCAACGATCTACAAGTCTTTGCACAACCTGCAATCCTCAAAGGTTAAAAGGTCTGTACCTGAGCCCATCACATGTGAAAATTCTCAACTTCAAAGTTAAAGGAGATCCAACAATTAACGGTTTATTGTAATGTTATGAAAACTATATTTCATAGCATTTAGAAATGACCACATAAAAATGGAAGGAAAATTCCAGAAGCTAAAATGTAACACTTCATATATAACAAGAAAAATGGGGTAAGAGTTCATGCATAAATTCAGAGTAGACCAAATGCAAAAACCAAAGATATACAAACGCTTCTGGGAGAAAATATACTGCACGGTTACACAAACTCTGCAGAACACACTTGCCCGTAGTACTTTAACTCAACCAGTCATTTTCTCCAGGGGTAATTTTTCCTCTGAACAATGTTTCTACTATAGTAGTAACTTGAAAATGCTTCTAAGCTTAAGCCCCAACAACTCAGGAAGGAAAATGCTTTCCACACCTCTAATCAACCAAAAGCCAATTGTTTCAAACAAATATCAAGCATATCATGGAAACCTTGATAGCTGCTGCGTTTCTCATTCTCAAATCAGATTTCATTTCTTAAAAAGCACAAACCTGAAAGTAAACTTCCTTTACCATCAAAAGGCTTCTAAAGTAGAAACTCATATTTTCATTTAGCTGTTTACCTTGAGAATATAAAAAATGTAAAACCTTCTTTAATATTACATTAATAACAAATCCTAAACTCTACACTCAAAAAAAATAACTATATGGCATATAGGTTCTCTGCTTTAAGTATAGGTGAGAATTCATGAGGATTTCTAGTATTTAAGGGTAGAGGAAAACAGGCCTACTATGGAAATGAAGAGCATTTTTCCACACAGAGACAGCAGAAGGAACCAATCTAAACTTTTAAAACAAAATGCTCACTTTTATTATTTAATATGCCTCTCCAACAAACAAGGTCTGGGGTAGATAAAATAAATGTTTACTGCATTAACACAGGTAAGGTACTGACCCATAGGTAAGGTCACAGGAGCTCACTAAATACCAGACTTAGTAACAGAATTAAATTTTTTGTAAAAGATAAGGATGCTTGGAAACATATACAAAGCAAATACCCAACTAGCCAATTTAATGCAGGTTCTAAATTTCTAGCTAATTTAAAGATAATAAGAAAAGCAGTGAAATGCAAATATATATATATTTTTGTATTCATTAGGAAATGTTCTGCAAAGTACAAAAATTAAGAAATAGCCAGTTACCAGATAGCCACAGATCTGTACTGACTTGTCGAAGGGTAGATTTCCACAAGTCAGGCAACCCAGTCAGTGACATGCACCATTAGCAGAATGTAAAAGCCTCAAGTTCTCATCTAAACAGGCACTCACTAGGCTATATCAAAACTACACTGATACCCAAAGTAGATTTTCTAATAAAAGAGCTTGCCTAAAGCTAGTCTTTAAAAAAAGGACAATGCATCACAATCATTCAGCCACATATTACTGTCTCTTTCAAAAGGGTCATTTCGAAAGACAGTCCTTTTGCAACTGCCTTCAGAAATTATTTTAGTAGCATAAGACTGATCTCTTCAATCATCTAGAAAACTGGAGACACACTCAATTTGGAAGGCAAATTAAGTGGTTCATCAAATGTTGCTTCGGTGATCAGATCTTTGAAACTTTTCCTGGGTAGGAGTACAAATAAAAACAATATTCACCAAGAAACAGCAATGAGAGAAAAAAGAAAAGCTTCTGAACTTTTGCTGTAAGGTATCAGCACAGTTTTTTTTCACTTAGGAAAAGTCTGAAAGTATTCAGAAAACATGCAAGTTGAAATCAGACCTCAGCCAAAAGATGTCTGGGAAACAGAATGAACCATCTCACATCGTTCAATTTTTTGTGTAAAGGGTCACAAAATATGGTCCAAATTAAGATGTAGCTGTTACAATTTTCTTTAAAGTTTCTGGGATCCTCTGTGAGAAATGTGTTAGACTTTCACATAATTCCATCAGAATTAATTCAAAAATACAACCTTTACAGACTGATTTATACCCTAAGAAACAAATCTAACCAATATTTTAACTGGATTTAAAATTAAAACTAGGGAAAGACTCACATAATATAGAATACTCAGTACAAGTAATAAGGATTGCTGCTGCTGCTGTTAAGTTGCTTCAGTCATGTCCGACTCTGTGCAACCCCATTGACAGAAGCCCACCAGGCTCCCCCGTCCCTCGGATTCTCCAGGCAAGAACAATGGAGTGGGTTGCCATCTCCTTCTCCAATGCATGCAAGTGAAAAGTGAAAGTGAAGTCGCTCAGGACTCTCTGCGACCCCACGGACTGCAGCCTACCCAGCTCCTCCGTCCATGGGATTTTCTAGGCACGAGTACTGGAATGAGGTGCCATTGCCTTCTCTGAATAAGCACTGAGTTAACTTGAAAGAGGAGAGAAAGAAGCATTCAAAGCACTAAAAAGAAATGACAATGATATCCAAAAAGTTTTGATAAGAGTACTACGAAGCTAAGGTATCTCAGTCACAATGTGAGTGGACACGTTCAATAAGGGAGGAATAGCTCATTAAATGACAGCAGTCTGGTAGTGAAATATTATGAGGCCAACAAATACACAGAAAAGAAAAAAAGCTGAGTGGGGAAAATGCTCACAGTATACTATACCAAAACCATGTTAAAGAATAATGCAGAGTAACAGTAAGATCTCAGATATACTCTACTTTCTGATGTATAGCATATTTGCCCAAATACGGGATGATGAAAAAAGAACTGAATACTTTCATTAATTACTCAGCAATTTAGTTACATGTAGAACAGCTAGTTAAAATCAGTATGTAAAGGAACTATATCACTATTACTTCTATAATTTCACAAATTTCAGTAAGGACTTCTCACATCACACAGCAAACATGTACTGTAACTAATTCCAGACCCTTTAGAGCATATCATGATCACTGGCAAAAGACAGCATTGATTTCTTCCTTAATTTCCTCAAGGATGAGGAAGAGGTGGTATAAGCACAAAAGCTGCAAGTATAACAGCTGGGAATCTGGTAGCCCCTGTTGCAGAGGTAGCCCAATACTTTGAATACAAGTTCAGTCTTACACCATTGTAGGTGAGTCTTCAGGAAACTCCAGAACCAACAAAGAAAGTAAGGCAAACTCCCATCTTACTAAAACAAAAAAAAACAACTTGCAGCTGCAGGGAAAAATCAACCTGCTGGCACAACTAGGTATGCTATTTCTGTCAGTGTGTTTTCTGCAAAAATGAATGGAGTAAGGATTCACACTGGTGAAAACTAAGATTCATTCTGGTGAAAACTAAAATGTAAAGATAACTTGATAGCTTGATAATTATGTATCTGTACATCACTGACTCAGTGGACATGGGTTTGGGTAACCTCCGGGAGTTGGTGATGGATAGGGAGGCCTGGTGTGCTGTGGTTCATGAGGTCGCAAAGAGTCGCACGACTGAGCAACTGAACAGAACTGACAGCTGTATTAAGAGCATGACAGTATAGTTATATTTAATCCGGTTATTGAGTAGTAAGTTTTTCTTTCAACTGTTTTTTTTTTAAATCACATAAGAGGTTTTGCCCCCCCTTAAAAACTATTCAACAGAAAAGCTGCCATAAATCCTCACAAATTCTCGCATCATCTAGCTCTCAATTTTAAACAAAATATTTGAAGAAGATAACCTGAAAACACCTTCATGAGTGCAATTTCAGGTGCTTATAGAGACCACCAAAAGAAATCAACTTTTTTAGCAAGAGGAATAAAAAACGTAACAAGATTTAGGAAGCGTTGAGCATCTTTCAGTTCAGTTCAGTTCAGTCGCTCAGCCGTGTCCGACTCTTTGCGACCCCATGAATTGCAGCACGCCAGGCCTCCCTGTCCATCACCAACTCCCGGAGTTCACTCAGACTCACGTCCATCGAGTCCGTGATGCCATCCAGCCATCTCATCCTCTGCCCCCTTCTCCTCCTGCCCCCAATTCCTCCCAGCATCAGGGTCTTTTCCAATGAGTCAACTCTTTGCATGAGGTGGCCAAAGTACTGGAGTTTCAGCTTTAGCATCATTCCTTCTAAAGAAATCCCAGGGCTGATCTCCTTTAGAATGGACTGGTTGGATCTCCTTGCAGTCCAAGGGACTCTCAAGAGTCTTCTCTAACACCACAGTTCAAAAGCATCAATTCTTCAGCGCTCAGCTTTCTTCACAGTCCAACTCTCACATCCACACATGACCACTGGAAAAAACCATAGCCTTGACTAAATGGACCTTTGTTGGCAAAGTAATGTCTCTGTTTTTGAATACGCTATCTAGGCGGGTCATAACTTTCCTTCCAAGGAGTGAGCATCTTTTAATTTCATGGCTGCAGTCACCATCTGCAGTGATTTTGGAGCCCCCCAAAAAATAAAGTCCGACACTGTTTCCCCATCTATTTCCTATGAAGTGATGGGACCAGATGCCATCTTACTTTTCTGAATGTTGAGCTTTAAGCCAACTTTTTCACTCTCCTCTTTCACTTTCATCAAGAGGCTTTTGAGTTCCTCTTCACTTTCTGCCATAAGGGTGGTGTCATCTGCATATCTGAGGTTATTGATATTTCTCCCGGCAACCTTGATTCCAGCTTGTGTTTCTTCCAGTCCAGCGTTTCTCATGATGTACTCTGCATAGAAGTTAAATAAGCAGGGTGACAATATACAGCCTTGACGCACTCCTTTTCCTATTTGGAACCAGTCTGTTGCTCCATGTCCAGTTCTGACTGTTGCTTCCTGACCTGCATATAGGTTTCTCAAGAGGCAGGTTAAGTGGTCTGGTATTCCCATCTCTTTCAGAATTTTCCACAGTTTATTGTGATCCACACAGTCAAAGGCTTTGGCATAGTTAATAAAGCAGAAATAGATGTTTTTCTGGAACTCTCTTGCTTTTTCGATGATTCAGCGGATGTTGGCAATTTGATCTTTGGTTCCCCTGCCTTTTCTAAAACCAGCTTGAACATCTGGAATTTCACAGTTCACGTATCGCTGAAGCCTGGCTTGGAGAATTTTGAGCATTACTTTACTAGCATCTTTAGAACACTTTAAAAGATAAGAACAGAAGAAAATTCAAGTCATGAAAGCATTATATAGAAAAACATAACACTCAGAATTCAAAACTACTATCTTCTTTTTCAAATGAAATAGTCGTTTTACCCCTATGAAAATGCTTCAGCCTACTATGTAAAGCATTTGTAACATGAAGTCTGAAAACCATGGTGTTGTGGTGTACTCTGCATTCCTACCACTAGATGGCAGACTGTACAGAGAAACAACAGGACTCTGGTAAGAACAGACACTTGGGGCTTTCCAGGTGGCACAATCGTCGTCAATAACCCACTTGCCAATGCAGGAGATGCAAGAGATATGTATGGGTTTGATCCCTGGGTCGGGAAGATCCCCTGAGGGAGGAAATCGGCAACCCAGTCCAGTATCCTTGTCTGGAAAACTCCATGGACAAAGGAGCCTGGTGGGCTACGACACAGACCGGGTCGCGAAGAGCTGAACACAAGTGGGTGAGCGAGCACGCACACACACATACACACACACACACACACACACAAGAATAGTCATGGGTCCAAGCTTAGCTATAAACAAACACCTTAATTTTTAGACTGTTTAGGATTTCAGGCGGTTTCCAAACCTAGATAACTTTAGTCCCAACTCAGATTCCAAATAAGATCTCAGAGGTGAGAATCGCATCTTGGTAAGCACTATCTCAGAGGTACTATTACCATGTCTAATTTTCCACACAATGTAAAATAACAATAAGAAGTTACTTAATAGAATAAAAACATATCACTTAATATAAGAATAAAAATTTTTATTTAAGTTGAATAGGAAAACAAAACAAAAGCATTACAGTGTTCCAACATAAAAAAAATTACACGTCCATTCCCTTCCTTGAAGATCAGAAACTTCCTTGAAGTTTCAGAATTACAATACCACCTATAGAAAAGAAAACAATGTGTTATTAAGTATGTACGAAGCAATTTACGAGTAAATGCCAAAATTACGAACTTTTTCTTTACTACATTCTAACAACTTGGTAACAGTTCATCAATCCAGTTAAGCAGACATACCACGACTCTCAAAACCATCACACACTGGATCAGAAACACACAAAACCTGATTTCCTAAGCAAAATAAAAGGTCAGCTAACAACATATTACAAGTTCTGTACTTACCTCTACCAATGCTGTAAATCAGAACAGTCCAGGGGTGCAGAAAATATGGAAAGAATTCTTTCATTCCACCGAGACCAGGTAAAAGGAACCAAAGCTTAAGAGACTCTGTGAATGCACATTAGAGCTCACTAAAGGAGAAAACAAATTACATGGAGAAGTTCAAATAACTGGGACTAAGTCTGGAGCAAAGCACGTTACAAGCAGGGGGTGAGCAAGCGTCCTCGTTTTCCTGGAGCAGTCCTGGTTGACACCTGCTGTCCCAGTGTTCCATTCAGACCGCATATACTTTCACTCTCAACACTGCCCCAGTTTTGAATATAAATTATATGTCACCCTAGTTATAAGTGACCTAATAAAAGTCTACATGCAGCTAAGGAATTAACACACTATTATCATCTACTCCCAGTGTATTTGCATTTTTCTTTCTCTGAGGGCTAAATTCTGGTTCTTCCCTAGCCTTCCTCCACAAACATGCTTCCACTCTATTTTGTCCTCTCATCCCCAACAAAAACCTCTACATAAATGATTCTCAGATTTCTTCTCTGGGAAACTGTAAATACCAGAAATTTTCACCTCTATGTCCAAAAATATCTTACGTTTAAAAAACAGAAACATAATCTCAACTGTTATAAGACTGTCCCACCATTTTTAAGTGATCAAGATTCATTCTTAGATTTGTTAAATTCAGTAATCTTTTTTTGCTTTTACTGTTCACATGTGTGGCATGCTATTTTGTACATGTGCTGATATGATGGGATAAATACTTGTAGATTTATAGGTGAAACAAAAGTCCGTTTCTCCACTCTAAGATCCAGAGAGGAGGAGGGACAAGGAGGCAACAAGTCTCCACAGCTAGATTAATGTTACTCGGTAACAGCCCAGCCCACGTCTAGAAAGCAGGAATCCAAAAGAATTTTAATGGCTTCTCTTAAGAATTTAAATCTGTCTAGACAGAGAGAATAATAAATTGTAGTTAGCCTCTGTGCCAGAATCTACCTCATCCAGAAAACACAAGTTTCATGTCTCCAATGCAATTAGAACAACAGAATCTTTATATTCCATCTTCCCACAACTTTGCAAACCTCAGTATGAACAGAAATCCCACTTCTTCTATAATACTCATTGCATGGGGTCGCAAAGAGTTGGACACGGCTGGGCAACTGAACAGCCACAACACTTATTGCATACTATACCAAATATTTAAGAAATACACAATAGTGGACAAAGTTTCTGCCACTATATACTAGTGAGAGAAACAATCAATAAACGAACAAAAGCACGTCAAATGGAGAAAAGTGCAAAAGATTTCTTAGCCCTTAAAAAGAATGGGCCAAGTGTTAGGGGGAGGCGGTTATTTATACATGATAATCAGGAGCCTTGGATAAAGACCACTGAAAATGACAGTAACAATGACAGTGTGTCCCAGGGGCTTGGAGGCCTACAGAACTGACTGCCATGTTCAGTTACCATCATCCACGTGATACCGAAGCACGGAGGCGTTCCATCACCTGTCTGCTCCACCCTTGCCAAACCTAAGTCTTCATGAACAGCAACCTTGTGGATCCTGCAAAAGCCTCTAGCATTACCCAGATAGCTCAGTTAAGAGATAGTGGGAATCTCATTTATTCACACACTTCAAAATTAAAGCAGAGCAGTATGCTCCCCTTCAGTGAGTCAAAGCGGCACCAGTCATCTACTACAGTTCATGAAGCAGGCACCCTTCTTAGAATAAAAGCCACTTCTGAAAAATCTTTTTTCTAACTGATATAAACAGTAATGACAGATACAACCCAAAATAGTAACCACCAAATAACAGCCCATCTACATGCCTTTAAGTTTTGAAATACTGCCCTATAAGTGAAAAATGTTTGGAAATAATACATTATTAATAAATCACCCTAAACTAAGGCCAAAGTAGTTTTCCTAGTGATTACTAGGAGCATTTCAGCCAAAAGATCTCCATTTTCACACATTTCATAACCATACAGCTGTTTTTATAAAATTCACTATAAACCCATGTTTGCCCATTTCGCAGCATAAAAAAAAAAAGAATCTGAAAAGTTCATGACAAATGAATTTCATACAAAGCATAATATATTCTGAGATTAAAATCTACTTTATAAAACTGCTAAAATTGAAGATATTATTTTTTCAAGTTAAAAATCCCATGTAAACTATGCTTCAGTAATACTAAAGAATAAAAAAACCCCACCAGTTTAAATATGTTTGTTGATCTGAAAACACTTTTCAGAACTATGCAAGAGAATAGGGAAGTTATTCGAAAATAAAGTTATCTGAATCACTCTATGTTTAAAAATCATTAACCTAAGTATATTAAAGCAAAAATCAGTGTTTTGAAGATTAGTTCTATTAAAAATTGACATAATCATAACTTATTCTGCACACTGAACAGTTAATCGTGGATTTATTTCCCCGAAATATAGACTTTAAGTATTTCTCAATATAAGACATTTTGATAAACTGATCTCTACTACTACAGAATTTGGAAACAATGAATTTAACACATCTATTGTACATAGCAATTACAGTGGGTTTTTATTCAGTTCTGCTTTTATGTACCAACTTCAATAACACTAATAATAAAAGAGTTAAGAATAAAAAGTTTGTTCTTTCATGCAAGTATCTATATTTAGGTACAGATAATATCACAAATAGTTTTCAATACTCACATTCTGTCTCTGAATGGGTATCTGAGGAACTCCTCAAATTTGCAAGAACATATCTTTCACATGATTTGTTAAGATGATATAAATCTTAAAATGGTCCAGACAAGCAGCAGGAAAATTTAACCCCCTTTCTCCCTTCATTTCACAATGCCAACCCTGCACCAATTTCTCTTTTGCTATAGTGACAAGGGTTCCCCAAATAGCCTTCTACCCAACTAAAACGGTACTACTGTGAAGACTGCTACTTTTAGAGCATAATCCTTGCCTAAATTTGACAAATACCGGAGAACATTAGCTTTGTCTTTCACTGCTATACTGGCTACCTTCCAGAAGGATTGATTGGCAGGTGGGGAGAAGGGGGTGTCCGGTTTTTGGTTCTTTTTATTCCTTTGAAGTTTGTTTCTCCCTATTAAGAGTCCTTCTCTGATGCACACTTATTTGACAGTCTGTCCTAAGATATCTTATCCTATTTGTTTCCAATCTGCTTTGAACAGTAATGATGAAGATGCTAATTCCACCAATCACTAAAATTCTGCTCTAGACTGTCCCTCCAACACTTCCATGCTTGGTCAAATCCATTTCCATGTGCTAGGACTATACTATAACAGGATGAAGTGACATCAGAATAACTAGAGGCTCTAGAACCAAACCTAGATTCATTATTCTACACCTTTATAACTTCAAGGCATGTTAATTACTCACCCAGTTTCAAGTTCTCTATTTTAAAAATAGGGATGCTGCTGCTGCTAAGTTGCTTCAGTCATGTCTGACTCTGTGCGACGCCATAGACGGCAGCCCACCAGGCTCCCCCGTCCCTGGGATTCTCCAGGCAAGAACACTGGAGTGGGTTGCCATCTCCTTCTCCAATGTATGAAAGTGAAAAGTCAAAGTGAAGTCACTCAGTCGCGTCCTACTTTTCGCGACCCCATGGACTGCAGCCCACCATGATCCTCCATCCATGGGATTTTTCAGGCAAGAGTACTGGAGTGGGATGCCATTGCCTTCTCCGAAAAATAGGGATAGCAGTCATTAATTTTCACAAGAATATACTGTAATACAATATATTCAGAGTACTTTACAACTTTAAAGCACCATGAAATATCAGATATCACTTATTTTATTTAGTATCATATTTTATTAGTCAACTTTAGTAGACTATTCTTCCATCACTTTTCCAATATAGTACTATGAAACCACCTCAAACACAAAAGGTGTCTTACAAAACCTTCAGAAAATTTATAAAGCCCAACCTCTTCACACTGAGAAATGTTAACCAGATACTTGCACTCAATCTTAAGAGTGACAAAATCTTTACGTGTGGGGATTTCTTCATATTGGGTTTACCAAGTTCTTTCACATTCTCAGTCTTTTAATCCTGTATGACTGGAGCCTTTGACAAGGCAAAGAGCTTCCCCTGGTGGCTCAGACAGTAAAGAATCTGCCTGCAATGCAGGAGACCTAGGTTCAATCCTTGGGTCTGGAATATCCGGAGAAAGGAATGGCTACTCACTCCAGTATTCTTGCCTGGAGAATTCCATGGACAGAGGAGCCTGGTATGCTACAGTCCACAGGGTGGCAGAGTCCAACATGACAGAACAACTAACACTTTGACAAGGGATGCTGTTCTCTCCACTGAAGAGATTTCAATACCTTAAAGTTAACACAAGCCTACCTTAAGTTAACACAAACCAGTAGCTGATTATTTAAAACAGTAATCTTTCCACTAGAGGACAGATGAAGACATATATGTATTTTCTCTGCATTCTCTTTCTGTTCATTCTACATGGTTCAAGTCTTGTCATCACCTACTCTAATTATTCTAAAATTCACACATTTCTCTTTAGCCCTCACAAACCAAATTTCCAGTACAGACAGTAACCAATTCTTATCTGGTATGTATATTCTGCGCACTGGCATCTTCATTTTCATTCTGACTGCAATAAACTGAAGTTGACAGGGTATACCGAAGGAATCATAATATTCAACCCAAGTTCACAAGAAACAGGTTTCAAGATTTTTGGTATTCCCATCTCAAAATGCCTTAAATACTACAAGCCTTAATTTATATGCAAGGTTAAAAAACCAAGAAGGTTTCGGCCCCAGAAATGTAATCATTACTAATTCTAAGTAATAGGAGAGCAGGTAAAGTATGTTTGTTTATAAAGGGCCTCAAAAGCTACACCACCTTCTTGGTTGGTCACTGGCTAAGTTAGGAAAACCTAACTGATGAGGAAAATGAAAGAAAAAGCATTTTTAGGTTAAGTCTATAAGCACAAAGATAAGAAGCAGCTTAAGCTTCCCTTAAAAACGTTTCCACCTCCTCATAGGAAGAAGCGGTTTTCTTTCTGCAATCAGTCAAGGAGTGGCTCAGCCTCCTGAGCTGCTTTATAAATACCTTTCTAACTTAGCTGCCAGTTGCAACTCTATAATTAATTTCTTTTTCTATAACTAACTTTTAAGTCAGTACTTATCCTTCTTGTTTACTGCCACTCAGCTATGTTTATGCAGTGTTTCTGGGATGTGCTACTGAAGTCACCTGAAAATAATGCCTTTGTCCACTCTAGGTCACCAATTCGAAGCAACCTTTTGCAAGAATATGAAAAACAAAAATAAAGGAGGGTTTATCCTATACTAAGTCTAAAATCTCATACTAAACTAACACCTAACACTAATTCCAAACCTGCTAACTAGTATACAACTATATAGTTCTGTGAAGAAAAGTTATAAAAGTTAATGTTGAGAAAAGAAAAATAAAAAAAGAAATATTGCCTGTTAAACCTTAACTTCTCAGTGATTATTAAAAAGCTGGCTTTGCTTCTAAAAACAAATGTACAAATGGGAATAAGGATAATGTGATTGTATCTCCCAGATTTGAAAACAGAAGACAATGTTTTTCATCTAAAGAACAAGCCAGATCTTCAAAAGATCAAATGCAGCTATCCTATAACCCTCTTGGATATTCAGTTCTTAAAAACAAATTCATGTAGAGCAATTCATTCAATTTTGTATTTATCTTCACAGTGGCCTTATAAGTCAAAACTAGACCAACTTCTCAGTATCTCACCTGAAACAAAGCTAGAAGCTACAATTAGTGAGATGTTTTGTTTTCTACTCTCCTGATAAAAATGGTACACACTTCCAAAATCTTGCCCCTCCCTTTTCAAAACTGCTATGTGAAGACAGGCCAGCTGCACTTAAAAAGGTTGTTGTTCAGTCACCCAGTCATATCCAACTCTTTGCGACCCCATGGACCGCAGCACAATAAATATCACAAGTTTCCTAATATAATTTAGATTGTATACAACTAAGGATTATTCTAAATGATACCAATAAGTTGCTTAAAGTCACAAAAGGTAAAAATATTGCCAAAAATAAAGACAGCTCATGCTGTATTTGAAAAGTTAGCTCAAGACCAACTATACATACATGTACCTGCAAATAAAAGCAAACTTTGTGGGGTTTTTTGGCTGATCCCTGACCAGGGATTGAACCTGGGTCCTCAGCAATTAGAGTGCAGAGTCCTAACCTCACAGCCAGGAAACTCCCCGACCTCCTCTTAGCGGTGATCCCAAGTACACAGATGGTTGCACATCGAAAAAGAGGAAGCAGCTACGGTCACAAAAGTGGACGCAGCGTTGGCCTATCCCAAGTTCCAGGAGGCAGCCTCCATCCACAATGTACATTCACCGCACACACACACACACTTCAAAGACAGTCTCTCCATCAAACAAAGAATCTTTGAAACAAAAACAATGCTTAGATTTCTATAGTTCTATGAAATCAAAATAAGGGATAACAATAAGGTTTAAGGCATTAATTCACAAATTCATCACTTAACCGAATAATTTTAAATTACTCTGCAAATGAACACATGGTGATAGATTAGTGATGCATCATTATAAACCATCAACTGATCTCCCATTATACCCAACAGCAGCAAGATGAACAGCCAGTGTAGACCATTTAGTCTATAGTTAAGGGACCACACCATTACCCCTTTCCAGATATCAAGTACATAATCCTAGCATGAACACTATGAACTTATCAAGTGAACCAACTCACTAAAGACCAAGATCATATCTGAATATCTGCAATAAAGATGAATTCTGTCCGACAACTTCACATTTAAAACATAAAAAAACTGATGACTAGATAGTTCATTCACCAGCCCAGCATAGTAAGTTCATTATCTTCATCAAAGATTTATTAAATATTTACTAAGGACTATTCAGAGAAGGCAATGGCAACCCACTTGTGTTCTTGCCTGGAGAATCCCGGGGACGGCAGAGCCTGGTGGGCTGCCATCTCTGGGGTCGCACAGAGTCGGACACGACTGAAGCGACTTAGCAGCAGCAGCAGCAAGCTATTATTATAGACCAGGCAAATAGTCTGGGTATTGGGGATACCAAGATGAACAAAGCAAAAATTCCTGTTTTCAGAAAAAATAAACAGGCACAAAATGCTATGAAAATTTAAAATAAAAAGAAGACGAAAACCAGAAAAAAGAAAAATGCCTCTGCAGATGGACAGAAGGGCAATTTGATTACAATTGCTACTTGCACCCAAAGGGAACAAACAGGAAAGGATGAAACATCTTGTGGTCAACCTGACTGAAAATTCCGAAAAGCAGGCATTTGAAACACGGGTGGGAAGGCTTATAGGAAGTCTTTTATTAGCAAGTATTTTAACATTTTACAAAAGTCACATATTTTTAATAAAAGAAAATTCACATTTTTCTTGGCCATTTTCACCTAAAACAAAGTCACAGAAAACAAAGCTATGCCCCCACTCCCAATGACAGTAAAATATGCAAGTTAAAATTGTTTTTTCAAATAAAGATAATATATATCAGTAGGTGAGATACTGTAATGGAGAATGAAGCAAAGCTCATAGCAAAACTCCTTAATCATAGTCCCCAAAGCACCAAGCCAAGAACAAAAAAGCTAAAGGGGCCCAAATACAGCATCACAGAGTAGCAGAGCAGGGAGGTAATTTAGAAATCAGTAATTTCATGAGAAAGGTATTTTCCTAAGGTCATATGGAGCTGGGGCCAAGACAACACATTCCAGTTCAGGGCTTGTTCCTTTTAAAAGTTTAAGAAGTTGCTGTTTCCAAATATAATCTTACATATTTACAGAAATTATATTTCTCAAGGAAAGGCTTTCTCCTTAACTATTGCTCATTCCCTATAACTTCTCTGTGAGCTACAGATTCCCCAGATTGCCTCACTTCCACCCGAGGCTCTTCACTGCCATTTAAGTGTTAATTTTATTCTCTATTTCCTTCCATTACAGTAATGTTTCTCATGATGTATCTGTACAGTAGAGCTAATAAGACTACCTACTCAACAGGCTTTTTTTAAGTCAACTGTGTTAATGCATGTCAACTGCTTAAGAAAGAATTCTTTAAATCTGAGCTATTATTTCCATCATGCAGGCTGTATCCTAAAAAATAAATGATCTGATCAGATTTTGTGTAATAATGAAGACTGAAAAGGTTCCAGTTTATTGACTGTTAAGCGTCAATAAAATATCTTCAGATCAAAATTAGGAATGTATTACTACTGGTTAGAAGATTTCTTCAATAATTCATTCCTGAGCAATCTATAGACTCAGAAATCCTCCAAACCTTAGATACCACCACTGTGATGCCATTTTTAATAATCAAGCTAACATGAAATGCTAAAGGCAGTAAAATCTCATTCTCAGCTTATAGATCAGCAAAACTTGCCTTCCCTATTTTAACACTGGCAGTAGAAAATATAGTACAGCTTTGAAAATCAGCTTTAACTAGGGTCCAACTTTACCTACAGTAGCCAAAAGTGAAAGAAACAGTGAAGTCGCTCAGTCATGTCCGACTCTTTGCGACCCCGTGGACTGTAACCGCCAGGCTCCTCTGTCCATGGGATTCTCCAGGCAAGAATATTGGAGTGGGTTGCCATGCCCTCCTCCAGAGGATCTTCCCCACCCAGGGGATCGAACCCGGGTCTCCTGCATTGCAGGCAGGCGCTTTATCCTCTGAGCCACCAAGGAAGCCAGGAAATGAGATATATCTAAAAGTCACAGGATTAAAATCCATATTCCCTCCACAATCTCATCCCAGACAGTTGTTCCAACTCTACTTCCCCTCAGGCCTGACCTGTCCTTCCTCTGGCCTCAAAGCACCCCACTTATCATCTACAGGTAAGGTAGATTCCTTTGTTTGCCATCTAGATTCCTTTGTTTCCCAAACACAGTTCCAGCTTTGCTACCTACAAAGTTTGCTCGTGCTCTTTGCTCCACCTGAAATGCCTACCCCTCCTAATTACCATTTAAGGTCCATTCTCCTCCTTTATCAAAAGCAGTTATCTCTCTCCCCTCTAATTTTCAATGACATCCATTCTGAGCTTATCTTACACTGCTGCCCCATAATATAACTATCTGTATATGTCATCTTCCTTACAAGACTGAGGACATGATCAAACAAATAATTTCACTTTTAGATTTCTCAATAATCTCAACACAGTAGCTTGTTTATACTAGTAGACAACATGTAATTGCTAATGAGTATATTATTTTCCATTAGACTAATAAAGTCTTGTTTGGTAGAAATTGAGCTTTAAAAAGCTAAAGAAACTAATAATTAATGTATCCTATGTAACAAATTGCTATCGATTGTTAAATCACATAAATCAAACATGCCCCCAAGAATCTTAGCAAACTTTTCCTATTCACACTGACTGTCGTCGGATGATAAGATAGTCTGTGTTTAAGTTCATTCACAAAGTTGAAACAAAAAAACTTCCACCTGCAGACAGGCCCACAAAAGTCATTCAATCAGTGTACCTGATTCTATTCATTCAGTGACCCAAACGACCACATGTAACATTTAGTACTTCTGCAGTTCTGTAACACTGGCATGGAAAACTAGGAGAGCAGCTAACAGGTGGAAAGGGAGTCTAAAATGAAGATCTGGGCAGAAGAGACCACAGTTTACCAAGGTAACTCCTGTCTATTTCAAGACAACCTCATCGCCCCCCATTCTCATTAACAGTTTACATTCCACCATATGGCACTCACTACTTACAGTCTTCACCAAACACACCAAAATGCTCTTTCTTGCCTTTGTGTCACTGCATGTGCTAATCTATTCAGAAGGAATTTCTCTGTCTGGCAAATCTCTGTTCATCCTTAAAATTTCTGTTACCTCCTCTATGAAGCTGTCACTAACTCCTTCAAAATGAATTACTCCACCCCATATTCTGATACTTTATGTAAATAATATTGCACATTTATCTCAATGTATTAGTTATTCATTTACACATTTTCACCATTAGCTCTCAGGTTCCTTTTAGGGTATATGACCAGTGTCATTCATTTTTCCAATATTTCCTAGACTTCAATCACTTTTCCTTAGCACTCCACTTAATGCTTCTTTCTAACCAGGGTTTTTGCTGGCACTGTGCAACTCAACAGAACTCAATCTCAGAACTTTCACCCCACAGTCTTGCTCATAGAACAAGTAAAAGATCGTAATATAATTTACTAGATAATTTTACTAAAATAATATGAAATTAAAAAGAAAAATGTGTTCTTATAATTCTTTTTCCATTCAAGGCCTTCTCCAAGAAACATAACGTCAAACAAAATGCTCAGTTCTTGAGTCTGTGGGTACACAAATGAATTAAGATTTATCTACATTACACTTTCCAAAAAATTAATTTGGATTTCAAGAAGTCAATCAAGGTCAACATCCAGTTCATTCATTATATAGCCTATTAAAGTCATATATTTCATTCCTAACTATCTTCCTTTGCGCTTTACATGTTCTGCCAATGTCTTATAACAAAACACAGAAGCAGGCAGCAAGTAAAGCACTTACAGCATTCTGCAGTCAAGTGAACTACTGCAGATAACACAAAGTCTGACGTCAAAGACTGCCAGGAATACACTTACAGCAATCATACATTAGCAAATAAAATTCATAAAAGGGAAAAAACATCTGAAGTCAAATATACCAATATTAAGTAGGTCCTGGAATAAATAATATTTTAAGTGTGTCAAACTACCCTAATTTTATATAATCTAACTCCAGAAGTCTACTTCTGAAAATCCGTAATTCCTCAGGTTTTCAGACCATAAAGAATAAAAAGTAGCTTCATTATGGGAACAGAAAAAAGGTTAAACAAACAACTACTACTCATAGTGAAGACATTACTCCTACAACAATCTTCCTCTTCCTTCATGGAAAAAAACCTAAAACACTGTTTGGTAACACATTAAAAATCCCTCAAGAAAATGTTATCCCTCCTTCGTTCTTTAAGCATCTTTTCATTACAAACTTGCTATATGCTCTATTTAGCACAGTAAAGTAGACACGCAGTTATAAACACTTATAATTATAGAAGCTATACAGTTACATCACATGAAAAGTGTCATGGGGAAGTGTAAGATATTATGGAATCATACACACCATTCTGTGTTGACAAAAATACCTGCTTACTGATCCTCACGCAACTATGTGTTATCTCTTCACACATTTAAACTACCCTGAGAACGTTAAAAAAACAAAACAAAACAAAACAAGTTTGTTGGATTAGATTAAGCGGTCTACCCAATTAAAAATGTTTGACTTGAATTTTCCACAGTCAATGAATTATACCAGTACTGGAGAATGACATTAAGGAAAATTTTTTGTCCCTCATTAGTCTCTACTTCTTTGTCACAGAGAAGAAGCAGAGTTGTACCCCACGTCAACCTCAAAAGAAGGGGAAAACTCAAATATCCCCCATTTTCCTTACTATCACCTTGCCACCACACACCATATATGAAAATTAACTCAAAACTGATCAAACCTAAAAGAGCTAAAAAACATAAAACTCTCAGGAGTAGTTAAGGCCTAAATCTGCATAACCTTGGACTAGCCAATGGTTTCTTAAGATAAAATAGCAAAAGCACAAATAACAGAAAATACAAAAAACTGAACTTCAAAACTAAAAAGGTTTGCACATCATTTATAAAAATACTATAAATCACTATGCTGCGTATCTGAAACTAATAAAATATTGTAAATCAACTACACTTCAATTTTTAAAAGGGCAGGATGTAGAGGGGTTACTATCAAAAAAGTAGAAAGGTAAAATGCAAGATGGGAAAAAACAGTCATATAAGTCACATAAGAACTCTTCTAGGCTTCCAAATAGTCAAATTTCAAATGGGCAAAGGATCTGAATAGACATATTTTCAAAAACATACAAATGGACAGTAAGCTCAACATCATTAAAAAGATGTTTAACATCACTAGTCATTTGGAAAATGTCAAGCAAAATCATTAACAGCTTCCCTAATAGCTCAGTTGGTAAAGAATCTGCCTTCCATGCAGGAGACCCGGGTCCGATTCCTGGGTCGGGAAGATCCGCTGGAGAAGGGATAGATCACCCACTCCAGTATTCTCGGGCTTCCCTTGTGACTCAGCTGGTAAAGAATCTGCCTCCAATGCAGGAAACCTGGGTTCAATCCCTGGGTTGGGAAGATCCCCTGGAGAAGGGAAAGGCTACCCACTCCAGTATTCTGGCCTGGAGAATTCCAAGGACTGTACAGTCCATGGGATCGCAGAGTCGGACATGACTGAGCAACTTTCACTTCACGCAAAACCATTATACACACACACACACGTATGTATTTAACTAGGATGACTGCAATGAAAAAAATTTAATTAAATTTTAAATACCCTGAAAATAATAAGTATTAGAAAGTATACAGAGAAACTGAAACCTTTATACATTGCTCTTGGGAATATAAAATGGTACAACTGCTGTGGAAAACAACCCGGTAAACCCTCAAAAAGTTAAACACTTAACTACCAGAAATTCTTCTCTTTGGTACATACCCAAGAGAACTGAAAACACATGTTAACACAAACATTTTTATATAGATGTTCATAGCAATACTATCCTTGGTGGATTTAAAGGGGTAAACAACCCAAAAGTCCATCAATGGACGAAAGAACAAAATGTGGTCTATCCATAAAGGGAATATTATTAGGGGTTATAGAAAGAATGAAATATTGTTACATGCTTCAACATCCACAAACCTGGAAAGTTTTATGCTAAGTGAAAGAAACCAGACATGAAAGGCCAAGAATTGTATGATTCTGCTTATATGAAATGTCCAGATTAGGAAAATCCATAGATGGAAAGCAGATTACTGGTTGCCAGCAAAAGAGAGTGGCCAGATTGGGGAGTTGACTGTGAACAGATAGCTATTTTCTTTTTGGGGTGGTGGAAAATGTTCTGGAATTAGACAGTGGTAAAGGTCACACACAACACTGTGAATATATTTGATGCCTTGTGAACTACATCTCAATTTATAACTTGCATACAAGAGACGTCCCTGGCAGTCTAGTGGTTAAGACTCCCAACTTCCACTACACAGGGAGCAGGTTCAACCGCTGGTTGGAAAACAAAATACCACATGCCGTGAAGTGCAGCACTCCCTAAAAATTTTGCATAAAAGAATCACTTTGCCTCACAATCCCCCCATTCACAATAGCTCTGTATGACTTAAATGACAAAATCTCAAATTGTTCAATACCGTGCATGGAATCAAATTCCTATAAATAATTGTTTCAAATATAACAAAAAGGTCTGCAAACCCTTTCCAGAGTGAATATCACTGTAATTACTTTTGGTATATACATGAACTAAAGTAAGATTTTTGCATACTAGATGTATTTAAAATGTTACTTCTGTATTTCTCAAGCTTCCACAAGACAACGAACTCTATTCAGTTCAGTTCAGCTCAGCTCAGTCATGTCCGACTCTTTGCGACCCCGTGAATAACAGCACGTCAGGCCTCCCTGTCCATCACCAACTCCCGGAGTTTACCCGAACTCATGTCCATCGAGTCAGTGATGCCATCCAGCCATCTCATTCTCTGTCATCACCTTCTCCTCCTGCCTCCAATCCCTCCCAGCATCAGTCTTTTCCAATGAGGCAACTCTTCGCATGAGGTGGCCAAAGTATTGGAGTTTCAGCCTCAGCATCAGTCCTTCCAATGAACACCCAGGACTGATCGCCTTTAGGATGGACTGGTTGGATCTCCTTGTAGACCAAGGGACTCTCAAAAGTCTTCCCCAACACCACAGTTCAAAAGCATCAATTCTTCGGCGCTCAGCTTTCTTCACAGTCCAACTCTATTACCACCACATAAAAATCTTAATACACACACACACCATGACGCTTTTTCTTAGAGCTTATAAATCACATGAGGAGACCTATAAAAACCTATAATTAGCAGAGAAATGTATTGGGTAGGCTGAACTTGCTGGATGAACCAATACATTAAAATGGGGCTTCCCATTAAAATGGTGGCTCAGTGGTAAAGAATTCTCCTACCAATGCAGGAGATTCAGGTTCAATCCCTGGGTTGGAAAGATGCATTGGAGAAGGGAATGGCAGCCCACTCTAGTATTATTGCCTGGAAAATCCCACAGACAGAGGAACCTGGCGGGCTACAGTCCATGGGGTTACGAAAGAGCGGCATAGGACTGAAAGACTAAACCACCACCATACGTCAAAATACAGCAACTAAGTAGACCCTATGAAGTCACTTGTAAAGTACACCTGCTCTCTTTAAGTGAGGATAGAAGTTTGGAAAGCACATCTAAGTTTCTTCAACCACTACTTGGAAAAAATTTCCCTTGAGTAAATCAGGGCCCCTAGCAAGCTTTCAAGTACCAAGTTTATGACTATAAATACCAGCACCATTTCAGAAATCACTCCGGGAATTCCAAGCATGCAGAGAAGACTTTGAGCAATTCGTACCAGGCCCTGCAATCAGCTGATTGATGATCTAGATTTAGTGGTCTTACTATCACAGCCATCACTATTATCACTCCAACCTCCATTCTAAAACAGTCTTCTCTTTTGCATTCTGACATCACCTACCAAGCGTGTACTGCAACCTTTCCCAAACTAAAGTGAAGCTCTTATACAGTTATATACAGGAAGCAGCCTCCACATAGATTATAATGTGATCAGCACCTCCTGGAGCTGTACAAGGAAGCAACTCTGATACATATTTCAAATGTAATTCTTAAAATTAATTTCTTCTTCTAAGACCACATCCTCAAGAGCATGCATTTTAAAATAGCTTTTAAACTGAGTAGCTGTAACCACGAAATTTTTTCCTTTGCTATAACACCACTTTGGGAAAATCACAAATATTGAAACAAAACCAAACCTCAATTCCTCATGGGTCCCATGAAATACAGCAATTTGATATGTTTTTTATCAATGCTACTGAACGACTTTATATGTAATTTTGTAACCAAGTGATTATCATTCACTGGAACTAAGATAATGCCCATAAAAACATTATTAAAATATCTACTGGGATAGATCTCGATGCTATGTCCATAAGTTGTTCATTCAATAGCCTGAGCTGTGACAGGAGATTACATGCATTCAGCGTGCATTCAGTATTTAATGAGTACCCAAAGCACCACTGATTAGGTAGTGTGAGAAGAGATATACAACAGTACAAAAAAGTTTCTATTCACAATTAAAACACACACGAACCCAAAATATACAGAGAATCAGAATAACCAGGGGCAGTTGTTCAGTAGTGTCCTTATGAAAGAGGTGATTTTAAACATGAACTTTATGTTTAAAGAAGGTTAAAGAGGAAGGATGGATCTGTTTTGACACAGAGGGCAAAGATATTTTGTGTCCAGGGAATGGTATCTGCAAAGGATGGCTAACAGTTTGGGAGTCAAGAACTTACTTTGGCACAACTGGTACCCAACCTGCTTAGCTGAAAAAGAAACAGCTTAGCTATATTTACAACAAAAAACAACAAAACCAGAAGGTGAGGAAAAAGAGGGTCCAGAGTGTCACCTAAAGATGGACTTTATCAAGGCCTTTTAGGAGAAATTACATTATTACTGTTAGAACCTCTTTGCCCCAGTGCAGTCTCCTTTCAAAGTCACACATCACATTCTTCCCACTCTACTCAACAGTATGACATAATCAAAGGATTATGTCACATCTCTTGCTCAGTCTTACAATGACTGGGTCACTGTTATCCATCAAATCAAATGCAAAATTACTCTGAGAATTGCAAGGACCACTTAAATCTAGTTTCTCAGTTTCCTTTCCTCCCATCTTAACAGACACTCTTCCTTCCAGTTGCTTTTTTTTTTCCAGTCTCAGAGCATTTATTATCTTAAAAATCAAGGACTCCAAAGAGCTTTTATGTGATTTTTCTCTGATATTTACTGTGAGGGTTAGAAATTAAAACTCAGAAATTTTAAAAGATTAATTCATTTTAAAATAATAAAACTCATCATGTTAATATTTTTTATAAAATATAACTATTTTCCAAAACTAAAATTTAGAACAGTGGCATTGTTTCGTATTTTTTCCAAAACTCTTTACTATCTGGCTTAATAAAAAACAGATTCTTCTATCTGTTACTACATTCAACTTGTTGCAATATCACATAGCCTCTGGAACACTCCACTGTACAATAGTGGAAGAATGAAAATGGGAAAGCTAAACAATGTCTCAGCATATGAATACAGTTTTGACCTCACAAATATGCTGAAAGGTCTTGGGGACTCCCAGGAGGCAGAGGACCACACTTCAAAAAACACTGCAAGGGACTTCCCTGGCAGTCCAGTGGTTAAGACTCTGTGATTCCACATTAGGGGACGTGGGTTTGATCCCTGGTTGGGAAACTTAAGATCCCACATGCATGGCCAGGAAAAAGAAAAACACTGCCTTGAGTAAATAAATATGGCTTATTCATTTCCTGGAATAGAAAAGCATTACATAAAAAGTCACACCAAGGTGAAACCCAGACCTGATGCCAGACCACCTGAGTTCAAATCCCAGTTTTATGCAACCTTGGGCAAATTACTAAACTCAATGCCTTAGTTCCCTCTTCAGCAAAATGGTAATAATTATAAAAATCTCTCTTACAAAGTTGTTGAAAGGAATAAACAAGTTAATAAACACAAAGTGTTCAATAATGTGAGTGCCCAGCACAAAGTAAGCACAAATAAACATTTGTTAAATAAATATAAACACAATCCAGGCATAAGCACAAAGCACATGCCTAGCTATGAGTACTGCTACTACATTCTGAAGTAACTTCAAAAATCCTTGGTATTCTTATAATCTGGCAAACTACAATTCTGAAAGTAATTTTTAACACAAAGGTTTAGGGTCATCAAAATACCCTTTTCAAGGAATATCATTAGTAAATTCTCAGTGCCCACAAACAATTCTCCATGAAAATAACTATATATACATATATATACAATGAATATACAAAATTCTAAAAGGTCAAATCCAAAACTTCAATTCTCTAGAGAAATATATAAAGCCATTTAATAGGGAACATACTGAGAACACAAAGTAACGGAAATGCCACTTCAGCCACCAAAAGAACAGGAAGAGCAAGTAGTAAGCCGTTACTTTGAAAATCTAACCCTACTTCTCCTTGCTAGGGCTGTAACCTCTGGCCAAGAAATCTTCAAGTTTATTTTTCTTACTTCTTTGATTTTAAGGAAAAAATCAGGGAACTAGGCACTTTGAAACTGAAAAAAAAAAAAAACAGAACAAAAGAGATTTCCATATATTATGACGGTGAACATTAAGTATTCTAAATGATAATCAGAGTCAAAATAAACTATTTTATTTAAATTAAAGCAATTCTGACTATTTCAAATAAATTATATTAAACAATTAATGTATTTTTAAAACATCTAAGGAATTCTCTGCCTATCCAGCGGTTAGGACTCCACGCTTCCACTGTAGGAGGTACAGGTTCAATCCATGGTTGAGAAACTAAGATCTCACAAGCCTTCAGCACAGCCAAAAACTAAAGGATTAAGTAGAAGAGCTTTCAAAAGCTAAAAAAATAAAACATATAATTAAATACAAGTACTCTACAAATCAAAGGAGAGGAAATCAAATGAGTCAAAATTAAATTCTAAGACATCTTAAAAATTATTCAGATATACAAAATATACAAACATAAAAAGCACTGGTACATGAATAAAAATTAGATGACTAAAATCTAAACATTATTTCTTAAAATAACAAGTCCACCAGTGATGCCTAATTATTTTACAAAGATATTTTATAATTAATTTGCTAATTACACATAAGGCAGGTATTGAAATGGCTAGAGGTCAGATTCTTTTCTGGGTTTCTCTTTTAAAATACATACTATCCAGAAATATAACTAAATATATCAAGGAGGAAAAAACTTATATTTGTAGAGTTCTACTGTACGCCTCCTGCATTTGACAGAAGTAGTCAAATCTTACTATTACCACTTTGATGACTCAATCACCATTTTTTGTTATTTCAGAACTATTACAGGAGTAAGGGACAGAATAAGTCAAATAAGGAAAATGAAAATATAAACCACAATTCTTATGGTAATTCTTATGGGAAAGAACAGTAAGCCCAAACATAACTACAAAATAACTGTCCATTTGGAAAGCCTCAGCTTCCTTATTTCTTCTAAACAAGAGCCATCAAGGGCAGATCTTCCACTTACTACCTTCTTCACATGTACTTTCTTGCAGATCAGATTCCAGTTACCAGACATCTTCTTGATAATACAGAAACTAAGTACCCACTGAATATAATTAAGACATTAAAACTCAATAATTCGCTTTAAAAGACCATTATTTCAGCTGCATGTCAATATTTTATATGTATTTTCAATGTTATAAAAACTACTAACCCAAATACAAATTACACCTTCTATAAATTCAAAGTATTCACAAATTCTTACTGTAAAAACATGCACAAATTTCACAATTAAAATTAGGATGAATCTAAATCCAGTACACAAGACACAAATACCCACACTGTATCTACCTTAGAGATATGCTTACAATGAATACTTAATAAGAACGTGATTTTGATTTTGCTGTGCAGAATGGAAGGCAGGTGGCTAGGATGAAATGCCTCTTGAAATTAACCAGGAAAAACATGGATATAAAAGTGAAGACATTAGATCTGTTAACATAGTATTTCATTTCAGTGAAACATGTCATAAAATAAATGCCCAAGGAAAGAAAACTAGTATAAAAAAAGAAAAGTTTTCTTGTCAAAAGCAGAGGGACGGCTGTGAAATTAGTTAAGAATGTTTTTAAGAAATTATAAATTATAAAACTGTTCTGTGTACTTCAATCATCAATGTTTTCAGCATTCTACATCCATCTCATTAAATGGAGTTAGAGACAACCTTCTATGCATATGACTTGCCTATCCCATAGCTATGAGAGAGGATTAAATTAGATAATGGTTAATAAGCGCCTGGCAAACAGAAGTCCTTCAGGTACAAGGGCTGCTATACTCCTACCCTGATTATGGACACTAGAGGCCTAGAATTAAATGCAAATCATGTTTATTTTTAAAAATGTGTTTCAGAGGTTTGACAACTCTTTTCCCACTGTGGACACTAGTTAACATTATTATCTATTGACCCCTATAAGCAAAGCAAAAGCTCTTTCTTAAATATATATACAATGCAGTATGAATTAAGCCATAATTCATGGATTACAATAATCATTTCCTAATATGGACAAACCTTGGCAAGGTGCACAGAAACCACCTCCACACTCAAAACGCTTAGAGGAAAAAAAAAAAAGTCCTAAGCATATTTTTATTAACTACTAACATTTAAAAAATGAAACCACTTTCATTAGGCTCAACTAATTAAGCAACAGTTTCTCAGGATATTAAAAGGTGCAACAACAGAACTAAGCCTTCACTAGAAAAATTTCTGAAAGAGGAAAAATTATATCTGCAGTAAAGCCCTAAAAGTCCATGGTGTCATATGGCTGAGTCCCTTCACTGTTCACCTGAAACTACCATAATTTTAAATTATATATGTTAATCGGCTATACTCCAATACGAAATAAAAGGTTTAAAGTTTTGGGGGAAAAAATGTCCATGATGTCAAAACCCAAAACTATTTGTGAAAGCCTTTTGAATTTTCTCTAACTATGTTAAAGTGTGTAAGGCAAGAGGGTGTTTAGAAAAGCCACTCATTGGTCAGACTTTAGTTAAGTGTATTTTATTAATGGAATTGGTTATATAGGTGTTTTAAGCAATATAGGGAAGACAATATTAGTGTATTTTTAAAACTTCATTTGAAAGAAATAAGAGTAGTGGCACCTTATCTACACAGATTAAAAAAAAATCAAACATTATCAGCAATATTCAAGTTCTAAACAAGTAGGAATGTATAAACACAGCGGTGGTAAAGAAAAAGAACTACAAACGTGCAATTACCCATACCAAACATAATCCCAGTTCAATTCTGCAGTAGCTTCCATTATAAGAGAAAAGGCTAACATTTAACATTCATAAAACCACAAGCAAGTCTCACTCTCCTAAACTTACCTAGCCTGTTTTCTGACCTTTTCCACAATGTGTTAGAACTGCAACATTTTAAATAAGACAAAAATCTTTAAAAGGACTTTTAAAACCGCTATCTATTCTTGTTATAATTTATCATTTTGAAGTGAGAGAAGAGGGTAACAGTTCACAAAGTCACAAGTAGCTTCTTTAACACTGAAAACAAGAAACAGAAACCAACCTCACAAAAGAATTATTAGGGCAACCACAGATTGAAGAGAAGTAAAGAGTAAAAATGTCTATTCCAAATATCAGATAATCAAAAAAGCACTTACGGCTTCATAATGCATTTTAAAGAATTTTCCGTTTATGAAAGTGTCACCATTCAAATAACATTCTGAATTCCTTAAAACAGTCTAGGATTGACGGTTTAACAAGCAACCTGCAAGAACCGCACATCAGAAAGAACCACCGAGCAGTAATAATGTTTTTTTAAACTTTTCCACAAGGAAGGAACAAGTCACAATGAACAATGGGTTTGTCTGTAGCAATAACTTGTTCTAACAGTACTTCACGAGCAAAGCGTCTTGGAAGAATTCACATTTTGTGCATTTTTTTTTATAAAAGCGCAAACCTTAGGGCCAAAGTCCAAGCGAGAAATCAAAACAGGACTCCAGTCAGTGAATTCTCTTTCAGGACATGCTCACTCTTGCTTCAAACAGTAAAGCAAAGTAACTTTCATGGAGGATAAAAGTCAGTCAGGCTTCTGTGTCCAATAGCCATTTAAAAAAAAAGGAACTTATTTCTTAACTATGCCTTTTCGCCCATGTTTCCCTTAAAGTTTCAGGTCAAAGCTCCACCGTATCAAAGATTTGAGTAATCCACTGATCTTTGTACCCTGAGGTAAAGGAGTGGAATAAAAAAGGATATTACAGGTGGCTTCCAGGTTTGGAAGAAGTTGGGAGGAGTTATCTGGAGTAACTGTATTTGTCAGTGAATGGTGTAATATTATGCCGTGTAAGAAAAGCTAGTCTCCCAAAAGACAACCAGCATAAAATAGAACGGAGTCCAAACTCAAGCATCACCAAATAGTTTTCACCAGTATTTAAAAGACGTATGTTATTTGAGGGTTTGATACTAATCCACTTTGAATTCCAATAGTCTACGCTTCACTAAAGCGTCTAAACTGAAACCGCCAGGTTTAACAGCTCTACTAGAACTGACACCAAAATCAGCAAACATTTTTCCGTATCCCCATCAGACAAAAAAAAAAAAAAAAAAAAAGGAGGTGGGGGTGCGCCTGACATTCACAACTTATTCCAGTCCGAAGCAAGAAAACACAATGGCTAAACCAGGGGTGATTAAAAATCCCGCATTTCCCATAAAGCTGTTCCCACATCAAGGAAATCCCTTTACTTTCACGATCTTAAAAGGAAAATAGTCCAGGGGAAAGGGGAAAAAAAAAAGTCGGGGACTGAGTTATAATATTTACAATGAGACGAGGGGAACTTAAATAAAGCTACGGAGGCGAAGAAAGGTAACCGAGAGGAGGAGGAAAGGTGGATGAGAAAGCGGGGGGGAGGGAAGGGACGGGAGAGGCTGGCGGAGCAGAGAGCGGGGACTGTCCCTTCGGGGGGAGGCAGCCCTCGGGGGCTGCGGAGAAACGGGGGGGTCCGGGCGCTCACGGAAACCCCGAGGAGGCTGCTGCGGGAAACAATGGGGCGCTGAGGCCGGGAGCCGGCGGCGGGGAGACGCCGGGAAGCGGGCGGCTGGGTGCGGAGAGAGGACAGAGGACAGCGGGCTGCGCCAGGACCGGAGGCGGCCGGGGGGCGAGGGGCGAGGTGGGGGGCGACCGGGCGGCTGCGGCGGGGGCCCCGGGGACCCGGGCGGCGACGGGCTTGTCAGGGACGGTCCAGACCGGGAACGGAAGCCGTGAAGGCAGGTGTGGAGGCGAGAGACACAGAGAACACGGCTCCGGGAGGGGAACCCAGGACCCGCCGGGCCCCGAGGAGACCGCAGCTGAGGGAAGAGGCAGCGTGAGACGCGCGGGGGCCGTCACTCACAGTCTAGGTGCTTCTTCTTGGGCCCCATGATCTCGTGGGTCGTGGCCTTGCATACTGTCTTGGACACGGCGGAGCCGGTGACACTGTGCTGGGCGGCGGTGATCCGGTCCGTCAGGCTCTGGCCGGACATCTCTGCGGCTCCTCCGCCAGCCCTCCCGCTCGGCAGCCGGCGGGGAACTGGCACCCCCAAGCGCCGGAGGGCCCCCCGCCGCCCCCCGCCCCCGCCGCACCCCCTTAACCCCGCACCGGCCCCCCTCCTCCTCCGCCTGCCGGCCCGGGGCGGGGCTCAGGGCCGCGCGCCGCCACCCGGACCGGAAAGAGCCGGCTCCGGCCCGCCGCGGGGTCAGGCGCGGCGTCGGCTACTCCGCCGGCGCCCGCCTCAGTTTCAGCTCAGCCCTCCCCTGGTCAGCTGGAGCCCGGCAGGGCGAGAGGCACAGGCGGCTGCAGGAAAATGGCGGCGCCAGGCTCCTCCTCGGAGCTTTCCGGGCTGCCCCGGGTCACGTGACGCGGGCGCCGCCCCTCCTCCTCCTCCGCCTCGTCCTCCTCCTCCTCCCGCCCCCTTTCTCCCTTCTCCGTCCTCTTCGGCACCCGCCCTCCCTCGCTCGGCGAGGGCAGAGCGGGGCGGCGCCCGCGCGTTACGTGGTGGAACCCGCCCGGCGGGCGCAACAGGAGGCCCGCCCGCGGGGGAGGGGGGAGGGGGGAGGGGGGAGTGCGCGGCCCGCCGCGTCACGTGACTCTCCCTGCCAACAGGTCGCCCGAGGCCGGGCTCGCGGGGGGGGTCACAGTGAGGGGGCGGGGCCACTGTGGGGGCGGGGTCACAGAGAGGGGCGGACTCACGGAGAGGGGGCGGGGCTTGCGGCTGCGCCCCTCACCCGCCTCCGGGGTGTCCCAGCGTTTGGTCGGAAGCGACGGTGTGACGAAGAGGAGCTGCGGCCGCCTCCTCAGCCCCTCCCTGAGGAAGCGGGTGTCGGAGCTCCCGGGGCTTTTTTTCGTTGTAGAATCAAGAACGGGGTGTTCAATGATGCCCCCCGCCGCCCCTCCGAAGCCATCCTCCTGGCTTTAAGGGCAAGGCTTCCGTCGACCCATTCTCAGGCCTCTCCCTCCAGTGGGCATTGAAACTCTCCCTGCTTCCTGACCCAGGAGGGTTGGGTTTTTTGTTTTTGTTTTTTTTCTTTTCCCCACCCTTTTTCTTGAGAGGCTTGGAAATAGCACCTGTTTTTGTTGTTTCTCTGAAAACGCGACGCGTTGATGCCAGTCTATATTTGAATACTAATAGACCAGGGTTCTCTAGGGGCGTCAAATACGACAGGAAACACATAGCTTCACTGGAATTTCAAAAGGGAAGTAGTAGGGTGATGTCACCAGAGATTAGCTTGACCCTACAAGGGCTGACTGCTGTGGTGATTAAAGGTCCAGACCATAGAAGGAAGTGAGAGGGTGGTAAATGGAGACGTCCCATTCAGAGAACCCAGACATCACCACCTGGCATCTGCCCCTGGTTTAGTCTTTGTTCTCTTTGGCCTCTTTTCTCTTGCAAAAACCAGATTTTCAGGGAAAGAAGACACTGAAACCGTCCTGTGGGCATTTAGAAAAGTTACTATATCCTGTGAATCTGTTACAGGAGATCCAGATCTCTTAAAGTGTTAAAATGTTATTAGGGCCCCACTTGCAACACTAAGTTTAAGGATAAATTTTTAAACCTCTGTGAACGTTAATTTACCATGTAGACCTTTGTAGTCTTGCTAGTTTCATATGAAATGCTAACATACTCAGAGTCTGTGTACACCATCTGCCAGCCAAGTCCGGAATACTGTGCTTCAGTCTGGTGACTCTCAGAAGATGCAAAGCTAATAGATAGTTAACATTTTGTGTGTCATCATGAATTTTGTGGTCTCTTCTCATTCCCTTTCCCCTCTTTTTTATTTCACGATGGCTGGTGAAATTCTGCAGCACTGTGCTTTTGCCAAGAACATAAAGTGCTTAAACCAGCAGGCTTCATCTTTCTCAAGCCAGCCCAAATTTCTCAAAACTGTAATGACTTCCTTCAGTACATCTGCAACCCGCCTGTCGTTCGGTGCCCAGTTTGCTGCCCTGGGTCCACTGGGCTGTGGAGTTACCCAATTTTCAAGACATCCTTGCAATTCTTCTCTGGGTTCTGTTTAATAAGTTACTGGGTGGTCTCTGTGCTGGTACACCCACAGTGAGATCAACAGGAGCTAAATCAGTAGATAAATATTTCATCTTTAGGGAATATCTAAAAGTTATTCCTAAACACACAGAAGGCAACATGTATGTTTTACATGCTATGAATGACATTCTAGCAAAGTATTTCACCGTTACTTCTACCAAAGAGATTCTTACAAAGCACCTTTATTCAAATAACTGTGGACATGTTCCCTTTACTAATAAACTAGCTTCTATTAGAAATATCACCGTACTCTTTTCCAAGGGTATATTTTAGAAGTTTCCAAATATGTGAATAATTAGTGATCATTGGAGAGATGTATAATTGTGGACTAAACTATATGAAGTGATGTAGATGGTGGAGAAGTGCTCTAAGAATAGGAATTATTGACCTACTCTTTCTTATATGCTTTTCTGTATGTTCCACTTTCCTTGTTCTAGCCAAGAAATAGCTTTTCCTGAAGTTCCACGGATGCCTCAAGCCCACTATGGCCAGAGCTGAATTTCTCTTGCTGTTGCCCATTTTACATCCTGAATCCATAGTGATCTCCTGTATTCCTTGTTTCCGTTAATGGCCTCACCACCTGCCCTGAAGTCCAAACCAGAAAACTGTGATTCATTCTCAGCTCTCTTCTCTCTTATCAAAGAGATCCAACCAGACCATTCTACAGGAGATCAGCCCTGGGTGTTCTTTGGAAGGAATGATGCTAAAGCTGAAACTCCAGTACTTTGGCCACCTCATGCAAAGAGTTGACTCATTGGAAAAGACCCTGATGCTGGGAGGGATTGAGGGCAGGAAAAGGGGGCGACAGAGGATGAGATGGCTGGATGGCATCACCGACTCGATGGACATGAGAACTGAACTTAACTGAAGCCTGTACTACTTCCATTCCCTCTAACTCATCTTCTGTCTCCTCAGTCAGTTCAATTCAGTTCAGTCGCTCAGTCATGTCTGACTCTTTGCGACCCCATGAATCCCAGCACGCCAGGCCTCCCTGTCCATCACCATCTCCCGAGTTCACTCAGACTCATGTCCATTGAGTCGGTGATGCCATCCAGCCATCTCATCCTGTCATCCCCTTCTTCTCCTGCCCACAATCCCTCTCAGCATCAGAGTCTTTTCCAGTGAGTCAACTCTTCACATGAGGTGGCCAAAGTATTAGAGTTTCAGCTTTAGCATCATTCCTTCCAAAGAAATCCCAGGGCTGATCTCCTTCAGAATGGACTGATTGGATCTCCTTGCAGTCCAAGGGACTCGCAAGAGACTTCTCCAATACCACAGTTCAAAAGCATCAGTTCTTCGGTGCTCAGGCTTCTTCACAGTCCAACTCTCACTTTTGTCTCCTACACCACTTCTATTGCCTTAGTTCCAGGCTATGATCTCTTTCCCATGTAGGCTGTTCTAGCTGATTTCTCTTTCTCAAACCTCAACTCTCCAATCCAGATCATTCTGAACCTAAAATCTAATTATCTTTTATTTGCATGAAAACCCTTCTCTATAATCCTTGTTGCTGTTGCTGCTGCTGCTAAGTCGCTTCAGACGTGTCCGACTCTGTGCGACCCCATAGATGGCAGCCCACCAGGCTCCCCTGTGCCTGGGATTCTCCAGGCAAGAACACTGGAATGGGTTGCCATTTCCTTCTCCAGTGAATGAAAGTGAAAAGTGAAAGTGAAGTTGCTCAGTCGTGTCCAACTCTTAGCTACTCTAGAGGATAAAAATTCAGGACTCTCAGCCTGCCATACAGGCCCTTCATGCTCAGTAGCCCCTACCTAACTGGTGCTCATTGAGCCTCATGTCTTCCCGGGCCTCCACATGCACTCCAGCCGGTATCACACTACTAGTCATACTTGGATATGCCACCCAGTCAGCAGTTTCCTTTTGTTGCTTGTGTAGTATTCTGTACATCCTTCTGCTATCAAATTATTTTAATTTTTATTGCACTAGCCACTGAGCAACTGAGCACTGATTGTACTAGCATGGGGTGCTGGCAGAGATAATCTTCTTGGTAGCATTGTGGCTGATGCATAGTAGGTTTGTTTTTAGGTTTGTCTTAGTCACTCAGTCATGTCTCACTCTTGTTGCACAACACCATGAACTGTATGTAGCTCACCTGGCTCCTCTGTTCACGGGATTTTCTAGGCAAGAATACTAGTGTGAATTGCCATTTCCTACTCCAGGGGATCTTCCTAACCCAGGGGGATCGAACCCACATTTCTGGTGTCTCCTGCATTGGCAGCCCAATTCTTTACCACTGAGCCAACTGCAAAGCCCAACATGTAGTGAAAGTGAAAGTGAAGTCACTCAGTCGTGTCCGACTCTTCGTGATCCCATGGACTGTAGCCTACCAGGCTCCTCTGTCCATGGGATTTTCCAGGCAATAGTACTGAAGTGGATTGCCATTTCCTTCTCCAGGGGATCTCCCCACCCCAGGGATTGAACCCAGGTCTCCCACATTGTAGACAGACGCTTTACCATCTGAGCCACCAGGGAAGTCCTTAGACATAGTCAAATGCTGGTTGAATGAATGAATGAAAACATTCTGAAGTCGCCGATTGGGAAACACCACTCCAAACCTCTCATTTAATAAAACCTGCCCATTTTTTCACATTAAGAGCATAATTGTCAGGTTATGGACAGTAATTATGTATTATGGGCGGCAGGTAAACATAGTTATGTCCATCCTATCATTATCCATATGGAGCATCGTCCATATTTCAGTACTGTATTAATTCATTCACTCTTTCAAAAAATATGTATTGAACAGCTGTTGTGTGTAAGGCACTGTTCTGGGTGCTGAACACTGTTCTAACAGAGAGCCCATTAATTCTTTGGGAACTAATAACTCTCAACTTTGATCATCAACTTGAAAGTCTTTGTGCTTTCATTATAAATGAACAGAACCCAAAACAGAAGAAAGGAAGAATTTGAATAGGACATGATATTTCCTAAGCTAAGCTAAGTCACTTCAGTCGTGTCCGACTCTGTGCAACCCCATAGACAGCAGCCCACCAGGCTCCCCCGTCCCTGGGATTCTCCAGGCAAGAACACTGGAGTGGGTTGCCATTTCCTTCTCCATGAAAATATTCCATAAATGAATGTCAGTAACTCTTACATTCCACAAATTTTTCTAAGAACCTGTGAGAGTATAATACCTGGCAATCCTCTCTAAAACAGAAATTCACCTATCTGCTATATTACTGCTGATGATCTGAAATGTACATGATCTCTAAAAAATAACAGTACTGAATAAAACTGAAAGGATCATCCAAGTTCCTACATAATACCAAAGTATTTATCCAGGATTACTGAATAAATCATAGCAATTTGGTATCCTTTTCAGAAAAAATCTCAGATCTTACAAGCATGTGGCATTGATATTTCCTAAGGTTCCCTAAATTGTAAAGTATATTGTAGAGAGGTATAAGGGACAGAGGAGGGAGAAACAGTTTTTTGAATGCTTTTTGTGTGCTAGGAACACTACATGAATTTTTTCATTTCACTGTCGTTTCTATAACTCTGGGTTTCCCTGGTGACTCAGTGGTAAAGAATCTGCCTGCCAATTCAGGATACTCAAGTTCAATCCCTGGTCCAGGAAGATCCCCAAAAGAAGGAAATGGCTCCCCACTCCACTATTCTTGCCTGGAAAACCCAATGGACAGAGAAGCCTGGCAGGCTACCCAGTCCATGGGGTCGCAAAGAGTTGGACACAACTGAGCAAATAAACAACAACAACAACTATAACTCTAAAAAGTTTTGTGCCACTTAATACAAGGAGTGAAAAAGTTTAAATGTTTGTACAATTTTACTCTATTGCTTAAAAAGAATCTTAGAAGTCTCAGAATTCCACAAATACTCAAGTGGTAGAAGCAAGATTTAAAAACTCATTGTCTTATATATGCACTACTATGTATAAAATAGAATACTAATGAGAGCCTAATGTATAGCACAGGGAATTCTGCTCAGTGCTCTGTGATGACCTAAATGGGAAGGAAATCTAAAAAAGATTGGATCTATGTATCCGTATAGCTGATTGACTTTGCTGGATAGTAGAAACTCACACAACATTGTAAAGCAACTATATTCCAACAACAAACCTCATTGTCTTTCCGTTACTTTATCTAGATCTATACACGAAGACTTAAGTTACTACCATATAGATTAAGTTCATTCAACAAATACTTGCTGGCCTACTCTGTGCTAGGCATTGCTAGATGCTAAGATATAATAATGTATGAGGCAAACGTGGTCTCCATTCTCAGGATTCTTACACTGTTTTAGATAACAACAGAGGAGAAAAATAAGTGGGGAGAAGAAAATACGCTGTACCTAAAGAATCTTTATGAGGTCTGTAACTTTTAAAGTAAGAAAGTGAAGGAGAAAAAGAATATGGAAGAGAGGATTAACCAGAATTTTTACCTTTATTATTTTAGCTAAGCCCATGCCCCAATTCAAAGAATCTACCAGTTCCCTGTTCCCACTCTTCTTAGACATTAATGGTAAACTAAATTATAATCTTTTGACATTCTGTTAGCTAAGCTGACATGAACACCTTGGCAACCTCTTCACCTCTCGCCTTTTTATGTTTATGCTTCCTGATGCTGCTGAATCAGTTAAAGATTATAATCTTATATAACCTTACACAAAAGTAAGTACTTTTCTTTGAATGTGGCTGAGTTCTCTGGTTAGAACCTCCAAACAAGGACTTCACTTCCAACCTGACTTCCTTATTCAGGCTCTCAGCCTACATCCTTGTGATAATAACAATTACATGCTACTGTGTTGATTCCTTAGCCTGTGCTAAACACATTGCATTTTTTTTCTCAGTGAAACCCTG
The DNA here is from genome assembly GCF_023091745.1 of Budorcas taxicolor. Classification (NCBI taxonomy): domain Eukaryota; kingdom Metazoa; phylum Chordata; class Mammalia; order Artiodactyla; family Bovidae; genus Budorcas; species Budorcas taxicolor. The sequence continues at coordinate 10,069,613 of NC_068934.1, read as the reverse complement.
AAACAACCTCATGATGGAAAGTAGCAGAGACGCCTTTGAATTCCCCCAAAGTCTGTTTCCTTTTCTCCTGCGCACACATACTAAGATTCCCAGCCTCCTTTGTAATTAGTTGGGGTCATGTGACTAGCCTGATACACAGTGGATTGTGGACAGAAACAATGAAAGCCATATATGGTTCGGCCCACAAAACCTCTAAAACTTCCTGCAAGTGCATCATATTCTCTTTATTTACTTACCAGCAGAATGAAGATTTCAAAGAATCTAGAGGACGTCAAAATGGAAAAATAGAAGCCTGGGGCCCCGAGTTAGTCTTTAGAGGAATCCTGCCCCAGAGAACTGCATGAGCAGGAACACCTGTGTTGGATTTTACTTGCTTTATTAAATTACGCCTCTAAAATTTTGATGCTGTGTTTTATAGTAGTCCCTTAGATAGCAAGGAGATCAAACCAGTCAGTCTTAAGGGAGATCATCCCTGAATATTCACTGAAAGGACTGATGCTAAAGCTAAAGCTAAACATCAGTGTTCTGGTCGTCTGATGCGAACAGATGACTCATTGGAAAAATCCCTGATGCTGGGAAAGATTGAGGGCAGAAGGAGAAAGGGCATCAGAGGATGAGATGGTTGGATGGCATCACTGATGCAGTGTGAACATGAACTTGGGCAAAATCCAGGAGAGGTGAGGGACAGGGAAGCCTGGTGTGCTGCAGTCCATGAGATCGCAAAGAGTCGGACACAACTGAACAACAACAACAACAACAAAATTACAGTAGTAATTAACTACCCTACCAAATACTCTTCTTTTCTCTCCATTTTACTGATAAAGAGATTGATGATTGGGGAAAGTTAAGCACCCTTGTGGTCCAGCTGGTGAAGAATCTGCCTGCAATGTAGGAGACCTGGGTTCAATCCCTGAATTGGGAAGATCCCCTGGAGAAGAGAAAGACTACCCACTCCAGTATTCTGGCCTGGAGAATTCCATGAACTGTATAGTCCAAGGGGTTGCTAAGAGTCAGACAGGACTGAGCACCTTCACTTTCTCACTTATATTAGGTGGGAGAGCAAGGGTTAAATATCAGGTCTGTCTTACTTTAGAGCCTGACGTCTCACTGCTTGAGCTTCTCATGATACTATTTTATGTACTCCTAAAGTTTTATTAAAATTTTAGTACACACTGCTTCACATAGCAAGCAGAAAAGACAGTAATAAGGGTGACCATCAGGTTCCTCTACATATCTGAGGGTCTTTTACTATGTCTTTAACTCTCTCCTGCCACATTCTCCTTTCTTCCAGGTATGTTAATTATATAATCTCAATATGAATTACAGTGTATTGGGACCTTTCATACCTCTTGAAAATGACATATGGACTAGCTATTAAATATAATCCTTCTGTTAAAAGCAAAGACTAACCAAACCTTTACCCTGAATCATCATCGAAAACTCTAATCGTGAAGCAGAATAAAAATAAGATACTTGAGCTGTTAAGGTACCTGGGGTCCATTCTTCTCTGTAATCTGAAGAGGCTGAATAAAGTAAAAATGCAACACTGATCATGTTGCATGCTGTAGATGCAAAAATAGATCAGAGTTTCAATGTTAATAATAAAATTAGTATATTAAATTTTGACTAGTAAGTATCAATAAAATTAAGGAGATTTATTCATTCATTTGAGGCAATGGTAGAAATATCAGATTTGGAGTCACACACACTTAAGTTCAAAACTTGGGCAAGTTACTCAGCTTCCTCACATATAAAACAGGAATCATAGCAGATATCTTACAGATTTCTTGTCAGAATTAAAATAATGTACAGTTGTAGCCTTTTTTAGATTCGACATATAAGCGATATCATATTTGTCTTTCTCTATTTGACTTACTTCACTCAGGATGACAATCTCTAAGTCCATCCATGTTGCCATAAATGGCATTATTTCATCCTTTTTTATGGCAGAGTAATATTCCATTGCATGTATGTACAAATGAACTTATCTACAAAACAGAGTTATACATGTAGAAAACAAATTTGTGGTTACCAGTGGGTAAGGGATAGGGAGGGATGAATTGGAAGATTGGAATTGACGTGTACACACTACTATATATAAAACACATAACTATTAAGGACATGCTGTGTAGCACAGGGAACTCTACTCAATACTGTATAACAGCCTATACAGGAAAAGAATCTTTAAAAACAGTGGATATGTGTTTATGTATAAGAGATGCACTTTGCTGTACACCTGAAACTAACACAACATTGTAAATAAACTATACACCAATAAAGATTTTAAAAATTAAATGAAATAATGTACATTAAAAACTAGTACAATGCTTGACACACAGTTGTTACTCAGAGAATAAACTCTTTCAATAAACATTTACTCAGAATTTGCTGTGGGCAAAGCCCTCTACTAGAGTCTCAGCATACAGACATAGATTAGACTAAATGTTAGTGTAATGTACAATTGACCCTTTGAACAACATGGATTTCAACTTCACAAGGCCACTTATACCTAGATTTTTTTCAATCAATACACCTACAGCACTACACAATCTTTGGTGGGATGAATCTACAGTGCAAAGGTTTGACTGGAAAGTTACACTTGGATTTTCAGCTTGGCAGTGGGGTGGAAGGCGGAGGGTAACTCTTGCCTTCTTCAAGAGTCAACTAACTGTATTAAGTAGTATGATAGAAGTATGCCTACAGTACTATAAGAACAAAGAAAGATGACACCTAGTTCTTCCTGGTGGGATCAATAAAGGTTTATCAGAGTCAGTGACATGTAAACAGTCTTGAAGGTGATTAGAAATTGTGAGGGAATAAATGAAAAGTTATTCCAGGCAGAGGAATACCACAAATGCAAAAGAACGAGCCATTTGGGGATTACAAATTGTTATATATGGCTGAAATATTAAGTTTTTATGTGAGGCTTTTATTTATTCATTCAATCAGCAAGTAGTTACTAAGCACATATATATGCTGAATAGTGTTCTAGGCCCTGAAAACACATCAGTGAACAAAGTGGAAAAGTGTTCTTTCTGCCTTCTTGACTGTGTGTACATTCAAGTGGAACATATAATGAACAAATAATATAAAACAGATACAGGGAGATAAGAATGCTATGAGGAAAAATTAAGCAAGATAAATGAATCAAGAAGGACAGGGGAAGAGGACCTTAAGCTGGATTACAAGGGAAAGTCTTTCTAAGATGGTGACACCTGACTTGAGTGAATTGTGGGATCAGCAGTGCAAATATTGGGCAGATCATTTTGTGTGCAGGGAGCAGTGAAAAAAATGGCCCTCAGACAGGAACAAGATTAACTTGTTTGTGGAACAGTAAGGCCAGTGTGGCCACTGAAGACAGAGTGAAGAAGAGAAAAAAGATTTAGGAAATGATCTCAGAGCTATGACTAGACTATGCAGGGCTTCATAAGGTATGCTCAGGAGTCTCGGTAACATCTAGAGGTATCTATCCCATGAAAGACAACCCTAGATCCTTGGAACAACCTGGTAACTGCATGAAGTTGGCTGTTTCCAGCCAAGACAACTGGAACAAGACCCCATTGGTCACTATGTTATTCTTTGTGCATGTATCCTCTTGGCTTTGCATGTTTATCTTGTCAGCTATTTTCTCCCCCAACTTCTAGATTAAGGTCCTAGACAGTTAATGGACATCTGTGGCCTTGATACCTGGTATTCCTGAGACTTACATTCCTAATACACTGGTCAGGTTGAATAAACCCTACCCATAAGGAAAAAAGAAACTTGATTATGTAAGGAAGCTCCAAATAGATCTTCCTTCCTTATGTAAGGAAGCCAAAGAGATTGGCTTCCCAGGTGGCGTTAGTGGTAAAGAACCTGCCTGCCAATGTAGGAGATGTAAGAGACGCAGATTCGATCCCTGGGTTGGGAAGATCCCCTGGCGGAGGGCATGGCAACCCACTTCAGTATTATTGCCTGGAGAATCCCATGGACAGAGGAGCCTAGGGGGTTACAGTCCATGGGGTCACAGAGTCGGACACTACTGAAGCAACTTAGCACACGTCCAAATAGACTGTCACATCAAAATCTAAGAATATGGATTTGAAATTTGTCTTAGTGTCTATCTACATTGCAGTTACCAGATATATGATCTTCAGTGTCTTAAATACTACTGCACAGTCATTGCTGCACTAGGCTTTACATTGATCATTTACAAATGATCAACCAGCAAAAAGAACAAAAAACTCTGATGCTTGTAGAGGTCGATATGACTGGTAAAAATAATTGCAACTTATAAAATAGCAATGCAGATCTGCGTTGATCCCATCCGCAGAAAAATAAAAGGCTTTCTCCCAGTTTAGGGTGAAAACTGATCATAAAAAGGAGGACTGAGAAATGAAGCAAGAATGATCATTATGTGCAAAGTGAAATGAAGTGCAAATTGAAATGATCTACTGTACCATTCCATGATACGTAACAAAAGCTACTTAAGCTCTTACTGTTTAACACCAGCTTGTTTAGGCTGTTTGTTACAATATAAGACCACATATGAACTGGTTTGACTGTAACTCTGCACAGATTCATAGATTCTAGTAATTCAGTTAGCTTACAAATTCTAACCAACCTGCCCAGGCCACTAATATCCACCACCAAGACACCCCTATGATTAATACAGGCCCCCTTCCCAATTCTGTAAGTATCTTTCCCTTATCACCCCCTTTGAGACGTTATCGGGACTCTATTACTGTGGTGCTCCCCACTAACAACAATCTTAACAAATCCAGATTTTATTGATGAAAGGTTTTTCTCATGGTTTCTGTATAGAATGTGGCAGACTAAGTCATACCCCCGCCCCTGACAAACACGTCTAGTCCTCATTCCCAGAACCTGTGGATTTGTTATCTTAGGTGGTAAAAAGGACTTAGCAGATATGAATAAGTTAAGGATGGAGCCCAAGGTAATCACAGCGCCCTTATAGAGGGAAGCAGGAAGTCAGAAGGAGATGAAGGCTATGTGACAACACAAACAGAATTTGGAGGGATGTGATCACAAGCCAAGGAATGCCAGTTACCTCTAGAAGCTGGAAGAAGGAAGGAATGGGTTCTCTCTAGCACGTCTGTAAGGAACCACCCCTATTGATAGCTTGAAGTGAATTCTGGAAGTTACAGGTCTAAAACAAGACAACAGGGAATTCCCTGGTGGTTCCGTGGCTAGGATTCTGTGCTTCTGCTGCAGGGGACATGGGTTTGGTTCCCAGTCTGGGAACTAAGATCCCACATGCTACTTGAAGCAGCCTAAAAAATAAACAAATGAACGAATAAAGAAAATAAGACAACAGGTTGAATAAGGTCTAAAATAAGACAAAGTAATACATTTCTGTTATGTGAGTCACTAAGTTTGTGCTAATTTTGTTAAAGCAGCAATAGGAAACTAATACAGAGCTTTGGCAGGAATTTGGATTTTAATCTAAGTGAGATGAGAAGTTATCAGATGGTTTGAACAGAGGAATAACATGATCTCAAAATATATATATATCTTATGTCCAATCTTGCTGTTTGGAGAATGGAATTTTGAGCAAGATAGAAGGGGGGAAAGTAGTTAGGAAGGAATTGCTTCAGACAAGAGGAATAGTCAGTGACAGTGACTTAGATTAGAGTGGAAGGCAGAGAAATAAACTGTAGATAGATTTAAGTATATTTCTAATGTAGGATCAACAGAATTTGCTGGTGGATCAAATAGTGGGGGGAGAATCTGAGGACAGCGACTCAAGGGAAAAAGATGATACAAGGATGACTTCTAAATTTTGACCTGAACAACTTAGGTGAATGCAGGATAGGGGCAAAGGAAGCTGAAATGAAGACAGCAGCCCTGTCATGAAACACGTTGTATGCTGTGCTTAGGAATCTGGATATCATCCTGAAGGCAATGAGAATGCTTTGACAAATTCTAAATCCAGGATGACATCAACATCTAATTGACCTCTGTGTCCCTTTCATTTTTTAAACTCAACAGATACATTAAAAGATGTCCCAAGCCCATAAACCATTATTCCATCTACTTTCTCATTCTCTACCTATGTGATGCTTTGGGTTTTGATTTAATGAAAGCCTCATTATGAGAGAATTTATTTTAAAAAGTTCTGAACAGCTAAGTTTTACATTTTATGGTCTGCATTGGGCCTGATTGAGAAAACAAAAATCTTGTAAAAATAGTTGTACTTGTTCATAATACTTAACCCAAGGGTGGAGCAAGGGAAAACTGGTCAGTGGGTGAAGGGCATTGTAGTAGAGGCATTAGAGAGGGGAAGAAGGATATAGATCCTAGAGATAGGAAGCATCAATAAAATGCAGAAAATCTGATAAACAGATTGCCTGAAATACACGAGAGGACCCAAAGTAAAGGTTGATTCCTAGTTTTCTGGTACGGTTTAGCTGGAGACATCATGATTCCATTTACTGAAAAGGATTATCTTAGACAAAGAGGAAGTTGGCAGGGAGAGAAATGCATTCAATTTGAATATGATTATTTTTTAATTCATAAAACATATTTTAAGAGTAGTTTTAGGTTCACAGCAAAATGGAATGCAGGGGCTTCCCAGGTAGTCCAGTGGCTAAGACTCTATGTTCCCAATGCAGAGGCCTTGGTTTCCATTCTTGATCAGGGAACTGGATTCCACATGCCACAGCTAAGAGTTTACAGGCTACAGGTTAAAAAAAAATCCCACGTGCCACAACTAAGACCCAGCACAGCCAAATAAATAAATAAAATAAAATGGAGTGGAGAGACAGAGAATTCGCATGTACCCCTGTTCCCTCACATGTACAATCTCTCCCACTTATTAACATCCACTATTAATACTTGTGACAATCAATGAACCTACACCAACACATTATTATTATCCAAAGTCTGAAGTTTACATTAAGGTTCATTCTTCATGGTGTGCATTCTATAGGTTTGGACAAATGATAATAACAAGTATCCACCATTGTGGTATCATAATAAGTAGTTTCTGCCCTAAGCATTTTTGTGCTCTCCCTTTTGACCTCTTCCTCCTCCCTAAACTCCCTAAACCAGAGGTTATCTTTTTATCTGTAGTTTCGCCTTTTCCAGAATGTCATGTAGTTGGAATCATACAGTGGGTCACCTTTTCAGATTTGCTTCTTCCAGTTAGTAATATGCATTTAAGGTTCCTCTGTGCCTTTCTGTGGCTTGATGGCTCCTTTGTCTTTAGTGCTGAGTAATATCCCCAGTCCATTCTGAAGGAGATCAGCCCTGGGATTTCTTTGGAAGGAATGATGCTAAAGCTGAAGCTCCAGTACTTTGGCCACCTGATGTGAAGAGTTGACTCGTGGGAAAAGACTCTGATGCTGGGAGGGGTTGGGAGCAGGAGGAGAAGGGGATGAGATGGCTGGATGGCATCACTGACTTGATGGGCGTGAGTCTGAGTGAATTCCGGGAATTGGTGATGGACAGGGAGGCCTGGCGTGCTGTGATTCATGGGGTCGCAAAGAGTTGGACACGACTGAGCTACTGAACTGAACTGAACTGAACTGAATATCCCATGGTCTAGATGAACTACAGGGTGTTTTTCCATTCGCCTTCTGAAAGACGTCTTGGTGGATTCCAGTTTGGGTAATTATAAACAAAGCTCTATAAATATCTGTATAGAGGTTTTTGTGTAGACACAAGTTATCGGTTCATTTGGGTAAATATCAAGGAGCACAACTGTTGGGTCACATGGCATTAGTATGTTTAGTTTGTAAGAAACTGCCGAACTGTCTCCCAGAGTGGCTGTACCATTTTGCATTCCCGCTAGCAATGAATGAGAGTTTCTGCTATTCCTCATTTTGAATAGCATTTAGTGTTTCGAATATGCTCATGAGACACTCCCAGTATACCGAGGATATTAATGTGTAAGCTGGAGATATAGGCCTAAATGATACGAGTGTACAAGTACTGTGGTTGGTACAATCACAGTGTTAATCGCTCAGTTGTGTCTGACTCTTTGTGACCCCACAGACTATAGCTCACCCAGCTCCTCTGTCGATGGAGTTCTTCAGGCAAGGATACTGGAGTGGGTTGACATTTCCTTCTCCAGGGGATCTACTTGACCCAGGGGTTGAAGCCAGGTCTCCTGCAGTGCAGGCAGATCCTTTACCATCTGAGCCACCAGGAAAGCCCCCAGTATATCTGTATAATTGAATATTATTTAACCATAAAAAGGAATTAAGTTCTGAAATACACTATGATATGATGAATCTTAAAAACACACTAAGTGAAAGAAGTTAGTCACAAAAGACCTCATCTTATATGATTCCATTTATCTGGAGTCAGAAAATCCACTGAAATAGAAAGCAGATTAGTGCCCACCAGGGGCTGGGGAAGGGGAAATGAGACATTGAAGTATGTGTTCTTCAAACTGTAGGCAGGATTGAATGGAGCTATCTTTCCTTGTTGAGGTCAGGATCCCTGTCTCCTCCACATGAAAGCACAAGAAAATCAATTCAAAATTCCCAAGAAATCAATCATTCTAGATCCTGATGATGAAGTACAAAGCAAAGTTCTAGTGTCAGCCCAGTATCTGCACTCACCAACCAGGCAGTTCTCTTCTCAGGAATCCCTTCGGAGCACTTCAGCCTCTAAGAAAATGAGGCTTCCAAAATATGGATTTTTAAACATTCAGACAGTTGCAAGTAAGAGAATCTGTCTAGGCAAGCCTCTCTGTTTATTTGAACATACCCCTTTACCTGGGCTTCCCCAGCCTGAGGCTGTCTAGCTACAAGACCGGAAACTGAATGATCCAGGACCTCCAACTTCCCTAGTCACAGCAAAGATCTGCTGTTGGCCTGGCGCTGTCACCATTGAGGCTCTACTCTCAAAAACGAAGTCAATCAGGGGCTTCCCTTGTGGTCCAACGGCTAGGACTTCACCTTCCTAATACAGGGGGCCCAGTTCCAGCCATGATCAGGAGATTAGGTCCCACATGCCCAAACTAAGAGTTCTCACACCAAGCTAAAGATTCCAAGTGCTGCAACTAGGACCCAGCACAGTCAAATAAGTAAATTTTTTTTTTTTTTAAGTCAACCACGTACAACTACAGAGTACTTGAATTCACCCTGAGCATTAGCTCCCAGGAGTGAGACAGAGTCCTGGGGAATTCCAGAATTAAAGAGATAGCATACAATTTTGAAGGAGCACTGAATAGAAAGCCACCCTCCGATAAAATTAAATTTTCTCTGGTACTTTGTTATTGCTCATATAAATTCATCAAAGTTCATTACCTTCTATTCTGTTACACCCACACCTCCCACACCCCAATTAACTAAAGCAATTATATTACATAATCCTCTCATCCTGGGGCGATTTTTAACATGGAGACTTTTTAAAAGTATAATAAAATATTTTAAACTCCCTTTTAAATGGATATCTATAGCTTGTTCTATAAATCTTTTGTTTAAAAATATCTCTGGGAAGCAAAGATAGTTTACTCCAATTGGCAGACCACAGGAAGCTTTGAGTACCAAGTTCTAAACCTCCAAAAGTCGGATTAAAATGTGAGATACTGAAAGATTCCAGGAAACAGCAGCATTTCTGCATGCGCCAGTAAAATGAAGACAGGAGGATGCGTCTGCCAAACTTTGTATTGTAATTAAATCACTTTGTACTGACATAGCTTTACTTTGGAGGCGAATGTTTGTGGGGATTTTTAATCAGATAAAAGGAGGGCTGCTGTTTTCTCTATACCAATTAACATAGTTGACATCTAGCCAGATCTGCCCTGGACGCAGCAGGGGATGTTCAGTTTGTCCTGATTCTGTGGGAAATGAAAAATGCAGTACTTGGCACAGAGAAAATATGTGAACCGAAGAAATGTTGTCAAATATAGCAAGTCAAATTAAGAAAATTGATTTACTGAAGGGCAGTCTATGCTTTCTAGAGAACAAAGGAGGGAGGAAGACTCTGGACTACTAAAAATGAAGGACCTTGAGTTTAACTATTAATACTCTATGTTAATGAATAAACATATTTAGTTAAAGACTTTCCTACGACTCTATTAAATATGCAATTTGTTCTACTTTGAGTTTAAAGAAGGAACCAGTAGTGGCTCCAACATGGTGTATAAAAATTTATTTAACATTTTTGCACAGAAAGTCAGCCTAGATGTCATCTAGTCAAATTTCTTCTTTCTTGGAGGATGAAAATTGGTCCCAGGGATGTTGAATAACTCTCCATGAAGTCACAATGGTACAATGCCCTCACAGACACTTTGGCTCATGGACAGAAAACTATAATGGGGCCATCAAAGCTATAGTAGTATTTCAAACAACCAGAGTACTTTCAGAATAGTTTATTCTAGTTCATTTAAACATATGGTTAAGTAGTGATTTGAAAGAAAAGTGTTTTTATAACTGCTTAAAAACTGATCTAAAGTGTCAGTTCATAGTCCTATCTTTAAAAGTAGTATGTTAAAAACACGAAGTTACTGATGTTGGGTAATTATTTACCCACAAAAATCACTGATTTCATATGGTTCAACCTAAAGTATAAAAGTAAATTAAACTGAATATGTGAGTAACTTGTATAACTCAACTCCATCACTCTAAAAAGTATTTTATATAGTTCAGCATTATGGCTTAAATATAGATGGTTTAAGTGGCTTTGGAGGAAATATTCTGGTTCCTAAATACCCTTGTGCTAGCCATTTAATAATAGCTAGCTTATTAAAAGCAAAGACATCACTTTGCCCACAAATGTCTGTATAGTCAAAGCTATGGTTTTTCTAGTAGTCATGTACAGAAGTGAGAACTTCCTGGCCCAGGGATTGAACCCAGTTCTCCCGAATTGCAGGCAGATTCTTTACCATCCAAGCCAGCAGGGAAGCCCCTGCAGATGTGAGAACGGGACCATAAAGCAGGCTGAGTGCCAAAAAACTGATGCTCTCAAATTGTGGTGCTGAATAAGACTCTTTAGAGTCCCTTGGACAGCAAGGAGATCAAACCAGTCAATCTTAAAGGAAATCAACTCTGAATACTCTTTAGAAGGACTGATGCTGAAGCTGACCCTCCAATACTTTGGCCACCTGATGCGAAGAGCCAACTCATTGGAAAAGACCCAGATGCTGGGAAAGATTGAGGGCAGGAGAAAAAGGGAGTGACAGAGGATGAGATGGTTGGATGGCATCACCGACTCAATGGACATGAGTCTGAGCCAGCTCTGGGAGATAGTGCAGGAGGACAGGGAAGCCTGAAGTGCTGCAGTCCATGGGGTCAAAAAGAACTGGATACAACTCAGCGACTAAAGAACAGCAACAAAAATACCCTGAAAAACTTGAGACCTGTGCTAGCCAGCATTCGTGAGGGATTTCAGTGATCCTCACCTCCTGGTGTTCATGCCAACATATCTCCCCCTCTCACAGTGAACAGGAATGGCCTGTGTAATCAATAGAACCTTGAGGAAATGATGGCGTGTGTCTTCTCAGACTTGATCATAAAAAGTATTGCAGCTTCCACTTTGCTGTCTGTGGGCTCACTCACTCTGGCAGAAGTCTGTCACCATGTCGTGAGAACACTCAGTCTAACAGAGAGCTCCACGTGGCAAAAAGCGCAGGCCTCTTGCCACCAACCTTCACTCACTTGCCAGTCTTGTGAGGGGACCATCTCGGAAGCAGATCTTCTAGCACCCCAGCCAAGTCTTCAGATGCTCTGACCAGCGTCTTGATTGCAACCCTGGGACGGATCCTGAGCCAGAATGATCCAGCCAGCCTGTTCCCAAATTCCTGATGCACAGAAACTGTGTGAGATGTTGGCTTAAGCCACAAAGCTTTTGGATAATGATTTAATATGGGGCTTTTCAAATATGTCTGTGCCCTAGGTTTGTTTCCCTGGGTTGCTGTAATAAATTAACCCAAGTTTGGTGGCTTAAAAACAACACACATTTATTATCTCACAGTTCCTGCGGCCAGAAGTCCAATATCAAGGTGCTGGCCGGGCTGCACACCCTCCTGAGCGTCTCAGGGAGAATCCTTCCTTTCCTCCTCCAGTTTCTGGGGGCTTCATGTGTTCCCTGGCTTGTGGCTGCATTTACTTCTTTCTCTGTCTCTTTCACATGACCTTCTCTTCTCCATGTGTCTTCTCTTTGCATGGCTCTTAAAAGGACACTTGGGTTCAGAGCCTACCCGGCAAATCCCCATGGGCAGAGGGGTATGGCAGGCTACCGTCCATGGGGTCACACAGAGTTGGACACGACTGAAGCAACTTAGCACGCACGCACAGGTAATCAGGGAGGATCTCATGTTTGGATCCTTAATATAATTACATATGCAAAGACCTTTTTTTTTTTTCCAGAGAAGGTGACCTTCTCATGTTAGCGAATATGGACATATCTACAGGGGGCCCACCATCCAACCTACTATGCCCTGTGTGAGTTTACATATAATTCAATATATAATTTGCTTAAGTTGCCAAAGGAGTCATAAAAGCAAAATAATTTAACAGTAACAGGGATCACAGTGGTAAAGAACCCACCTGCCAAGGCAGGAGATGCAGGAAACATGGGTTCGATCCCTGGGTTGGGAAGATCCTCTGGAGAAAGGCATGGTAACCCACTCCAGGATTCTTGCCTGGGGAATTCCATGGACAGAGGAGCCTGGCGGGCTACAGTCCGTGGGGTCACAAAGAGTGAGATGCAACTGAGCATGCATGCAATTATAGAAGGCCTGGTTAATTGAGAGCTCTGGTGAATGGGTTTAATCACTCATAGCTGCATAATATCATTTTTTTTATAAACAGGAATCAGAAATCCTGTGTTCTGGTCATCACTGGTTGTACAGCCTTGGCAAAAATTCTTTACTTCTAACTTCTATGATCCTTTTTTTCTTTTCTTGTTTTGGCTGCACTGTGCTGTGTGGCATGTGGGATCTTAGGTCCCCAACAAGGGATGGTACCCATGCCCCTACAGGGCCACTGGACCACGAGGGAAGTCCCTCTGTGATCATTTTTAGAGGAGACTCCTTTCCCCTAGCCTCTGTTCATGTGTGAACATCTCCACTAGGTTACACCTCTGGCTTCTCTTTCCCTCTGCAGTCACTCTCTGTAGGGCAAGAGGAGGGATGTACCTGATTGGTGAGTTCAGGAAAAACAACTGGAGGTGCCGGTGGGGCCAGGACAATGGGAGGCCAGGGAGGCACCTGAGGCACAAAAGTGGAGAAGGCCCGCACCCTCAGGGTCAGGAGACAGATATGGTCAGGAGCTGAGAGTGAGGGCCTCCTTGAGTTTTGCATCCTAGGTGCCTCGTTCACCTGACTCTACCTCTAGCCCCATGTGTAGGCTTCACCTGGTTGGAGCTGCCTGCCTGCAGAGACCTTGTGTCTGGTCTGTCTCTGCTAAACGGTAAGGGGCCAGGACCTGCTTAGGGAGGCATGAGTCTCCAGTGAACCCATGTCTAAATGAGTGAGTCTACCCAACGAGGCAATGAAGTGTAGCCACATAACAAAGCTGTATCTTCCAATTTAGCTTTTTACCACTAATAAAAAGAGCTGACTCGCTGGAAAAAACCCTGATGCTGGGAAAGATTGAGGGCAGAAGTAGAAGGGGGCTACAGAGGATGAGATGGTCGGATGGCATCACTGACTCAGTGGTCATGAGTTTGAGCAAGCTCTGAGGTGGATGGACAGGGAAGCCTGGCATGCTGTAGTCCATGGGGTCACAAAGAGTTGGACTTGACAACAACAACCACCACCACTAATAAAGTTGCTATTTTAATCTCTAGTTATTTGTTCTGTCAGCTGATTCCACAGTCAGGTAAAGGAAAAGAGCACTATTAATGACATTCATACACACACACGCACACACACACACACACGCACACACACACACATACATGTCACAGTTCCCTCACTGATTAAAAAAAAAATAGAACTGTACAACATTAAGAGCCTTTATAGCATTACTATGGGAGAGGAAGGAGATAGAGGGATGGCATTTTGTTTGTATTAAATTACTATTTACAGCTCATGTGATTTCCCTGGACCTGTAGGGCCCTACTCATTCCAAGGATCATGTTATTGGTCTCACCTCAGTGTCCCTCTGTGAAGTCCTCCCTGCTGGGTGACTCAAGATAACACCAAATCTTTCCCTACTCTGATCCTCCATAGCACTTGTTTGGACCTCACAGTTCACAGTTCTTCCCTATTCTCTAATTTTTCCAGGTATACATTATTTACCTCTTCAATTAATTTTGTTATTATAATTTATATTTATTATTATTATTAAGAAACCCTAAGTGTTGGCCAGCCATGTTGGGGCACATTACAAGAGCATCATCACACATTTACCTATTGCCCAAATCAATAGGGACACTTCTTCAAGAAAACCCCCCTTATCATGGTTTTCTTCTTGGAGATCATTTTGTCTCAGAAATGATTCTTTATTTCAGAACACAGTACAGAGATTTTCTACATGGGCTATTTTCCCCATGAAAACTGTATAGTGCTTAAAGTACTTGAATCCCTTTTGTAAACTTCTTTAAGCTCTTCATATGCATGAATTTTTGCTGTTAACTTGCTTTCCCAGTTTCTTAATTTGTGACTCTTCTCTACTTGTGAGGCTACTGATTTAATTATATTATTTTAGACAGGCTAAAATACCAGTTATCATTGGAAGGACTGATGCTGAAGCTGAAACTCCAATACTTTGGCCACCTGATGTGAAGGCCCGACTCTTTTGAAAAGACCCTGATGCTGGGAAAAATTGAGGGCAGGAGAAGCGGATGACATAGGATGAGATGGTTGGATGGCATCACCAACTCAATGGACATGAGTTTGGATAAACTCCGGGAGTTGGTGATGGTCAGGGAGGCCTGGCGTGCTGCGGTTCATGAGGTCGCAAAGAGTCGGACATGACTGAATGACTGAACTGAACTGAAAATACCAGTTAGGCCAAAGAAAGCTTGCTATGTATGGACTCTGCCTGAAAGGCACACTCCTAATGTATGTGGAGGTGGGACCAGATGGTACATAGAGACATACACATCCTATATCTACATACTTAAAAGTCACATATTAAATTCTCAGACTTTTAGAGGAAAAAAAATAATCCTATACATCTACCTTGACAAATTTTCTTTTTTCTTTTCTGAATTTTACTTTTATATTTTCTATTTTTATATTGTCCTGAACTTGAACTCACTCATAATGCTCTAAAAGATTAAAAGCCAAAATACAATTCTATTCAAACTGTCCAAATTTTGAACATGCTGCTGCTGCTAAGTTGCTTCAGTCGTGTCCGACTCTGTGCGACCCCATAGACGGCAGCCCACCAGGCTCTCCCATTCCTGGGATTCTCCAGGCAAGAATACTGGAGTGGGTTGCCATTTCCTTCTCCAATGCATGAAAGCGAAAAGTGAAAGTGAAGTCTCTCAGTCGTGTCTGACTCTTAGCGACCCCATGGACTGCAGCCTACCAGGCTCCTCCATCCATGGGATTTTCCAGGCAAGAGTACTGGAGTGGGGTGCCACTGCCTTCTCCGAATTTTGAACATATTGTCCATCAAAAAGTATAAATATAAAAAATGAAAAATTGCAATTATTTTTGGATGAAGACAGTCAAAGAGTGCATATTCTTGCTAAAAGATAAATATGTTCTGGGGATATAATGTACAACATGACAGTTATAGTTAAAAATGCTGTATAAAAAGTCTTGTATATTTGAAAGTTGCTAAGAAAATAGATCTTAAAAGTCTTACCACAAGTTGGAACAAATTGTAGCTGTTATTTAATGGATATTAACCAAATTATTGTGGTAATCATTTTGCAGTTTATACATACATTCGGCCCTCTTTGTCAGCGGGTTATGTATCCATGGATTCAACGAACCATAGATCAAAATTATTGAAGAAAATGCAGCTGTTATGAAAAACAGTGTGGAAATTCCTCAGAAAACTAAAAATAGAATTACCATATGATCCAGCAATCTCACTCCTGGGCATATACCCATACAAAACTATAATTCAAAAGGATATATGCATCCCTCTGTTCATAGTAGCACTATTCACAATAGCCAAGATATAGAAACAATGTAAAAGAAGATGTGGTGCATAAATACAGTGGAATACTACTCAGCCATAAATAGAATGCAATAAGGCCATTTGCAGCAACGTGGGCGGACCTAGAGATTACCATGCTAACTGAAGTAAGTCGTATCACAAATACCGTATGATATCACTTACGTGCGGAATCTAAAATATGGCACAAATGAAATGAATATGGCACAAATTCTATTTCTACAAAATAGAAACAGATTCATGGACTTGGAGAACAAACTTGTGGTTGCCAAGGGAGAGGGGGAAGGGAAGGGAAGGACTGGGAGCTTGGGATTAGCAGATGTAAACTGTTATATACAGGATGGAGAAACAACAAGGCTCTGCTGTATAGTGCAGGGAGCTATATTCACTATCCTATGATAAACCATAATGGAAAAGAATTTTTAAAAAAAGAATATATGTGTATAATGGAGTCACTTTGCTGTGCAGCAGAGATTGGCACAACATTGTAAATCAACTACACTTTGATAAAAAGAATACTTGAGATAAAAAAGTTCCAGGGAGTTTCAAATAAAAAAACTAGAATTTTTCATGCTGGTAACTATTTACACATGGCAAATAGATGGGTAAACAGTGGAAACAGTGACAGACTTTATTTTGGGGGGGCTTCAAAATCACTGCAGATGGAGACTGCAGCCATGAAATTAAAAGGTGCTTGCTCCTTGGAAGAAAAGTTATGACCAACCTAGACTGCATATTAAAAAGCAGAGACATTACTTTGACAAAAAGGTCCGTCTAGTCAAAGCTGTGGTTTTTCCAGTAGTCATGTATGGATGTGACAGTTGGATTATAAAGAGAGCTGAGTGCCGAAGAATTGATGCTTTTGAACTGTGGTGTTAGAGAAGACTCTTGAGAGAGTCCCTTGGACTGCAAAGAAATCCAACCAGTCCATCCTAAAGGAAATCAGTCCTGAATATTCATTGGAAGGACTGATGCTGAAGCTGAAACTCCAGTACTTTGGCCACCTGATATAAAGAACTGACTCATTGGAAAAGACCCTGATGCTGGGAAAGATTGAAGGTGGGAGGAGAAGGGGACGACAGAGGATGAGATAGTTGGATGGCATCACCAACTCAATGGACATGAGCTTGAGTAAGCTTCGGGAGTTGGTGATGGACAGGGGAGCCTGGTGTGCTACAGTCCACGGAGTTACAGAGTTGAACATGACAAACAGCAACAACTAATCTGCTCAAGGGCACAGGTAGTAAGTGACTGTGACTTTCAAATAGATGTTTTATGCATCTTAAGCCTGACTTTTTTCACTTTGTTGTTGGTGAATCAACCATGTCTCTTAATCCCAGATTCCAGGTTCTCAGAGTACAATGTTACTATTATTCATTCGTTAAGGATGAAAATTATAAGTAACTTGTCATCACCAAACTGAACTCCTTAAGGGCAGAGATTGTTTTATTCAGTTCTTAGCACAATACCTGGAACATAGTTGACATTCAGTACAAGTTTGTCAAACTAGAGGAAGATAAATATCATATGATATCACTCATATGTGGAATCTAAAAGATGGTACAAATAAACACATTTACAAAACAGACTCCGACATAGAGAACAAATTTATGGTTATCAAAGGGGAAAGGCAAACAGTTTTGGAGAGGGGGCAGGGAGGGCCAAAGTAGGAGTTTGGGATTAGCAGACATAATCTACTATATATAAAATAAATAAGGTCCTACCGTAAGCTCAAGGAAATGAATTCAATATCGTATAATAAGTTATAATGGAAAAATATAAAAAAGCATACATATGTATAACTGAATCACTTTGCTGTACACTGGAAACCGATACATTTTAAATCTATTATACTTCAATTATATATATATGTACATATGCATATATATGTATACATATATATATGTTTAGCAAACCAATGATGATTAATTTGGAGCCAAAAACAGGCTAGGGAAATTAACAAACAGTATTTTGTGAATTGATAGTCAAAAATAGATTCACTGAGATAACTGCAGTAGTACCTCTGATCCCTGTAACAAAATTTTATATGATTAAATAGTGATTTTTTAAGTTCAGTCATCTCTAACTTAGTTCTTGTTTTAACATCTTTAACCGAGGGTATACAGGCCTTGACTCTGCCATGACTCTTCTTGAGGTGAAGACTAGGAACATTCAAATTCTTTCTGGTGTCCACTAACATTCCCATGATCCTTGCTAGAAAACAAGCTACAGGATGTTTAGAGATGTTTTCTTTATTTAGATTTGAACTGCATGTGGCTATATTTTTCTCAGAAAAATCTCATGGTACACACAGGTTCATACCAGTTTGAAATATTGTTATGTGTATGCCTGTCACTTTAAATAACATTTAAACTTAGGTTCATATATTTAAGAATATACTGATGATTCTATAGAGTTTTATTCTGAGTTTCAGTTCTTCTGGAGTTCCACAAGGAGCAACCTGCATCTAGCACTGAACAACATCTTTAAATGCATTTCCTAGCAAGTTGTAGGAGGGAAAAAACAAACAAGCTATTTATTTACACTTTAGTCCAGGCTGGGAAAATAAGGGATTTCAAGCAAACTCCAGCAGCATAAGCTCAAGTGACTGACTAACCAAAATGGTGATTAAAAAAAAAAAAAGACACTTGTGTCAGACATAATCCCAGATCATAATCCCAGATGTCCACTTCTTCATCTTTACTTGGTGATGGAAACTTGATTTAGGCTGGGTTTATAGCCACTCCAAAAAAAGAGCAAAAAACTATCTCTGGTTGTTAGGTATGTCTATAAAACTAAATTCTAATCACTGAAATGTTAGTAGAATTGTTCTCTGGAATTTCCCAGAAGACTCCTTAATGGGAAATCATGCAGGCTTCTTTTTCATCTCTATCTCCTTCATTTGGACTGAAAACAAACTGTGATGGCTGGAGCTCCAGCAACGACTCTGTATCATCAAGCAGAAGCCCTGTGCTCTGAGTGGCAGAGCAAGAGGGTGAAAAGAATCTGCGGCTTTGACAATTGTAAATCTACTTTACCAAACCCGGACTGTTTATTTCCAGACTTCATTCACGTAAAAGAGATATGAATTTATACCTCATTTAAGAACCTGTTACTTGCAGCTTTCTGTATTTCTCATCTGTACCTAATCTTAACAGACAGAAGGATCTGTTATACTGAAGGGTCTATTGTAGAAGACCTCATATATATTCTTATATATATATTCTTCTCTTAGGCAAAGAAAAGAGAAAGATTTGACCTTATCTCCATGATCATTTTCTTTTTCTACTCCCCACTCAAAATAATTATCCTATTTCCATCTGGCTCACAGAAGCCAAAGATACCTAAATGACTTTAAGATACAATTTGTCAATTAACCCTAGCTTATGAATACAGTAGCAATTTCTAAAATAATATGCTTATATTATCCTAAGATGACCTAATTAAATATTCTGTTTTGTTTTATAAAATTACTTTAAATGGTTCCCAGCTCTTTACACAGTTCATTAACTTTACACCTTTAAAGGCCTTAAAACCTTTTTCTACAGATAAATGCGACTTTTAATCTCAAACTTCAACCTGGTTTATACATAGCATTGAAAAGAACCACACAGATGTTTCTCCTAAAAGCCTAGTTTTTCTTTTCAAATGTTCCCTCATTTTTGTAATCCAATCTCTAAACTCTCTCAATGTATTATTATACATTGAATCATGTTGTAAGGTTATAAATTCATTTTTTTACATTTTCTTTTTTATCCTCGAAAAGACATTTTACATTTTGAATAGTGAATAATTTTTAGGGAGGTAGGTAAGAGTAGGAGATGGGAGGAGAAAAGAAAATGACATTAAAAAAAAATTAGACTTTAACATAAAACCTAACTAAGTACACATTAAACGTTTTGGCCAAGAAAATTCTAATAAATACCAAAAAGATTTTTAAGCAGCAGGAACAGAAGTGTGACAAAACCAAAAGGCAGGTTTCCTTATAATCTAATGGGATGATTTTGTCTTATTAGCAAATGGATGTTAAAATAGCATGCGGAGAAGTAGGCTCAGATGTTCCCCCAACCGTAGCAATGCTCATGATTCAGACTGTGAGCAACATCAGCTTGATTTTGGGGAAAAGCACACAGTTGCCAAATCATATCCTCAGGCACGAGAATGTGTGTGAATCCTCTACCCACGACCATCTCATGTCTCCAAGATATGTTGACACACTTGTTTCTCATATGTCTGTCTTTAGTCAGCAGTGTGGTGTAATACAAAGAGCACTGGGTTCAAGGTCAGAAGACGTGAGCCCCAGGCCAGGCTCTCGCACACCCTTGATGGCCTTGTGCGTGCCACTTGACCTGGCCCAGTGTCAGTTTCCTCATCCATAAATTGGGGTTACTAGCACCCACCCTGGACTTTCCCGGTGGTTCAGTTGTTAAGAATCCACCTGTCAATGCAGGGGACATCGGTTTGATCCCTCATGCGGGAAGATTCCACATGCCTTGGGGCAACTAAGTCCATGCACCACAGCAACTGAAACCCAAGCACCTAGAGCTCACGCTCCGCAGCCAAAGAACCCATCTCAACAAGAAGCCCACGCATCCAGCTGGAGAGTAAACCCACTTTGCTGCAACTAAAGAAAGCCCATGCACACAGCGAAGACCCAGTGCAGTTGGAAGAAACCCAAGAAACAAAAAAACACCTGCTGCAGCGTTTGCTCCGAAATCCGTCGTGAAGATCCAATGATGTGTATGTAACAGTCCTCCGTAAATTATAAAAGTTAAGCATTGTCTTACTGCAGGCTTTTCTGCCTGTACCTCCAGATCTACTCTGACATTTCTTTTCCTGAACATCTTTTTGTTTTTAAATTAGTAGTGAGTCTGAATCTTTCAGTTACCTCTCTCAAGAGAAAATCCCTTATCCGCTTCATCCTCTTGATCATAAATGACAAAGTGGACTACATTGAGAGGTCAAACTTCTATTTAGCTACAGAAAATGTTTTGAAATAAATGTATTCAGAAGATCAGCATGTAAAAAGGACAGAAGCAGGTTTTCTCTTAGTTGAGATGGTTGAAGCTGGAATGAGGAGACTTCAAAATCCTAATTAGATGTTTCCCCCACTATATCCCATTCAGGCATTTACTGAAGCCCTTCCAACAAACCTGAGGTCCTTCCCACACTACATCTACACTGTTTATATTATGATGGCAGCCCTTATGTTTCTATGATTCTCCCTGCAAATTTCTCTACTTTAAAGCGGTAAAGAAAAACTGTAGTATGTTATGGGCAGATGGATGCCCTGGAATCTGAACTCTTATTAGCAGACTGACAAACAGGCTGAAATGCAGCCAAGTCAGTCTAATCAGTTAAGTATCAAACTCCTCAAGATGGAAGATGTCTTTAAAAAGCTACGTGAAATATCTCAGCAGTCCCCATGGAACAGAGAGCTCTGCCTGAAACTATAAAAGTAAATATCGAATGGGCAGTTCTCCAAGTTGTTCCACACTAAATATACAGCAATTGTGCAGGCTCTTTGAAACTGTTTTTAGTAAGAATGACTCAGAGATGAAGAAGCCACTCATAATAAAGCAAATAATGGAATGCCATTTCTCAGTGCCCCAAACCAGAGAGTTTACTTAGGGAAGCTGGCTTCAGAATACACAGATCATATAATTGCAGAATGTCAGACCTGGAAATAATGCTAGAAAGCAACTGGTCTATTTTACAAATGAGAAATCTGAAATCCAGGAAGTCTGTGAGCTGCCCAAGATTAGAAATTCATTCAAGCTTCATTAAGTAAACATTAGCGGAGGATGAGCTATATGCCAGGTGGAAAGAATAAGAAGGCAAAGAAAACATGATCCCTGTCCAAGTGGTGAGAAAAGACAGACAAGTAAATCCATCATTGTGGTTGGATTGTTGTAAAAACAAGATTCAAACTGTGTCCAAGTTCCTAAGTCAGAGTCTGTCCCACCACCTCACACTGCCTCTCAAATCAAAAAGCTTGAGAAATTAGTAGTGGGGAACGATGGCCAAAATTGTAAACAAATTAATGTCAACTAAGTCTCAGTCTTTGGGGTGCACAGGTAAGTACCCACATTTCTTAAGGACCTATGAGTTATAAAGAGGACTCTGTCTATAAATTAAAAGAAAATTCTGATGAAGACCATTCACTAGTATTTATAAGGACTTCTTGGAATGCTGAGGAAATCACAAATGAAAAAGCCCTACAAAGAAAACTAACAATAGCAAGGCCTTTGCACAGCTTTTGGAGAAGTTGCCATCAAGGTCAAAGTCATGAAAAATTCTGTTAACTGCTGGCCTAGTTTTCAACCTACTTAAGCAAGAAAAGGAGATTTTAATCAGCTGTTTTTCACGGGTTTATTGTTTTTCTTTAGTACGTAAAATATTGAAGAAATGTACTAAATGTCAAAGACCTATACCATCCTCCAGAAAGAAAAACAAAAACAAAGCCAACCAAAAACCTATGACCATGGCTATAAAGTCTCATTTCTTCATTGTTGATAAGATATTATTTATAACATGAAATTCTTTCTTGCCAATTCTTGACTATCATGTCTTTTCTAAACTGCATTGTGATTTTTCAACTATAGTAAAGTAAAACACACACTTATACATAACAAGAAAACTAAGAAACAACATCAGTATCCCTACATCTATTTGGCAGAAGTCTAGCATTAGTAGACCCGAGGTCAGGTCTACCTTACAAGGAATCCATCATCTATCCATCTGTTGTCCATTCTTTCATCTAGCAAGCTTTTTCTTAAACGTGTTTATTTTATTTATTTGGCTGCCTTGGGTCATAGTTGCAGTTCACAGGCCCTTTTGTTCTGGTGTGGGGGCTGCTCTAGTTATGGTGCATGGGACCAGGGATTGAACCCACAGCCCCTGCACTGGAAGGCAGAATCTTAACCACTGGAAGGGAGTCCTTGGCATGCATTTATTGAGTGCCTTCTTCACGAATATCATAACATCAGGAGCTGTGTAGAATACTTGAGACATAGAATGAAGTGAAAGCGTTAGCTGCTCAATTGTGTCTCTTTGTGACTCCAAGAACTGTAGCCCACCAGGCTCCTCTGTCCATGGACTTCTCCAGGCAAAAATACTGGCATGGGTAGTCATTCCCTTCTCCAAGTGATCTTCCCAACCCAGGGATCAAACCTGGGTCTCCTGTACTGCAGGCAGATTTTTTTTTTTTCCCTAACCATCTGAGATATCAAGGAAGCCTAAGACATACAATAGTATCTCTCAAAATATAGTTTGAGGATCCACCTGCATCAGAATCACTTGGAGAACTTGCTAAAACCCAAGTTCCTAAATTTCACTGGTATCATTTATATTGGTTATGGTTCCCTATAGTTCTACAAACAATAGGAATCAACTCGTGCTACCAAGGAGTTGATTGGAAGCGTATCTGGGGTCCACAGAATTAACCGAAGATTGGAACCAAGGAAGATTTAGAGGAGCCACAACACAGGTCATAATGCAGGAATGACGTTGTCTGTACACTGACACGGTGACTATCCCTTCCAATTCTGTCATTGCGTCACTGCTCTAGACTGAAAGTTCTGAAAAAGAGCCTCCAAACAATGGGGCCAACACCCCAGCCCAGATGACTCTTCCAAAGACTACTCTCCAAAGGGAGATTCCACTGAAAAGAAATTAGGAAGAAAATGGGAAGTGGAGTTAAATGCCAGTTAATCAAAACTGACAAATGCCTGGGTAGCTATTAAATCAAAACCTCTGAGGATTAGGATGGAAATTTTCTACATTTTTAAAACAAGCTTCTCAGACGATTATGAAGTATTCTAAAGACTGAGAAACACTGATGTGAAGGATAGGAACTATACACTAAAATGGATGTAAATCAGTTTTAGTTGAAGTAGGAAACAGAGATATCCTATTTATGAAACTGAAGAATAATTCCCAGTTTCTTCTGATCAGATGTCTCCCTGTAGACATTGCCCCCCATCTCTATCTCTTACTTTCTTCAGCCATCTAGCTATTCAATCAAAAATGAACATCTTTATTAAGGGGGATATTATGCTTATATTTAACTATAATAGAATATAAGTGCACACTTATTTTTATGGAAAAAAAATGTGTAGCTGCATAACAGTAAATTTGGAATGCTGCTGTGCTGCGCTTAGTCACTCAGTCGTGTCTGACTCTTTGGGACCCCCATGAACTGCAGCCCACCATGTTCCTCTGTCCATGGGATTCTCCAGGCCAGAATATTGGAATGAGTAGCCATACCCTCCTCCAGGGCATCTCCCCACCCAGGGATCAAACCCAGGTCTCCCGCGCTGCAGGCGGATTCTTTACTGTCTGAGCCACCAGAGAAGCCCAAGTTTGGAACACTACACCCCGAAATGTAAACAATGAAAAAGAAAGAAGGATTCCAAAGAAAATATAAAATGCCCAACAGTCATATAGAATACGCATACAACAAAAGTAGCAGAAATCCTTTGCTTTATTTTTGTTATTTTTTATTATTATTATTTTGGCTGCACTGCACAGCATTTAGGCTCTTAGTTCCCTGACCGGGGATCAAACCTGCACCCCCTGCACTGGAAGCATGGAGTCTTAACCACTGGACCACCAGGGAAGTCCCTAGAAATTGTTTATTTTGAACTCTTACATATTCTAGTATTTTCTAATTTTTCTGAAATGAGAAAAAAAAATACCCTAATCCAACACATTTGGAGTATAATTAGTCACTGTTAGTGACCATCTTCATTTGGCTGGTAGTTCAAGACTTTCTAAAAGTACTACATGTCAGATTTTTTAAAGTTATAGAAATTTTCATCAGTGTCACTTATTGAAATGTCAAATGAAGAGAAATGATCACCAACAAGATTCTGTAGTGCAATTAGTTTATTTATTCCAGATGACATTTGAGTACTTTCTACATGTGTAGTTGTATCATCCTAAGCTCTATGTTATAGAAAAAAAGTAGTGATAGGAAAGAACTAATATGAGAAAAAGAGTATTTTAATAGGGGACAAGTAAAAAGTAATGTGAAAGCACCTTATCAATAAATACCTGATGGCATACTCTAGATATTGTCTAATAATAATGGTTTAACAGCTTTAAAGCACGTTCCTTTCAAACTAACTCCAGTGTATGAAAGCGCGATAAACCACCAGCTTTTTGTGTGTGGTTTCATTGATATGAGATAGCCATAGTCATAAAGTAGAAAATGTATAAGCAGTTCTGAAATACAGCATCAACCATTGTATGGTAGCTGCCGCCAGGGCAACCAAGAGCAGTATGGCTCTTTTTAACAGAACAGTATCCACCAGTCACCAACAATTGTCATGCCTCTGGCTGATCACAGGGCTCAGAGGCAAAACAGACCAGTGAACCAGCAGAGCAATTAGCGGTTGTGTTCAGGCGAATAGGACAGTAGCTGGCTCCTAGGAAGAGCCAAGTAAACGCTACATGTTCAATGGTCATTCATTTGGAAAGAGCTGCTCCTGCTCTATAGATCTATCTAACTCTTTTCTCACCCTTTCCTCCTCATTTTCTCATTCCTCTGGGTCCCTGCCACATACAACATGAGGAAAGAATAATTACATCCACAGTGTTATCTCTTAATGAAATATAGAAATGTTTACCTAAATGCCAAACACTTAAAACCACAAGGTATCTAAATGCATTGTAAAACATAACCTAAAGTGTACGTTTAGCTAGAGAACACCTAAAAAAAGAAAGAATTTTAAAAAATTAATTTGGGTTCAGGCAAGAAGAGATTTTATATTGTTTTTATGCATAATATTCCAAGCTTTGGATCTGCAAAGCTTAGAGAGATTTGCTAAAGACATATTAAAATGCCCTAGCTGGTTAGTTCACAAGTCAAGTCTTGTAGATGTAGGTCATTATTATCGTAATTATAACAGTTAATAATTATTATAATCAACATTTATGTAGTGCTGTACATTACAAAATGCTTTACACTTGTCTTGGCTCTTATTCTGCTGATACCAAATCAGTTAAAGCCAAGAGTGGTTTCATTTTTATTCACTAGTGATGGTGAAGTTTGACTGTTTTGTGGAACTTACAGAGAAAAAGACAGATGGACTAAAAGTTTAAATATTTGGTGTAAATTGCAGTTAAAATATTCAACTGTGTGATTTAATTATGAACATAATGAAGCTTCACACATTACAAGATCAAATGATTAAAGTGGCTATTTTAAAATTTTATGTACTTATGTATGTATTTTTTATTGAAGTATAGTTGATTTCCAGTTTTATAAGATTATTTTATTTTGATTTTGCTTGCAATTATAGGACATGACAGATAATGACAACCTGTATGAGTGTTTCCATAACTTTTCTAATGGTATGAATTATAAAGGAATGTTTATTAAAAATACAATTTCTTGGCTCCCAGGGCTTGGAGTTTCTGATTCATCCAGTCTGGGATGTAACCAAAAATTGTGTTTTTAACCAATACTGTAAGAAATTTTTATTATCAGGGAAACGTGGGAGACAGTAGCTTCTGTTAACTAGTATCCAACTGCCAGACTCCATAGGAACTTGCAAGATACAAACTCTACTTGTATAATCAACCTGTTGGCACAGGGCTTGAGACTTTCCACATCTCTTTCAGTCTTCACAACATTTCATAAGACAGAGTGTTACCATTCTCAGGAATCAGACTTTGAAAAGTTGAATAACTAGACCAGAAATACAAAGCCAGATTTACCTGGCTCCAAAGGCTATGTCTAATCAGTCTATGTTTTCTTCTGCTCATCGCCAAGACTTGCATCTGAGAAAAGGAAAAAAAGAGAGGAGGAAAAGTCGGAAATTCCAGAATTCCAGTAAGTGCACTTCAGCTTTTCAAGAGATTATTAAATACACACAGTAAGTCAAAAAGTTAAATACACTGTAAAATTCTCCAGCTGAAATGTAAAACTGTTTTAAGAGAATCAGGTAGAAGTCCCAGGGGAAGACCAAAGGGAAAAGCATGGCCATAAAATAGATCAAAGATTATAGTTGATTTCTGTATTGGTGTTGATGTAGTTGTTATTTTGTTGGGAAGCAGAGAGCCCTTTCTGGTTGAGGAAGGAGAGAGAAGAATAACAGGCTATGATTCTTGAATAGAACTAGTTTATTGTATCTCTGAAGGTGACACTTTAAACTGTAAGGACAACATTCTTTTCTGGTGGCTGTGACTCTTAATCTTGACTGAAGGAATGAAGACAAAAGTAGTGTAGTCTGTAGGTCCAGTTTTTATTCTGTGTTAGTAATACAGAGGGGGTTTTCCCAGTGGCTCAGCAGTAAAGATTTTGCCTGCAATGAAGGAGACACACCTAGATGTGGGTTCAGTCTCTGGGTCAGGGAGTCCTCTGGCGGAAGGCATGGCAACCCACTCCAGTATTCTTGCCTGCAGAATCCCTTGGACAGAGGAGCTTGGTGGGATATGGTCCATAGTGTTGCAAAGAATTGGACGTGACTGAAGTGACTGAGCATGCATGCACGCCGTGATGCTGAGAAGTTTTCCAAAGTCACTTGATAAGCAATCCTAGTTGTAAGAATCAGGTTTGTCATGTACAAATGCAAGACCTGAGTTGAGCTAACTTTTTCAGAGAGCACAAGCTAAATTGAGTTTTTATGTAAAACACAAGCTCTAATGTTACCTTGAAAGGCTCAGCAAAAAAACCCTTCAGACTTTTGGTGCAGAAATGGGGCAGAGAACCCATGACAAGAAAGGGTGGAATAAGTCAGCAAGCTGTCATTGAAATAACTTCCCTCTTTTTGGTTTGTAGTGACTCTGATGCTGGGAAAGACTGAAGGCAAGAAGAGAAGAGGGCGACAGAAGATTGACTGGGTGGCATCACTGACTTAATGGGCGTGAATTTGAGCAAACTCTGGGAGATAGGGAAGGACAGGGAAGCCTGGTGCCCTGAAGTCCACGGGGTCGCAAAAAGTTCAGACCCAACTTAGCGACTGAACAACAATTGGTCTGAACGTAGACAATGGTGATAATTTTTTAGTTTTGTTATGGATGTGACTGCTTCCTTGACTTTCAAATAATTTTATTTCCTTGGTTTCTTTGCTTCAATCTGTCATGATATCTCTGCTTTATAGTTAGGGGAATGGTCTTGGGAATAGACTAGTTGTGAGGGTCAGGTATATAACTGAGGGGAGACCATAGTTTGGTAATGAACTTAGCTTAGGGGAACTTTCAGAAAGGTAACAGACCCATCAATCAGTAAGAGAATAGCCATAGGAAAGAGCCTGAAAATGAGAAAGACATTATAAAAGAGTGTGATAAACTGAAAGAGCCTAGCCATAAAGCAGTATCAAAAACCTTGTTAACTCCCACTCTTCTTATATAGATGAGACAGGACAGAAATTAATCTAAGAACTTTGTGTTAGAAAAGCAAAATAAAATTCTGGGTGAGACATTTAAACACTAGGGCAGGGTATCATGGTTTTCACTTTCAAAGCACAGTTTTCATATAAGGAAGCGTCTTAGTGAATAGAATTAATTTTATTATTTCATCTGTATTTAACGAATTTCATTTTTACTTATTTTTAGCTGAAATTGGTTTTTAAGACCTGAATGTGCAAAGTAAGACTGTTGAAGGAAAAGCCCAGTTCTCAAAGGCAGAGAACGACTACAAAAAGTGGTGTGATTTATCTAGGCATTTGTTGCTTTGCTACTTCGTGTGCCTGAAATCAGGAGTTAAACCCATTGTTCTTTGAGATCCTGCTAATTCTAAGAGCTATAAATCTATGAACCAGAATCTGAAGGAGAATAAAAATAAAACCTTTTCTCATTAGCATGACTAAGAAACACTTTCCAACTAGATTGTATTGTATCTTCATAGCATGTCATATTCTATCTACATGCCAAGTGGAAAATATAGTTGGAAAATTTTTTTTTCCCAAATATAACTCTGTTCTGGGAAACTACTTTCTCTACCAACCACAGCTATCCAGACACATCTTAGAATGTATCAATAGTATAGGTGTCCAAGAAATACCCACCATGGTCTTATGAATCAACTCTTAGAAAAAATTGCCAATACATTACAAAGGTACCTGGTTCTGGCATAGTGTCTGCTGATTTTTCATGCAGATGTCTAACTCAGCCAAGCAATTGGTTATGCTTTGTGAGAGGGAAAACAGACGTATCCTGTAATAGCCAAGCAAGACATCTCCGTATGGTTGTCTCATGGGTCTATCATACTCAACACATCAAAACCAAATCCCCCAAATGTGTTCCAACTGCAGTCTTTCCTATCTCAGTAAACAGCACCACCATACACCCAGGAATTCAAGTCCAAACCTAGGGATCATACTAGTTTCTGCTTTTACCTCACTCCCCAAATCCAATTTATCAACAAATTCTGGAAATTCTGAACAAATTCTTCTGAAATAAATCCTGAATTTCACCATTGTTACTCATGTGATCCTACTCTAAGCCACTATCCTCACTCATCCAGACTGCCATACCAGCCTTGTGTTTTCCGTTAGTCCTCTATACTCCATTCTCTAGCCAGAAAATGGGATCATCTTTTAAAAACACAAATCGGCCCATATTTCTTCCTTGTTTAATTCAACCCTGTCCGTGGACTTTCACTGTAACTAAAACAAAGCCATGTTCTATAAGTCTCACCATATTCTATAAGATCCTACTTGATCTGGCTTCTGCCTACCTCTACAGTCTCACCTCTTGCCTCTCACCCTTTCGTTCAATTCGTCTCAACCAAATTGTCTTTTTTTTCTGTTCTACGAACCTGTGGACCGAGCGCCTCTGCACTCAGTGCCTTTGGGTTACTGTTCCCTCTGCCTGATACGCTTTTCCTGGGCCTTTTTATAGTTGTCTCCTCATAATCCAGGTCTCAGCTCAGGGATCACCTCCATGAGAGAGCAGCCTCCTTCTCTCTCCTCTTCCTGCTCAATATATTTATTTGGGGATTTAATTTTTCTAAACTATATTCACCTATCACTTTGACTTTTTAAATTAAGGTAAAAATATATAAAATAAAAATGAATAAAACAGCATCTCTAGTCACTAATCTTATCACTTTATTTTGTTTTCATTAGAATCATAATCATCTCAAATTGATTTTTTAAATTTCCATGTTTACTTGTTTATTGTGAGTTTCCACTACAATTTAAGCTTCATGAGTAGGGGGATTTGTTTCAATGACTCACATGTCTGCCATGTATCTCAGCATATACAAGGTCTTTTGTACATCATGTTGTTATTGTTCAGTTGCTAAGTTGTGTCTGATTCTTTGTTCTCCACTGTCTCCCAGAGTTTGTTCAAATTCATGTCCGTTGAGTCGGTGATGCAATCTAACCATCTCATCCTCTGTGACCCTCTTCTCCTTTTGCCTTCAATTTTTCCCAGCATCATGGTCTTTTCCAGTGAGTCAGCAGTTCACATCAGGTGGCCAAAGTATTGGAGTTTCAGCTTTAGCATCACTCCTCCCAATGAGTATTTGGGGTTAATTTTCTTTAGGATTGACTGGTTTGATCTCCTTGCTGTCCAAGTGACTCAAGAGTCATCTCCAGCACCACAGTTAGAAAGCATCAATTCTTTGATGCTCAGCTTTCTTTATGGTCCGACTTTCACATCTGTACATGAGCACTGGAAAAACCATAGCTTTGACTTTGTATATCATATGCTTTCAATAAGTATTTGTTAAGTGCATAGATTTCACTTGCCTAAGAGAGGAAGTTTTCTGTTAGCTGAGAATGGTCACAAACATTCATTTGAAGAGTGCTTTAATTACATATTTTGTTCAAGTTAGATTCTGTCTGCATATTAAGAGACTATTGGCAATATTCATGCACATGGAATGGTTCCTTGATACAAATGATAAATTGTCAATATACAGATAGAGCTTATAACAAAGATGGCAAATAGTGTCTCTATCCATTTCAGCATGTCAGTGATGAGGTTCACATCAAAGTAAAACTTGAGAAGCAAAGTTAATGCTGACCTGGATCTGACAGCTAAATCCTGAGTTCTGCTTTTTAGGCAGTGGTCAACTGGGTGGAACTGCTAACGATGGAAGTGAAACCAGAATATGAGAATGTTCTAAGCTGGTTTGAAGCACAGCGAAAATGAAAGAATAAGAGGTAAAAACAGCTGCCTAGAAACTCCAAAATGAATACGAATTTCTGAGGAAGTGATTAGGGCAAGTGATTTAGAATTAGGGCTTTGAAAAATAAGTGCTCTCACTGGTTGAATGCCTCTAATGTACTAGACCATGGCTTATAATCCTTAGAGAAACAACTTAGGTAGGTAGTAATTCCCCATATTACAAATGAGTAACTTGAAGCCCAGGGAGTTAAATGACTTGCTAAAGCCTCAGAGCTAAGTCAAGTGTAGAGCCATGACTTCCACTAGATTTTTCAAATCCCAAAGCTGGTGTGCTGTCCACTGCACCACACTGTCTTCCTTCCATTTATTACTGAGATTTCTGGCACCCCGTTTGGGGCCTGGCACAGCGTCCTGATGGCCTCATGCCTAGCTGGGCAAGTAAACGCTTCTGCTGCCAGTGGAGGAGGGCCGCCCAAGTGAATTGTCCAAGCTGAACGGGTTCCAAGGCCTGCTGACCAAGCAAGTTTCCAGGATCGTGCTCATCCCTGTCCTCCAGCATACCTCTACCTCTGCCGGCTGGGAAAGCATCTTCCAGGTGCTAATAAGAGAGCTGGTCTGGCCGTATGGCGAGGGCAAGCCGAAGCTCAGCAGAATCATTGCCAAGAGCCTGGGCAGGCTGAGGTCACGTGATCTTAAGGGCTGAAGTGTGCAACTGGCCAAGAGAAAGAACTGGGTAAAACGCAGAAGTGAAGAGGAGAAGTGCGAGAGGAGAATCTTCCTGACAGAGATGAATTAGCTATGGGGCTAGCTCCCCGGGGTAAGAGCTGCGGCTTGGTTTTCCAACTCCTGAGCAGAAAACAGTGCAGAGGACGAGCGGAGACAAGGAGGGGTACGGCAATGACCAATAGGCGCTCCCCACCTCCGAGTCGCATGAAGATGAATGAAGCACCTTGGATGGAGGAAGAAATTTTAAAAAATAATAGAGTTGGAAAGACGGAGCAGACTAAGGTACTGCAGGGATCAAGAGGAGCGGAGGCTGTGCGCCCTCGCGCTGAATGAGGAAAACCCTTTCTTCCAACCAAGACACGCAGGGCTGAACGGTCCAGAGGCTTGAATTCAGAGTTCAGGCTCGGCCACTTGCCATTTGTGTGAACCCGAGACAATCACTCAGACTTTCTAAGCCTCAAAATGGGGCTAAGAGCCCCAATTTGTTGGCCATTTCAAGATATGAAATAAGGCTAACCCTGTTGCAGAGGGTTCTTGTGAAAACTGAATGAGAGAATTTGTGAAAAATGAATGAGATAATTTGTAAACACTGCCTAGCACGTGGTGAGTACTCAGGGAATGACAGCAATTATTACTGGCTGTGGCTCTTTGTGGAGGGGGAAATACAGCTGGCTCACTATGATCAAGGTCAGGTTATGGGGACAATTCTTCCCTTTATTCTTAACAGCGGTGCCTCCTTGGTTTAATTGTTCACTGTGCTGGTAGCTCACACCCTCTTGACCGACTTGGCTCGTGGCTCACAGAGAAGACAAAGCCCAAGTGTGACAAATTCCAACTCTCCTCTACAGCGGCCTCGCCTAAGAGAAGCTCAAGCCATGTTGGTATCATTACGAGGATAAAGCCATCTCTCCATGGAAGGCTTTTGTACACAGAAGATCATACTAATGACACTGTATACTTATTCAGACTTTTACAGTTTACAGAGCACTTTTAGCTAAGATGGGTTACATCTTCATTTTATAGATGAGGAAACAAAGACTTAAAGAAGTGAAGTAATTCGATTCAAGTGACGTTTGATGATT
This sequence comes from Budorcas taxicolor, assembly GCF_023091745.1. NCBI lineage: Eukaryota > Metazoa > Chordata > Mammalia > Artiodactyla > Bovidae > Budorcas > Budorcas taxicolor. The sequence continues at coordinate 10,036,681 of NC_068934.1, read as the reverse complement.
GGTTGTTGGGGCGGGATCCATACCCAGCTCCTCTGACCACAAGTCTGGAGCTCTTTTATGCAAGATGATATGTAGGACATGAATAGGTAGCATATCAGAAAGCTAGCTGCTTTCAGTCATAAAATTGTTGACTTTTAGAACAGGAAGGAGTTTTCAGATGATCTAGTACTGTGGTTTCTAGACCGTGTCCAGGAAATCCAGTAGGAGGTGAGGCAAGCCAAGTAGGAGATAGGATTGTATGCAGCTCAGCTTTTATCAATTAAATTTATAATGTTACAATGGAGTTTGAATAAACATTTAAAACAGTAAGACTTTCCTTAACAAAGAAAAAAGTTTGAAAATCCGTGATCTAGTTCAACTATTTCATTTCTAGAAGGAGTATGCTGAGGCTCAGTCTGGTTGAGTAACTTGTCCAAATCTCGTAACAAGTTAGGAGTAGGGTTGGAACTAGGGCTCTGTCTTTACCATCTGCATATTTAATTGGCATGCCATAAATATCCCCATTCTCCAAATAGTTTTCTTTGTTTACCTCAAACCTGTTACTTACTTGTGACAATCATATCATTAAGAAATTAGCTCTGGGGTTAGTCTCTCCGGATGACTCAACAATATAACCTTGGGTCAGTCCATTGGTCTCTGAACACTCAGCTTCTCCATAGGTTAAAATGGGATGATAATTCCTGTCTAGGCAACGCTCAGTGAGAATGTTGTGATGACAGCAAAAGAGAACATTTGAAGGTTCACAGGGTTCTTCGAGGGAAGGACATTCAGCAAGTTCAATATCGTAATATTTACAAATGCCTACCAAGTACGTCACTGTTCTTACGCCGATCTCTGAAATTTACTATCCTTATTTATTTGTTGTTCCTTAACTGAGAGGGTAATATATTGTATTTTTGCAACCATGTCAAGCACTACTGGTTTGTGAAATAGCCTGTAAACCTTCTTGTCACACTGGCTTTCTGATAAGACTTCGCGATTTCTTACTACTTACACATGGCAATAATCTTTTAAGGTTAAATACCTTTCATTCCAGACAAGTTATAGAAGCAGCTGTCACTGAAGGGTTCTCAAAAGCCTGGGGGAACCAAAACCAGATTAGATCAAAGGGCTTGCATGCAAGTTACAGGGTTTGGAAGCCGCTTGCCTAGCCCGCAGTTTCTCCTCCTTCAGCAAGGAATACCAAGAAAATGCTATCACAGACCTTCAGGCTGATCTTGAAAACAGCCTAATTTACTTGTCACACTGGCCAAGTTTTTAATCTCTTTGAGCTTGTTTTCTCACTCATGGAAGGCAGATATGGATTGCCTTCAGTTTCTACCTCCTACAGCTTCCCTGGTGGCTCAGTGGTGAAGAATCCTCCTGCCAATGCAGGAGACATGAGTTCAGTCCCTGGGTTGGGAAGATTCCCCGAAGAAAGAAAAGGCAACCTACTCCATATTCTTGCCTAGGAAATCACATGGACAGCAGAGCCTGGCAGGCTATTAGTCCATAGGATTGCAAAGAGTCAGACATGATTTAATGACTAAACAACAACATTTCCCCTCATAGGGCCACTAAAGATCAAAAGACAGAGCAGACAGTGGCATGTTTTTAAAACTAAGAAGTATTTACTAAGTTAAAGGATTGTTATTTTTAAGATTGTGTAAAATGCTACAATTATTTATAATGTGCATTTTCACTCACTAAGCCCTCTCAATTTGTTAGAAATGCCCACTAAGAATGATCAACTGCTCAGGTTGAAGAGAGATGTTTCAATTTATGCTGATCTCTATGAAGGTGTCAACACTGAGCATGGCTGAGTTATTAAGAAAACTAGGGAGTTACCTCCTTAATTGACAGTATCACAAAATGAGAAATATATATATATATATATATATATATATATTCTCTTTCTTTCTTTTTAATTTTTGGCCATACACTGTGGCACATAGGATCTTGGTTCTTCAACCAGGAATTGAATGTATACCCCCTCTAAGTGGAAGCTTGGAGTCTTAACCACTGGACTGCCAGAGGAGTCCCTATATTTTCTAGCAAGAACATTTTAAACCCCCCCCAAAAATAAAATAAAACAGAATTTTAGAAAAATTCTATCGTGAATCCCCCAAATTTCTAACTACCTCTCTTGGAGAACAGCGTTTCTATACTTTAAAAATCTGGACCTAGTTTCCATTAGCGGATGGGCCAGCCACAGAAGCCAAACAATATTTTAAGACAGCAATGTTTACTAATGGATGTCTGGCTAGAAACAGTGTTGGCAGAATTCTGGCCAAGGCATTTATTCTCACTAATGATGTGGAACAGGGCTGTATGATCATGTCCACTTGTGGTAATATTAAGTCTAATTCATTAGACAGCCCAAGAGTTGTCATGTTTTGCAATAGAACCACAAACAAGCACCCCTAAAAGTCCTGGGATTTTCCTGGAAGAGGCATTACATCAGAACTGGTTCAGACCTTCCCCAAGTCATTGCCTCAGCCAGTGATTTCACTTAGGACTTTCTTTACAAAAGTGACTTCACAGAGTACGGTGGACATCAGACTGTTTTGCAGAACGTGTAGAGACATAGACAGTATGTCCTATAAATGGACTGTCCCAGGCCAGGGAGTGCCTATCAGACATCCCCTTAAAAGCCACATCAAAGTGCTCTTCTTGCACACATACTAACAGATCCCTAAAACGGAAGGGCATTCAATCCATTCCCCCAACTCTGTCCAGAAAAGCTATTGCCACTTATGCATTATCATTTTCTTTCCTAGCTGGACCTGGCCCTAGACTCATCAATTATTCATCAATAAGGAAGAAGGACAATGACGTTCATTTTGACTGTCTGGACACTGTTACTGTACCATTTTTGGGGGAAGAGTAATTTCTATCTATTAAAAGAGGTTGATTTCAAACTTAAATATGTGGGAAATCATTTGGTATTTAATAGAATTCAAGTCATGCACATAGCCCTAAAAATTATAATTTACAAGAAGCAAGGAAAATGAATAACCACAAGTCCTTATAATGGAAATCCTTAGAATAGAGGAGTAGCTGTTGCTTTCATATTAGTATTGCTCAGTATTAAAGATGTCAGGATACTGTCATTGAATTTCTTTCCTGTCTACCTAGTGCTTAGACTTCCAAAGAATCTTCATTCTATTTTGTGAAATTAGATGCTGATTCAAAGATTTTAGAAGTAAACCATGAATTGAGGACTCTAAAGAAGCCTTAAGTTTTACTATTAGATAACTATTACTATTAAATAACATCTTTATCCCATATTAATAATTTAACCATGACATTTGTCAAAAATTTCAAGATCTACTTTAGAAATATCCAGTATTATCTGAAACCAAATCTGGCTATTTCAAATGTATTAGAACTTGGCTCTGGGATTTTAAAATGTCCTGGGTCCCTCCTCCCTTCTTTCCTCCCTCTCTTCCTTCCATTTATTCTTTTTTTTTTTTTTTTCCCATTCTTATAGCCTTATGGTGCTCCTTGCTTATACCTAGGGCAACATTTCAGCAGAAGAAAGTACTTTAGGAAGCAGAGTGCTAACATATCACGTGCCACATTGAGATAAAGAGATGAATTTGCCAGTCGTGATGCTATAAGTCATTTGGACTCATATAGCCTCCATCAAGATGTTTGTGCCTCAGTTGTTGATACAGATATAAAGATTATCCCTTTAATTTTTAACATAGTTGAAGTTAATATGTACCATTTCCTTTTCAATCCTGTTAATGTTAATACAAACCTTTTAATTTTTAACATTTTAAGAGTTAATATAAACTCCATTAATGCTCTTAGCTGATCACAGGATTATTCATCAAGCACTAGTTGTATCGATAGTTTTTTTCTGTAGATAGCCAGTTAAGTTTTTGGTGATGATATTGTCAATGGTTATAATGACATCTACTTATACTTAGATTCTTTAATATATATATACACAAAGTGCTATCCTTCTCAGTCCCTCATTTGAGACCATCCTCAGCACCCTGCTCATTGCTCCAGGCTTCTTCCCCAGTTGCCTCTGTGACCTCCTGACCTTTTCTCCAGGCCGCTGCTCCTCACTCCTGGGGCAACATTCTTTACCTGTGCATCAACTCCTTCCTTCATTCTTCCAAGTACAGGTGACACAGCCTATTACGCGTGGTAGACTTGACTAAGTATGTTCCTTTCCTGGGTTGTGGTACAAAGTACCACAAACCGAATGGCTTAGACAACAAAAATTTACTGTCTTAAAGTTCTGAAAGCCAGAAATCTGAAATCAAGGTGTTGACAGAGTTATTCCTTCTGAGAGCTCTGAGGAAAGAATCTTTTCAGAGGCCTCCAACTCTTTGCAACCCCATGGACTGCAGCACCCCAGGCTTCCTTGTCCATCACCAACCCCTGGAACTCGCTCAAACTCACGCTGATCAAGTCCGTGATGCCATCCAACCATATCATCCTCTGTCGTCCCCTTCTCTTCCTGCTTTCAATCTTTCCCAGCATTAGGGTCTTTTCCAATGAGTCAGTTCTTCCCATCAGGTGGCCAAAGTATTAGAGTTTCAGCTTCAGATCAGTCCTTCCAGTGAATATTCAGGACTGGTTTCAAGACAGTTTAACTTGATTACCTCTATAAAGATCCTATCTCCAAGTAAGGTGACATTCTGAAGTACCAGGTGTTGCAACTGCAACACATTCTTTTTCTTTATATGTTTTTGTGTCTACTAAGTCTCTTCAGTCATGTCTGACTCTTTGAGACCCTATGGTCTGTAGCCCACCGGGTTCCTGTGTCCATGGGATTCTCCAGGCAAGAATACTGGAGTGGGTTGCCATGCCCTCCTCCAGGGGATCTTCCTGACCCAGGAATCAAACACGTGTCTCTTACGTCTCCTGCACTGGCAGTCCAGTTCTATACCACTAGTGCCACCTGGGAAGCCTTTATAGTTTTTAAGAAAGAAAGAAAGTGAAATCGCTCAGTCGTATCCAACTCTTTACGACCCCATGGACTGTAGCCTACCAGGCTTCTCCATCCATGGGACTTTCCAGGCAAGGGTACTGGAGTGGGTTGCCATTTCCTTCTTCTTATAGTTTTTAGGAGGGTACAATTCAATCCATAACAGAAAGTCCTAAAGATAACACATGGGGAAGACAGCATAGAAAAGAAAATCTTACACTGAATTTCAAGTGTCATTGTCAAGGAATCCATTGACTGTTACAAGCTCTGGTTCTCTCCTTCCTTCTGTCCAATCCGCTACCATGTTTCTGGGGCCGGCTCATCATCCTGGGTGGTAATACTATTATGCACATCTCTTACATCCTGTGATGGGTAATTTTATGTGTCAAATTGACTGGACCACAGGGTACCCAGATAATTGGTCAAACATTATTCTGAGTGTTTCTATAATGTTTGGGGATGAGGTTAATATTTAAATCAGTAGACTGAGTAAAGCAGGTTTCTTTCTATAATGTGAGTGGGTCCCACCCAGTCAGTTGAAAACCTGAAAAGAACACAAGGCTAGCCCTCCCCTGCCTTCTCCTGCCTGACAGCCTTAAAACGGGAATGTCAGCTCTTCCTTGTTATATAACAGCTTCCTGATTTAAGATGCAAACTAGGACACTGGCTCTGTAGAGTATGTACACACACACACACACACACGCACACACACACACACAAACTAGTGATTCTGTTTCTCTGGGGAAGTCTAATTAATACATTCCCTAAGACCTGCCTATAAAGAAAAATCACAAATAACATAATTATCCCTTCACATTTGCAACCTATCTGCCACACAACCAGCCCTTTATCTTACTAAACACAATACCCAACTCCCCGAATTGTAAGCCTTTGTTGTTGTTGTTCAGTTGCTAAGTCGTGTCTGACTGTTTGCAATCCGATAGACTGTAGCACGCCAGGCTTCCCTATCCTTCACTATCTCCTGGAGTTTTCTCAAATTCATATCTATTGATTCACTGATGCTAGGGTTATTCCTCTGGGTTTTTAACTTGGGTTCGATCCCTGGGTCGGAAAGATCCCCTGGAGAAGGAAATGGCAACCCACTCCAGTACTCTTGCTTGGAAAATCCCATGGACGGAGGAGCCTTGTAGGCTACAGTCCATGGGGTCACAAAGAGTCAGACACGACTGAGAGACGACACGTTCATATGGTTAAAGATACTCCCCCATTTGTCTCTTCAAGAATAAAGCAAGAGTCTACCCCAGAAACAAAATCCAGCAGCCAACATTAGTGCAGCCATAGATTGAGAAATACTGAGGTTACAGACCTAGAGCACTCAGTCCTGTGCACAAAACTTCTTACATATTCTTTGCATATGCTTCAAAACTTGAGGACTTTCTCAAATTTTCCTCATCTAATTTCACCTAAGTTTTTTTCATTCAACTAGACAATTCCTTTATCAAACTGTCTTTTATAGTTTCATACTGCATGTATGTGACTTTGTACGGAATTAGCCTTGTCTAATTAGCACAAACCCCTCCACAGTTTAAACACATAAGAGCTGAACCAAATCAGACCCCTGAAAGAGCGCCTCCAGGTTGGAAAGGGATGAAAAACTCCCCCTGACTCTGTGGCTTGACTTCCATCTTTACTTTAGATTTCTGTTTTCCTGAATTAGTGTCATCGTATCACCTATCCGTGTCTCACCCAAGCCTGTGTGGTTCCCCCTTTAAAATTTTCAATGTGAACAAAGTTGTTTCCTTTGGCACAAAGGAGACAGGCTGGTATTTTCAAGAACAGCTTTACTAAACATGAGGGAAAACAGAAAAGAAATAATCACAGAAAACATACACAGGGTGAAAATAGCCAAGTTTCCAACTGCAGGTCTCTGTTTCTAAAAATTCCACTAGAAGTAGGGAAACTTTAGGGGGCCTCCATCCCATTTCACCCTAGTCAGCCACATCCCTTCATTTGGCTGTATCCTGTCTGGACTCCTCTCTCACCTCCAACACTTCACCAACCTCTGAACTTTGCAATCTCGAGATTCTATTTTGAATTTTTGAACCCATATCTCAAAGAAAGAATGCCCTATAACTTACTTTTTAAACTAACATTCTCCCAATAAAAATATTCTGGACTCTCAAAGACCTACCAAAACCTGGCTTACAAGAGATTTTTAAGTTTGGATTTGAAGATCCACTGAGTTTAAAACTTTACCTCTTTCCAATATTGATATTAAACCAACAGAAGGCAAAGTGTATGCTAGGAAATGAGCCATGGGATAATGAGTATTCTCTACAATGGCAAGTAGGGGCCTGTGGTCAAATACTGGGTTGGCCAAAATGTTCATTTGAGTCTTTCTATACGATGTAACCTGAACGAACTTTTTGGTCAAGCCAATACTTTTGAGGCATGTCAGGCCAAACTAAGCTCAGTTTTCTCCACTGCATAATTTCTCAAATCATCATGCAGTCAATGAATATTTGTTGAGCACCTATTGTGTGCCAGGCACTAAGTGCTGAAAAAACTCTGGTGAAGAGTGAGACACCTGCCTGCCTTCATAGAATTCACTTTCTAGCTGATGTTTATCAACAAAAGTGAACAAGCAAACAAGATTTCAAATACTGCTGAGGACTGTGAAGATCTAAACAGGTGATATTATAGGGAAGGACTGGAAGTGGGGAGCCCAGCATGCAGGGGAACAGTGGCTCCACAGACCTCACAGGTCAAAGTTTGGCATGTGGAAGAGCAGACAGGAGACTCCATGGCTGGAGCTTAGAACCTGCAGGTGATGAAGTGTGATCTTAGAAACTGCAGGGAGAAGTAAGGTTTGATTGTTGTGCAATGGAAAGCAATTTGATGTGTGTTAAGCCTTGGCTCAATCTAATTGACAGTTTGGAGAAAAACCAAAAAGGCAAAACAGAAAAATCTCTCCTTCGCTGTTGGGTGGAGAATAGAATCTAGAGGCCAAGATACAAGTGAAAACCAGTTAGAAGACTCTTGCAGTCATTCATCTGAGATGATGATGATCTTGTCAGTGCAGAAAGAAGGGATGGCTTTAGCACATTTTTGAGTAGAGACAACAGGGCTTCCTGATGGCTAATGGGTGTAATAGGGACCAGAGTAAGACAGTCATCACTTCCAGCTCTGGGGTGTGAGCAATGAAATACATGCTGGTATTACTGAGGCGTGTCAGCTCAAACCATCTGAGCTGGTATTGAATGAGCCAGAAAAGACTAGAGAAGCAAAGGCTTAAAGGCATGAGGGAAATAAAGAGATTGTTTTACCCAAGCTGAGTTCAAGATACCTATTACACTTGTGAGAGATGATATCAAGGAGACAGGTCTTGTGCATAGATGAGTCTGGAGCTTAGCAGGAAGGTTTTGAGATATAAATTGGGAACTCATTAGCATACAGATGGCATTTAAAGTCTTGGAACTGGATGAGATTACCTAGGGAGGGTGTAGAGAGGAGTTCAGGCCCACAGCCAAGCCCTGAGGCACTTCCAATTTAGAAATCTGGTATAAAGCAGGAGCCATCAGAGCAAACTTGTAACCTGTTCACATGCATCAGTGACTACAGCAGGCAGTGTTTCCCAGACTTATTTGACCTGGGAACCTTTTGTCACAGAGCATCCTACAGGCCTAGGGTTCCAAGGAAAACCTTTTGGGCAATACTATTTAAATCCTCATAGCTGCACTCCACTGTGGCACAATATATTAACTTCTAAGCTGACATAGGTTAAGTCTTCTCTCTTCAGGCAGAGAGGTGTTTCAATAAAAGCCCATCAGTTACTGGACAAAACAGTTCCCCGAAGATCTAGGCCAAAAAATACACCTACAGGAATTGTACACGTGCCAAATGCAGTAAAAAGGAAAGCAGGGCTGTTCCACCATGGCCTCATGGAGCCAGACCTCTCAGGCCAGAACTTCTAGCCTTTTTACATGAGTAATAGTTATTTTGTTGGAGGAGTGAGATTGAAAGTCTGAGGAGAGGCCCAAGGAGTAAATGCTCTTTGTGTATGTGAACTACGTAACTTTTTCCAGGATACTAGCATTTCAGTGTTTCTCTATCTATATACATTATACCAGAGAATCATTTGATGCTTTGGAAAGAGTTTATTTATTTATTTGGCCACACCATGTGGCTTGCAGGATCTTAGTTCCTGAGCCAGGGATTGAACCCAGGCCCTTGGCAGTGAAAACACAGAGTCCTAACCACTGGACCACCAGGGAATTCAAAAGGAAAGAGATCATTTAGATAAAGATATATTTCTCTATTTCCTGGTTAGTTTCTTTCTTTCTTTCTTTCTTTTTTTTTTTAACACAGATGATAACATTTATCATGGAAAAAGCAGGCCAAATATAGGATTTCATAAACACTGGTAGGTGAACAAGTGAAAATATAAATGTAAATACACAGTAAAGGGGCTTACCTGATGGCTCAATGGTAAAGAATCCGCCTGCAATACAGAAACCACAGGAGATGAGGGTTCAATCCCTGGGTCGGGAAGATCTCCTGAAGGAGAGAGCATGGCAACCCACTCCAGTATTCTTGCCTGGAGAATCCAATGGAGAGAGGAGCCTGATAGATCGCAAAGAGTCAGACACAACTGAAGTGACTTAGCATGCATGCATAAAGTCAAGGCAAAACCTACAGCACTTTGCCTTTAAGAGGAAATGTAACGTTCTCCTGCAAAGGCAATCCCACCCAGAGCACGAATGCAGCTCCATCTCCCATAAAGATACCAGGTTTGCTTTCTGAACTTTGCCCAGTCCAACAATCTCAAAATGACGGCAAGAAGTGGCACTGAATAAATCACTAAGACTGATTCTTAACTTTCTATTGACTGTTACTCAATAAAGGCTTTTGTTTCTGTTTTAAAGAATAGAAACTCACTCAGGTATGCTTTGGGGATCTGAGGCAGCCCTCAGAACAGGTTTCTCTCTATAGCACGTTTTCCCTCCTCTTTCTCTCTGTGTGTCTCTTGCTCTGTATGTGTGTGTGTGTCTTTTTTCTCTCTATTATCACACACACCACACGCACATATTACATACACAGAGGCTCAGAGGGTGTATGTTCGTTCTCTCATAGGACTCTGAAATGTCTCATTTTTTAGTTATGTGCTAAAAGATCATATTAAAATTCTCCATATTTGCATACCACAGGCTAAGTGAATCACATACGTTATGAACTGACTGTGTTCCCATAAAACTCATATATTGAAATCCTAATCCACAATGTGATGGTATTAGGAGGTGGGGCCCTTGGGAAGTAATTAGGTCATGAGGGTGGAGCCCTCACAAATGGAATTAGCGCTCTTATAAGAAGAAACAAGAAAGATGATCTCTCTCGCTCACGTGAAGATGCAGTGAGAAGAATAACATCTGCAAACTACGAAGAGTGTCCTCACCAGACATCAGCTCTGTCAGTGCTTCATCTTGGACTTCGAGTCATCAGAACTATGAAAAATAAATGTTTGTTGTAAGTCTATGGCCTTATAACATATCACACTGACTGAGACAGCGTACCTGGTCTCAAGGTTTGCTTTATGGGCAGTCCAAGGTCCAGAGAGGAGAGACATGGCCAGTGGAAGCAGCCCTCCATGGGTTAGATAAGCCTGAATTCTGCTCTTTCGGGGCTGCAGGCAGGTGGCTTCACTGGGGCCTCAAATTCCTCTTCTGCAAAGTGAGGAGACTTGGTGGAGATAAGATCTTCAAGATGCATTTTTCAGCATTTATAGTCTGATTTTATGATTTTGAGATGGAGTGACTTGGCCGAGGTCAAACAGTCTGGTGGCCCACGGCAGAACGGGAGCCACATCTTCCGTCACTTGTTCTATTTCATTGCATCAAACGGCATTTCCACTTAAAAAAGTTTAAGCATCAGCTCATGATTCTCATCTATTTGGATGGCTTTGATGACACTGTAAGAAGGCAGCACTGTACAGTTTTTTTTTTAAGTATATATTTTAAGTCAATGAAACTTAGGTTTGGATCTAGGGCCACTTTCAGCCCCATCACCTTGGAACAGCTACTTAGCTGCTTCTCAGCCTCAGTTTTTGTCCCCTGTATGACAGGTGTATTCTGTACCTGCCTCACAGGGTTGCTGATCAGACTGAAATTGTCTGTAAAGCACCATGGCCATAGTAGGTATAAACATTCTGTCTTTGTCCACTCAGGCTGTCATAACAGAATACCATAGACTAGGCGGCTTAAACAACAGAAGTTTATATCTTAGTCTTGGAGGTGGAAAAGTCCAAGGTCGAGGCACCAGCCAATCATCCACTGTCTGATGAAGTCCCATTTCCAAGTCACTCCTTCAATCCCTGATGTCCCTGCCCCTTCAGGGCAGAAGGACCAGCTAGCTCTTGGTCTCTTCTTACAAGTCCCACTGTAAGGGCTCCATCCTCATGATCTAATCACCTCCTGAGGTCCTCACCTCCTAATATCAACACACTGTACGGGGAGGGGGTAAGTTTTCAACATGCGAATTTGGAGAAGACACCCTCTTAATTATTTGGAGGAGATAAAGCACAGAGTTCATGAACCAGGATGAAGGGGAATCATGTGGTGGCTTTATTTTACATATTATTATTGTTGTTCAGCCTCTAAGTCATGTCTGACTCTTTGTGACACCATGGACCGCAGCTCTGTCTGCCACTGTCTCCTGGAGTTTGCTCAAATTCGTGTCCACTGAGTCGGTGATGTTATCTAACCATCTCATCCTCTGCCATCTTCTTCTCCTTCTGCCCTCAATCTTCCCCAGCATCAGGGTCTTTTCCAATGAGTCAGCTCTTGGCATCAGGTGGCCAAAGTATTGGAGCTTTAGCTTCAGCATCAGTCCTTCCAGTGAATATTCAGGACTGATTTCCCTTAGGATGGACTGGTTGGATCTCCTTGTAGTCCAAGGGACTCTCAAGAGTCTTCTCAAGCACCATAATTCAAAAGCATCAGTTCTTTGGCACTCAGCCTTCTTTATGTTCCAGTGCTAGCATCCAAACATGAGTACCAGAAAAACCATAGCTTTGACTATATGGACATTATGCCTTTTAGGTGTAAGTAATATTTATTAAAGAAATCCTTGTAGTTCTATCCCTCCGGTTGAGAATCTTTTCAAAATATTAGTTTATGTTCCTTCTTTGGAAAGAACACACAAAATATAATTGAATCTTTCTTGATGATTGAAGATCTTGCTATGCCTCAGGCTATTTACTGAGAACTTGAATTCAAATTATTCAACTGCCTAGATAAATACACAGAAGGTGCAAAACCTAGTTAGAATGTGTTGAACTCAGGAAATCTTCTAGAAGTTTATTGTTTGTTTTGAACTGAAATCTTTGTTAACAATTTCTTTGCGGTTCAAACTTCTAAACATGTACAAACATTCCATTTATAGATGAGGATCTTGGCTATGGTGTTCTGGTTAAACAAACAACCAACAAATTTTTGTCTTTTCCATTACTGCTTATTACAGCATGTTGAAGGTAGTTCCCTGTGCTGTATAGTAAGACCTTGTTGTTTATCCACTCTATATGTACTAGTTTGCGTCTGCTAATCCCAAACTCCCAACCCATCCCTCTCCTGCCTCCACCCTCTGCCCTGACACCCTCTAATTCTATGAGTCTGTTTCTGTTTCATAGATAAGTTCATTTGGGTCATATTTCAGATTCCACATATAAGTGATATCACAGTATTTGTCTTTCTCTTTCTGACTTATTTCACTTAGTATGATAATCTCTAGGTCCATCCACATTGCTGCAAATGGCATTATTTCCTTCTGTTTTGTGGCTGAGTAATGTTTCATTGTATTTGTGTGTATACACATATATGTATACAAACATATATGCAATGCGAGTGTATATATATTTATGTATGTATATATACATATGCACCACATCTTTTTTTGAATGCCTACTTTGTTGAAGGACCTAAACCAGGCACAATTTTGAATGGGAGGAAATATAAAGATTAATTTGAGGCCTTAAGGAACATATGCTCTCATTGGGGAGGCAAAACATAAACTCATGAAGAAGTATCAGTTCAGTTCAGTTCAGTTCATTTCAGTCGCTCAGTCATGTCTGACTCTTTGCGACCCCATGAATCGCAGCACGCCAGGCCTCCCTGTCCATCACCAACTCCCGGAGTTCACTCAGATTCATGTCCATCGAGTCGGTGATGCCATCCAGCCATCTCATCCTCTGTCGTCCCCTTCTCCTCCTGCCCCCAATCCCTCCCAGCATCAGAGTCTTTTTCAATGAGTCAACTCTTCGCATGAGGTGGCCAAAGTACTAGAGTTTCAGCTTTAACATCATTCCTTCCAAAGAAATCCCGGGGCTGATCTCCTTCAGAATGGATTGGTTGGATCTCCTTGCAGTCTAAGGGACTCTCAAGAGTCTTCTCCAACACCACAGTTCAAAAGCATCAATTCTTCGGTCCTCAGCCTTCTTCACAAGACCCAAATAAATGAAAGAAGTCTTTATAAAGAAGTCAGTACTTGAAATGGAACTTGAACTGTGGTTGGATTTGGACCAGCAATGGTCTGTGATAGTGTTTCTGGAAGGGGGACCACTTCCAAGGCCCAAGTGTGGGCTCCTGCCTAATACTCAGAAATTAATTGTCCAAGGAGACACATGTGCTGACAAGGAAAGAGCCTTTATCAGGAAGGAGCGCCCAGGCAGAGAGCAGCAGCATAAGGGAGCCCAGGAGAATGGCTCTGCTGCGTGGCTAACAGACTCAGGTTTTATGGTAATGAGCTCAGTTTCTGGGTCATCTCTGGCCAATCATTCTGACTCAAGGTCCTTCCTGGTGGCCCAGGCAGAACTCAGCCAAGATGGAGTCGAGTGAGATGGATTCTGGGAATCTGGTGGGACGCATGGACTGGCATCTCCTCTCTCCTTTTGACCATTCCTGATTTCCTCTGGTTGGTAGTAGCTTGTTAGTTCCATGTTTCTTACCAAGACCTCCTGTTGTAAGATAACTCACGCAAGTGGTTACCATTGTGTCTGGCAGGGTGGGAGGAGGTTTCAGTGGGGTTCCCCTAGTGTTTGCTAGGGATGGGTCTTTAAAGTAGAGGGGATAATCTGAATATATGCACAAGGGGGATGGGAAGGCTTGGATATGTCCAGAGGACTATAGTTGTTCATTTCAGAGAAAATTAAGGCTAATGCAAGATATTTAGCTGGGAATTTCCTGGTTTCTGATACCATGTTCTAAAGATACAGATCTCTTGAAAAGTGTTTTTTAGGCCCCAGTAGTTGTGGAAAACCATGATATCCTGTATACTCTTTTGTAAATTAGTTTATTTCTGTGGGCTGATACTATGTAGATCCAAAAGAATTCACAGGGTTTTGAATTTACCTGTTGTTAGAGGTCTAGACCCATCTCTTATACACCAGACAGCCCTACCAAGACCCATTCTCCTTCGTTGTAGAAAAGAACCTTTCCAGACACCAGATAGGTCCTGGATTTGGATCCCCGTTGCCCTTCCCTAAATCCCTCAAGCCAGGAGCATGGAGGAGGGAGAGAAACAGGTTTCTCCAACCTCCCCGCTTGCCTTACCTGCTGCTTATTTGTCAAATCAGCCCTGTGCCCACCCCCATCCCACACTGACTTCATGAAAAACAAGGTCAGTTTCTTCAGAGATAAAGAGCATTTCACCCATTTGATCAATGAACTTATACACTCCTTCTTTATGAAAATGGAAAATGAGAGAAAGACAGGAAAAGTCTGTGTAGGACCTTGGCATTGTGGAACACGAGTTAGTGTGCTTTGTGGATGCCATCACCTCCAGAGCAGGGAGAAAAACAAACAAAAGAACACACACCCACACACAAGCAAACAAAAACCCATGACATAGCCATGTGCATTCCACAATTGTTTTTAAGTCTTTATTTAATTTGCTACAATATTGCTTCTGTTTTATGTTTTGGCTTTTTGGCTGCCAGGCATGTGGGAATCTTAGCTCCCTGACCAGGGATTGAACCTGCAACCTGCTGCATTGGAAGGCAAAGTCTTAACCAGTGGACCACCAGGGAAGTCTCTGCATTCCACACTGAAGCATCTGGGCAGTTAGCCTCTTATTAAAAATTGCTGGATGGATAATCTCATGAACATTTTCAAGCACTGATTGGTTTGGAGGAGAGAAAAGAAAGATTGAGATTCTCAAACTCAGGTTTCCGTCTGTAAAGCAAATCTAGACTATTCTGAAGAACATGACATTTTTCCTTTTCAAGAAGACCTACATTTTATCCCGAACACAAAACATGGAAGGCCCTTGATCTAAGGCCTCCCTGTCTAGAGCCCCTTCTAGTCTTCTTCTTTTTTTTTTGAGGGGGGTGTAATTTTCCCATTTCTGGTCTCTTTGTTTCTGCCCTTCACCTTCAATCATAATGCAAAACTGCTTCCCATACAGTGAAAAATTCCTTTCCTCACCAGGCACAGGACTCGAATGGTAGAAATGAAACGAAAAACCACCAAATTCACCCTCCTGGCTTTTAAGATAAAGAAAATGAGGCCCTGAAAGATAAAGTGGCCTTGTTGAGTATAGGGATGGTACGAATGGAAGCAAGTGGTGGAAGTATACGATCATTCATATAGTATTTGATGGTCAACAGAGAGCCAACATACATGTGATGTCATAAAACTTGTGATGTAGATGATATTAATATGTCCATTTTACAGATGTGGAAGCTGAGGCCCAGAGAATTCTCCTATAGGGGGAAAGAGCACATGCCTTTTTATCAGGTCACCTGCTTATGACAAAGCCTAATGACTCGGCAGTACCAAACTCTGCTCTGAAGGGCTGGGCATACAAAGATGAATGACACTGCCCACATGCTCATATCTATCGGGAAAAGGCTTTCATCTGCCTGTGATGTGGGAAACCCGGGTTTGATCCCTGGTTTGGAAAGATCTCCTGGAGAAGGGAAAGGCTACCCACTCCAGTATTCTGGCTTGGAGAATTCTATGGACTGTCTAGTCCAAGGGGTTGCAAAGAGTCGACTCAACTGAGTGACTTTCACTCACTTCACTTCACTCAAGGCCACCCACAGGGTATTCTAATGCCGTCAAAAAAATTACTGAAGTTGTAGAGGGTCTGGTCTTATAGGGTCATTTGCCTCTGTCCTTAACATGACTGTGTGGAAACTTTAGAATGGAAGGGACAGTTCTTCTGCACAGAAACCTACATTTTAAACCACGCACAGTGAGAGTCTGTGAAATGTGGAAAGCAGTAAAGTTGGCTCGAGGTTATAGAGACATTTGGAGTTTCATTGGAAGTAGAGGTGAGGTAGGAACGAATCCACTGCGGTGTTCTCGCATGGAACTCCCATGAACAAAGCAGCCTGGCGGGCCACAGTCCTTGGGGCCACAAAGAGTCAGACATGACAACAGCTAAGCAGCAACAGCAGGGATGAACTGAGGGCTTTCTGGCCTCTTCTTAACCTGTCTTGTTCTGTCCTTTGTGAGCAGGACCCTGCCTTTTCACAGTGA
Organism: Budorcas taxicolor; assembly: GCF_023091745.1. Taxonomy (NCBI): domain Eukaryota; kingdom Metazoa; phylum Chordata; class Mammalia; order Artiodactyla; family Bovidae; genus Budorcas; species Budorcas taxicolor. The sequence goes on along the minus strand of NC_068934.1, from coordinate 10,020,259 downwards.
CACTGACAAGCACAAGCTCTCCCCACCCCCGCCGTTTTATTCTTGGTAAAAGAATCGGATCAACAACTAGATCATACCCTTCATGGATGGTGAAAAAACTCATCTGGAACTTCTGTTCATCTAAAATGAGTAGGCAAACCACTGCCTGTTTTTGTAGGCTCATGAGCTAAGAATAGTCATTACATTTTTAAAATTTTATTTCTTTATTTTTGGTTGTGCACAGGCTTTCTCTCATTCAGGGGGAGCTACTCTTCGTTGCAGTGAGCAAGCTTCTCATTGCAGTAGCCTCTTGTTGCAGAGCACGGAATTTATGCATGTGAGCTTCAGTAGTCGTAACTCATGGGTTTAGTTGCCCTGGGACATGTGGAATCTTCCAGGACTAGGGATCAAACTGGTATCCCCAGCATGGTGAAGTAGCCTCTTAACCAATGGACCACCAGGGAAGTCCCTACTTTTTAAAATGGTTGAAAAATCAAAAGAAGAAGAATATTTTATGCCATGTGAATACAATATTAAATTGAAATGTCAAAGGCAATAAAATGTTACTGGGCTGGCAGGCGCTTTTATCATTTGCATGATGTTTGTGGCAGCTTCTGTGCTACAGCAATGGAGCTTCATGGTTGCAGCAGAGATTATATGGCCCTCAGAGCTTTAAATATAAATGGCAACCCACTCCACTATTCTTGTCTGGAAAATTCCATGGACAGAGTAGCCTGGTAGGCTACAGTCCATAGGGTCCCAGAGAGTTGGACAGGACTGAGTGCGCGCACACACACATTCAGCCTTCAAACATGTAACCTTCGTCAGCCCCTATCTTAGAGCGCTAACCATACTGTATGAGAATCGATTCTGTTCACATCCATTTCCCAAGCTAGACTTTTGAGCTTATGAAAGCCTCCATATTTCTCAGAATGAGG